>NW_024070185.1:82260241-82803468 GCF_014754425.2 Oryx dammah | reverse complement strand
TGGCGTGCTGCGATTCATGGGGTCGCAAAGAGTCAGACACGACTGAGAAACTGAACTGAACTGAACTGATGATAAAGAGAAATCTTAAAAGAAGCCAGAACAAAAACGATGTTCAGTTTAGTTCAGTTCAGTCGCTCAGTCCTGTCGACTCTTTGCAACCCCATGAATTGCAGCACGCCAGGCCTCCCTGTCCATCACCAACTCCCAGAGTTCACTCAAACTCACGTCCATTGAGTCGGTGATGCCATCCAGCCATCTCATCCTCTATCGTCCCCTTCTCCTCCTGCCCCCAACCCCTCCCAGCATCAGTCTTTTCCAATGAATCAACTCTTTGCATGAGGTGGCCAAAGTACTGGAGTTTCAGCTTTAGCATCAGTCCCTCCAAAGAACACCCAAGACTGATCTCCTTTAGAATGGACTGGTTGGATCTCCTTGCAGTCCAAGGGACTCTCAAGAGTCGCCTCCAATACCACAGTTCAAAAGCATCAATTCTTCGGGGCTCAGCCTTCTTCACAGTCCAACTCTCACAGCCATACATGACCATTGGAAAAACCATATCCTTGTCTAGACGGGCCTTTGTTGGCAAAGTAATGTCTCTGCTTCTGAATATGCTATCTAGGTTGGTCATAACTTTCCTTCCAAGGAGTAAGCGTCTTTTAATTTCATGGCTGCAATCACCATCTGCAGTGATTTTGGAGCCCCCCAAAATAAAGTCTGACACTGTTTCCACTGTTTCCCCATCTATTTCCCATGAAGTCATGGGACCAGATGCCATGATCTTCATTTTCTGAATGTTGAGCTTTAAGCCAACTTTTTCACTCTCCTCTTTCACTTTCATCAAGAGGCTTTTTAGTTCCTCTTCACTTTCTGCCATAAGGGTGGTGTCATCTGCATATCTGAGGTTATTGATATTTCTCCTGGCAATCTTGATTCTAGCTTGTGCTTCTTCCAGTCCAGTGTTTCTGATGATGTACTCTGCATAGAAGTTAACTAAGCAGGGTGACAATATACAGCTTTGATGTACTCCTTTTCCTATTTGGAACCAGTCTGTTGTTTCGTGTCCAGTTCTAACTGTTGCTTCCTGACCTGCATACAGGTTTCTCAAGAGGCATGTTATGTCACAACAACAATGATAAGAATGATAATGAACTTCTCTTCAGGCGCAATGTAAGCCAGAAAAATAGTGCAATAACATTTTAAAAGGACTGGGGTCTAAGTGTGGGGCTGTAAACCTACATATACAGAAATCTAGTCAGAAAATTTTTAAAAACTAAGGCAAAACACTTTCTTAGACATAGTGAAGAATTCACCTTCAGTAGATTTGTAGTATAGGACATATTTTTTTTAAAGTTCTTCAGGAATAAATTATACCTGGTTGAAATCTGCAAGGAGAAATAGACAAATCACAAGAGATTCCAACACTCCTCTGAACAACTGAAAGGATGAGTAGGCAGAAAAATCAGGAAAGACAGAGAAGACTTAAACAAGACTTGAACAATATTATGAATGACCTAACTGTCATTAAGAAAATACTCCACCCAAGAAGAGCAGAATATGTATTTTTTTCAAGTGCACATGGAATGATTATCAAGACAGACCATATCTGGGCTGTAAAACAATTTAAATTTAAAATAATTTAAATAATACGAAGTATATTCTCAGACTACAACAGAATTACATTAGAAATAAATATTAGAAAGATATCTAAAAAGAAAATCACCAAATACTTTTGAAACAAGGCAGTACCTGAACCAAGAGAGAAGAGAGCAGGGTACGACCTTTAAAAGAATGACACAGGGACCTCCCTGTCTGTCCAGTGGTTAAGAATCTGCCTTCCAATGCATGGGATATAGGCTTGATCTGTGGTCAGGGAACTAAGGTCCCATACGTCATGGGGCAACGAAGGCTACATGCCACAACTAGAGAAACCTATGTGCCATAACTAGAGATGCCCACAAACCACAACGAAGAGTCTGCATGCTGTGATGAAAATCCTGTATGCCACAACACGAAGACCCAATGTAGCCAAATAAATATTTTTAAAAAATAAAAGAATGCTATAACCTGAGGGTACAACATAAACTGATCAGAACCAAAAGATCCAAGATGGTGGACAAGTTGACTTCCACTAGACCTTTAGGCTCATTATATATTGTGTCCACTTAAAAAATAATCACAACCTAAAAGCTGAGGCATGTTTTATTTGGTGGGAATTTTTAGGACTTCAGGCCTGGGAGACAGCATCTCAAGTAACCCTGAGAGAACTGCTCTAAGGAGTTAGGGGCAGGGTGGGGTTGAGGAGAGGGGGAGTCAGGTTATTTAGAAGTTTGCAACAAAGGACAGGTAGTCTGAATGTGGAAAGTATTTTTGTGAATTAAAGAAAACCAGTTATCTCAAGTTAAGAAATTTAGCACTTTTCTATGTGTGGGAAGATGCAAGAGTCTGGGCTCACTGAAATCTTTCCTTTCGTGTGCATCTAAGCCATTTTTTCAGTCTAAGTTCCTCAGAGCTTACTGTAGGGAGTACTGCAGTCTAATGGCTGACTACATTACTGAACAAGTATTGTTCTCCTTCCTGAGTGCCCTCCGGGCTCAGAAGTCCACATTTGGAGGGCTGGACATCTTTCTTTACAGATATGGCAGGAAATACTCCTTCTCTCCAAAACCACTGCAGATGGTGATTGCAGCCATGAAATTAAAAGACGCTTACTCCTTGGAAGAAAAGTTATGACCAACCTAGACAGCACGTTAAAAAGCAGAGACATTACCTTGCCAACAAAGGTCTGTCTCATCAAGGCTATGGTTCTTCCAGTGGTCATGTATGGATGTGAGAGTTGGACTCTAAAGAAAACTGAGCACCGAAGAATTGATACTTTTGAACTGTGGCATTGGAGGAGACTTTGAAAGTCCCTTGGACAGCAAGGAGATCCAACCAGTCCATCCTAAAGGAAATCAGTCCTGAATATTCATTGGAAGGACTGATATTAAAGCTGAAACTCCAATACTTTAGCCACATGATGCGAAGAACTGACTCGTTTGAAAAGACCCTGATGCTGGGAAAAACTGAAGGCAGAAGAGGACGACAGAGGATGAGATGGTTGGATGGCATCACTGACTCAATGGACATAAGTTTGAGTAAACTCTGGGAATTGGTGATGGACAGGGAGGCCTGGCATCCTGCAGTACATGGGGTCGCAGAGTTGGACATGATTGAGCAAATGAACTGACTCCATCTCTCAACTGTTTATACATCAGCAAGCTAAAGAACACAAAGGCACCATGACAGTTCCAAGGCTGACCAGAAAGTTAAAGTAAGTTTCAAGGCCCACAACCTGGAAATACTCACCCTTTCCCCAAAATAGCTGGAATACTCTTCCCACTTATGAGCTTATGAATTTACCCACCCCTACAAAAACTGACAACCCCCATACCCTGGTGCCACTCTTGCCTTCTGAGATGGCCCACACTCTGTCTCTGGAGTGTATTTCTCTCTAAATAAAACCACTTCTTATCTATCACTTTGTCTCTCACTGAATTTTTTCTGTGATGTCAGGAACCTGAACTTTATTAAGTCCTATGTGTGATCTGAATTAAAAAACTATGGGTTCAAGTCCCAATATGAGTTCCACGATTTACTGACCCCATGGGGCTCCTGGGCACAGAACATTTTGATTCCTCCACTTCTTGTAGGGAATAGACCTTCCTTCAGATTTGAACATCTGCTAACCAGGGAAAGGAGGAGATACAGAGATGAGAGAGGAGCAGCCAAGAAACAACAGTTTTGCCTTGAGCAGGTTCCTGGTTCTACCTTAAGGCAGATACACATGACAATATATTTGAGTTCTTTGAAGAACTAAAACCTCCAACAAGTAGAAGATGTTAGGATTCCAGAGGAGATCACCTGAGGCCAGATTAAAGAAAGCAGAGAAGCTCATCAAGAGATTCATGCTAGTGCTCAGATAGGGAACAGTCAGGAAGGTAGGAGGGTAAGGCAAGTTCTGGGTCTGTCATTTGCTTAGAGATTGACAAATCGTCAAAGGTGACACTGAGGCTTTTACCCTGAGCTTCGTTTCTCATTTGGAAGTGAAGTGAAGTAGCTCAGCCATGTCCTAGTCTTTGTGACCCCGTGGATGGTAGCCTACCAGGTTCCACAATCCATGGGATTTTCCAGGCAAGAATACTGGAGTGGGCTGTCATTTCCTTCTCCAGGGGATCTTCCCAACCCAGGGATCGAACCCGGGTCTCCTGCATTGCAGACAGACGCTTTACCGTCTGAGCCACTAGGGGAGCAAAATCCCACACCCTCGGGTGTTGGGAGCATTCAAAGAGATAATGGAGGTAAAGTATCTGGCAATGTTGGAGACCCAGTTGGAGCCCAACAAGCAGTGGCCCCACCTCTCTTATCTTTGCCAATTCCCTATTCCACCAGCCTGACAGGCCACTTCCTGTGCACTTTCTGGGTCTCCACTTGGGTGTCACCTCTGCAGGGAATCTTCTTCTGATGCCTACCCCACCCCTCCCCCCGATATTGTTATGTATTATGACTCTTCCAGGGACAGGCACTCTGTCCCCAATACCTGTAAGAGTCTTTGCCTGCCACCCTAAGCTTTGTTGTCAATGCCTGCACTAGATTCCCACCTTTTATTCTCTCCCTCCCTTAGGCCAGCCTCATATGAAGGTGTGGAGTTGGGTAGGGGTTTGGAGTTTGGACAGCGTGGGTCAAAGTGAAGTGAAAGTGAAGTCACTCAGTCGTGTCCAACTCTTTGCGACCCCATGGACTGTAGCCTACCAGGTTCCTCCCTCCATGAGATTCTCCAGGCAAGAGTACTGGAGTGGGTTGCCATTTCCTTCTCCAGGGGATCTTCCCCACCCAGGGATTGAACCCGAGTAACCTCTGAGCCACCAGGGTATCAGTCTTTCATCTTATGTTAATCTCACTCAAACAAGGCTTGTTCCTCCTCACTTCTCTTCCCAATCATCTCTCCCACTTAGACTGACTGGTGAGCACAGGCCTTAGGGCTTTCCAGGACTTGGGACTCCTAAGACCAAGACAGACTGGCTGTTTGGGCATCATACTGCTACTGTGGTTGAATGCCGTAAAAGTAATTTTTTAATTTCACAAGTAAAATTATGACATATTCTCCTCAGACAAAGAAACCATTAAGCCACTAAAAAGAATAAGGGTTCCTTAGAGAAATGGCTGATTCCAGGTCTGGGACACAGAGTATAAGATGATCCTGAAACAACTTTGCTATAATCAAAGAAAATTCTCAAAAATCATGACATGTTGAAAGGACACAGACTCAACTGAGCAGCTTCCACTAGTCAGATCTGCCACATCTGAGCATCTAAGTGAATATGGAGAATAATGGATTATAACTCATTAAGTAAAATGAGAATCCAGATTCATACCACTAATGAATGAAATATCTTCTCTAAAGTACAAAGTTAGTAAGTGGAACAGGAATGAGGGAAATAGAATAGTCTGGTTAATAATCTAATTTCCTTAGGCAAGAAATATCAATGAAAACTAGTCAGCTAAAAGTTTGAGGAGCTCATATAAGTCAATATCAAAAAACCAAACAATACGATTAAAAAATGGGCTGGAAACCTGAACAGATATTTTTTCAAGAAAGACATGTGGATGGCTAATAGGCACATCAAAAGATGCTCAACACTGTTAATTATTAGAGAAATGTAAATCAAAACCTTAATAAGCTATCATCTCACACCTGTAAGAATGGGCTTCCCAGGTGGCACTACTGGTAAAGAACCCACCTGCCAATATAGGAGAGATAAAAAATGTGGATTTAGATCCCTGGGTTAGGAAGATTCCCGGGAGGCAACCCACTCCAGTATTCTTGCCTGGAGAATCCCATGGACAGAGAAGCCTGGCAGGCTACAGGCCACAGGGTTGCAAAGAGTCACTATCATCAAGACTACAAACAACAAATGTTGGTCAGTATATAGAGAAAAGGGAACTCTTGTAAACTGTTGGTGGGAATGTAAATTGGTGCAGCCACTGTGGAAAAACAGTATGGAGGTTCTTCAAAAAACCAAAAAATAAAGAGAACTAGTATATGACCCATTAATTCCACTCCTGGTTTTATAACGAAAGAAAGTGAAAACACTAACTCAAAAAGATACAATTCACCCCAGTGTTCATGCTGCTGCTGCTGCTAAGCTGCTTCAGTCGTGTCCAACTCTGTGCGACCCCATAGATGGCAGCCCACTAAGCTTCTCTGTCCCTGGGATTCTCCAGGGAAGGATACTGGAGTGGGTTGCCATTTCCTTCTACAACGCATGCATGCATACACGCTTAGTCACTTTAGTCGTGTCCGACTCTGTGCAACCCCATGGACAGCAGCCGACCAGCCTCCTCTGTCCCCGGAATTCTCTAGGCAAGAGTACTGGAGTGGGTTGCCATTTCCTTCTCCACCCAATTTTCATAGCAACATTATTTACAGTAGCCAAGATATGGAAACAGCGTCAATATCTAACAACAGATAAATGGATAAAGACTATGTGGTATGAAATAGTACTGTCATTAAAAAAAAAAAATTTTGCCACCTGCAACAACATGGATAGACCTATAAGATATTATGCTAAGTGAAATGACACAAAGAAAGACAAATACTGTATAACTTTTCTGTGGAAACTAAAAAATAAAACAAACTAGTGAATATAACAACAACAAAGAAAACACTCACAGATAAAGAGAACTAGTGCTTCTTGCCTGGAGAATCCCAGGGACAGAGGAGCCTGGTGGGCTGCCGTCTGTGGGGTCGCACAGAGTCGGACACGACTGATGTGACTTAGCAGCAGCAGCAGTGGTTACTAGTGGGGAAAAGGAAATGGGGAGGGGCAGGATAGGGGTAAGGGATCAAGAGATATAAACCACTATGTATAAAATAAAGCTACAATATATTGTAGAGCACAAGGAATATAGCCAATATTGTGTAACTAAAATGGAGTATAATTTTTAAAAATTGTTAATCACTATTTTGTACACCTGAAACGTTATAAACCAAATCTACCGCAACAAAATATTTAAAAAGCTTGAGGAGTGATGGACTATCTGTAAAGTGTAAATTGTCTTCTCATAGGATAGTGATTACAAAGGAGTGCCCAGCAGCATCTGGGCGATGGGTTTGCGAGCTTCCTGATAGAATTCTTTGAAAATTTAGCACCATCTCATGATATTCCAGCCAAAGTGCATAACCTACTCTAACCCTGGGGGATGCATCCGTGTGTAAATCTCTGGCTTGCACGCCTCAGAAAGGTCAAGGTCATGAAGACAAAGAGCAGAGTAAAGACAGCAGACTGCCGTTTGAGTGACCCAGGACCAGGTCCTGGGCTGGAACCGTGCTACAAGCACAGGGACGCTATGCTGGAGTCGAGGCTGCGTCCGTGTCGACGGTCCTGAATTGGATCACTGTAGAGCGAATGGAGATGCCTAATTCTTAGGAAACACGCACGCGGCATTTCGTATTTAGCTGGATGGAAGGCGCCTCTTCTACTAGTGGTTTGACCATTTCTCCCACTGGATAAGGCCCGAACCAGCAGGTTACAATCCTCACCGCCACCCGTCCCGCGGTTCCCCCGACGCTCCGGGCCCTCCACCTCTGGTATATGCCGGTAGCCCGCTCCACCCATCCCCTGCCCAGCGCAGTGCGTACCCTCCCCAGCAACCCACCTAACCACCGACCCCCGCCTTCCACGCCCGGGGGTTGGCAGCGGAAAACACCAGTTTCCGGCTCCGAGACGGCGGACGCGCTGGCCAATCACCGGCGGGGGCGGGAGGGCATGGGGAACTACGGGCCTTGTAGTCGGCGCGGCGACTGGACCACGACCCCCACAATGCTCCGCGCGGCGGCGGCGGAGGCTACGGAATTTGCAAGGGGCCGCCCGGAACGGGGCCCGGGCCAATCACGGGCGCGGGAAGACGGGCGCGGGGCACGACCGGCCTTGTAGTTGCCGCGGGCGGGACTATGGCCCCCAGAGTGCCCCGCGCGACCGCGGGCTTACTGCGGCTGCGCGGCGGCGACGGCGGCGGCGGCGGTGGCGGCGGCTGCGGCCGGGTTGCCGTCGGGCGGGGTGGCGGCGCCGGCGGCGGACAGGAGTCTGGTTTGAGCCTCCGACGGAGCGAGTGGTGCAACTCGGGCCATGGCCACCATGTCCGCGCCGTCCGAGGAAGAAGAGTACGCGCGGCTCGTGATGGAGGCGCAGCCGGAGTGGCTGCGAGCGGAGGTGAAGCGGCTGTCGCACGAGCTGGCCGAGACCACGCGTGAGAAGATCCAGGCGGCCGAGTACGGGCTGGCAGTCCTTGAGGAGAAACACCAACTCAAACTGCAGTTCGAAGAACTCGAGGTGGACTACGAGGCCATCCGCGGCGAGATGGAGCAGCTCAAGGAGGTAAGGAGCAAGGGCGGCTGGCGCCACGCCCTCCGCGACCCCCGGCCGTTTCCGACTCCGGACCCGGATCCCTCATCCCATCGAACTGACCTCCGCGCCGACCCCAGAATCGGCCCTTGACCCGAGCCAAGAAGGCGACCCCCCAGGCAGCCGCCGACCCAGGCCAAACTGACCCCTTACCCCGAGTTAGGTCGACCACCAGCCGACTGCTGACTCCGCGCCGACCAGACCAGCACCGGGGCACCCGGAGTCAGTGTTGCTTGGCCGTCCCGGGGGCGGCCCTACGGTGGATGACGGGCCTTAGGTGCTGTGGGCGCCTCCGCGTCAAGGGCTGCGGTGGAGCCTGGTGGTCAGCCTTTCTGCTCTTGATGGCAGGTCTCGGGCGCGGTGGGGATGGTGTCCTCTGCGGTGTTTGACTTTTCGGGTAGAGGGGATGGGGACGTGGGATGCATGCAGGTGGCCGGCTGGGAAACACCAGGCGTGTGTTTCCATCATTGCTATGTACATCATCTCCTGTCTCTGGGCGCAGCTGCCTTCAGCGGTTTCAGCGTCTTTTGTGAGCGCCGGGACACCAGGAAAGGGTCAAGTTGGGGACTTGGCTTGCATGTGGCCATCACAGCTGGCCGGGGTATCCCACAGGCTTCCCCATGCTCGGCTCTCTGACCACCCCGATGGTTACTTCTCATGGATACAGTGTTCTGTCCACTTCCTGTCTTAGTTGCCCATCCAGGCCTTTTCCCAAAGTTGAGGGACACGTCTGTGGATTTTTGTCACAGGTGAAGCTTTATCTCTCCTGTGATATTTTTACTCTGGGATGAACAGGTTGGACCACTTGGCTACCAAGAAATCTTGCAGTGGTAAAACTGGGCTGTCCTTCCCTGAAGTAGTTCTCTTAGATGATTTTAAACACCATTTCCTATCTCAGTCCTTCTTGACTCCCCAGCCTTGTTATAGGGGTGGGGAGGGAGAAGTTGACACTCAGGTTTGGATCCAGGTCTTGCCCCTTACTGGTGATGGGGCTATGAGCATGAACTTTCTCCCACCACACCATCTCACCCAGAAAGGGTTCATCTGGGATATATTTTAAAAGGCTAGAGAAGGTGTCAGATATTTAGCCTGTCAGTGTCTTGTCAGCCTGTCTTCTCCTTCCCTACTTGATTCTTCCCTTGTCCAGGTGGGCTCTTGGCCCTTGGTCTCAGGATCCACCACATTTGCTGCTTCTCCAGCCGCCCACCTCCCAGCAGCCCGCTCCTGGTGGCCTCAGGCAGGTCCCTGGAGTGTTTTGAGCCTCCATGCCTCACTCGGGAGACCAGTCAGGTTCCCTTCTGATAGTGAAGGGAGTTTATGCATGAAGGTACTTAAATCTGTGCTTGGTGGAACAAGTGCCCTGTTAGTACCTGTAGAAGACAGATAAGGGTGCCCGAGGAGGATGGTTGTGTAGCTCCTTCAACTTGAGGTCTTGTATATGACAGCAGGTATTGATACCTCCTCCAAGCCAGCCTTATTTGGCACTAAATCTACTAGAGGAGTGATATGTGATCCCTCTGGCAAAAGCCTCATCTTACTATATGGGGCAGGGGAATGATGGAGGGAGGCTTAGGGGCCTTGAGAAAATGAAGTGGGAGCATCTTAGGTTCACCTTCTCTACACTTCAGAAGGGAGCTTGGCCTTCCCCAGCCCTTCCCCTCAATCTGTTCAGATGGAAGTCTCAGCAGAAGCTAGAGGAAGGTGCATCAGAGCCTCAGTAGATATTGCCAGAAAGCTCACATCAGTTTTCACAAAGTCAGTCAGCCTCTCTAAACCTTTGTATTGTTATACTTCAAAGTATTAACTCTTATTTTAAAAAATAAAGATTTAGGGACTTCCTTGGTGGTGCAGTGGCTAAGACTCCTCTCTCTCAATGCAGGGGGCGTAGGTTCGATCCCTGATCAGGGAACTAGATCCCAAATGCTGCTTCAGAAAGACGCAGTGCAGCTAAATAAATAAAAATAATTTGAAAAAAAAATCAAGATTTAAGGAAACAATATCTATTGGATCTTTTTAAAATTCTTTTCTCCTGTAGAGAGATGAGCCATCTTCATTCTTTTTAAAGCTTTATTTCTTGAACTAAAGTGAGTTCAGTTATTAACAAGTTGTGCCACAGAGGTACCTGTATTCCTGTTAGCATTTGTAGATAATGTTGTCTTGAGGGAGGAAAGCTGACAGGCCTATCGCAGGTGACTGGGTTTGCGACCAGACCTGAAGAGTGTCCTGTGCAGGGCAGTGGTGCCGGCCCTGCAGCCTTTCTCACTTGGTAAGTGTGTGTGTGTGTCTATGTCCTGCTGATACCATGGTATTAGGGAGGAGGGGTCCTAATGGCCCATTTTGCTAGTGATTGAGCCTGGCTTAGTAAGGGCCCTGTCTGTCCCAAGTTTTGCTGTATCCCTTCCCCACCATGGTGAGGAAGAGAATCAGATAAATTTTGGTCAGCCATGTGGTGTTTCCTGTCCTTAGTGGCCATGGAACATCTTGCTGTGTGTCCTCAGCTGCAGTTTGAGGAGGGCAGGGGTGCTGGGCTGACAGTTGTTGCCTGCAGGGCTCAGTTAGGTACCGGGAGTGGGTAGCTCTTTGGAATGTGAGGGTTTGGTTTGGAATGTGAGGGCCAGTGGTGGGGGTCCTAGTGCAGTTGCAGCCCCGTCCTCGTTTGGCTTCCAGAGAGAGCAGGAAGACAAGGTCTGGACGTCCTTGCTGGCTTCTGTGCTATCTCAGGATCTTGGCTGTGCAGTATACTTACATCCCAGGGAACCCAGGGGTGGAATTTTGTGAGCTGCAACCTGTCACAGGCTGGGACTGGTGCCTGGCACACAGTAAGTGCTTACTCAGTAAGCACACACAGTAAGTGTGTGCTGGCTGATATCTTCAGCTTCTTCCTTCCCTCTGCCTCACCCAAGCCTGGATACCCTTCCTGCTGTCCCTGTCATCGCCTTATCTCTACTCCTTGTGCGGTCTGGAGTGGCCCCACTGCGTCTCCTAGAGTGCAGCCTGAGCCTCTGGCCTGGCTCAGCCTGCACTGCTCCCTTGCTTCCTGATTGCCTTCATGGCCCTCACTATCCCTGCCTCTTCCCAGTCTTGGATCTTGGAAGTCCTGCCTGCCCTTCAAGGCCTGGATGCTTTTCAAAGCCTCCTCTGGACTTGTCTGAGCCCAGCTCCCAGGTGAGCCCACCTGGGTATCCCTCTCATCCTGTAGTCTCAGCAGCCACATGAAGAACTGTGGCAAAGCTGGTGAGGGCAGCTGCTCTGTCCTCTTTGCTTCCTCCTTCCCATCTCTCTTATATCATAATTTCGTCTCTCAGAGGATGGGGAAACCAAGGTATGGACAGGTGTGAGTGTCTGAGGAAGGTCCAGTAGCTCAGACCAAGTTGGAAGTGTTCCTTGGGCACCAGGTTCCTGTCCAAGTCTGTAGAAGTTCCAGCCATGAGCTGGCTCCAGAGGAGGGTGATGTGAGGGCTGTTGCCCAGGCTTCACCACTATTGATGAGTGGCTCTAGCCTCCCTGTGCCCCACCAACTCCTGCAGTCCTCATTCTGACTTTTGGGTCACTACCCTGTTATGTCTGTTGTACTGCTGTGGAAACCAGGGCACCAAGAAGTTGACTTTGACTCAAGACTGTGAGCCCAGGCAACCTGTCCCCAAGAGAGCAGATACCTGCGGAGGAGGGAAGGTAATGGGAATCCTCTGTGCAAGGCTCAGCCTCCTCAAGTGTTTGTCTTGGGACAGGAAAAGTCCGGATTTGGGCCAAACCCTGTGAGGATCCCACTTACCTGATTCCACCCTCAAACTTGGAGCAGAGAGCCATTGGGGATTGGGAGGCTCTGGGAGTCCTTTGGGCCTCTCAGGGCCAGCTGTGTGGTAGTCTGCTGTTAGCATGAAGAAGCCTGACTTGGGATAGAGGTTAAGTTCCAGGAAGCCCTGGAGGTGCTGAGGCGGCCCTGCTCCCAGGGATCTGATAGTTGGGAGAGGCAGCTTCCAGCATCCAAAGGCAGTGACCACGTGGCCCATTCTGTCCACATTGCTGGGTACTCCCCACTTTCCTGCCTGTAGAGCTTGTATCTGGTGTGGCATTGAGAAGCAATCTTGAGGGCTCTTCCACTTTTGAAAACTCTGGAGACTCTCATGTCACCTGGCATTCTGTTTTCCTTCAGGCTATGGCGGGTGAGCAGCTGTGTACCGCAGTGTTTCGGGGGCGTGTCTCTGGACAGGTGGATGGACACACTTTGAAGGAGCTGCTTTTCCATAACTGGTGCAGGAGGGAGGCCAGGCCTGAGAGTGGCTCTGCCTGGGCAGGCAAGGAGGTGCTACATGTGCTGTCAAGGGCTGTGGCTTCCACACTCTGGCTCCCAGGGGCCGACTGGACCCTGCTATGTGGCCCCAGAGGAATGGCTCTGCCCTCAGGCCAGTGTGCCTGGGGCACTTAGGCAGGTAGTGGCTGAGGCTCCTTGTGTTTGAGCAGCTGCCTCAGAGAGAGCTGTGGCAAGGCAGACAAAGACTCCCACTGGGCCTTCTCTGCTCAGGGAGCCCAACCCCTTCCTGTGAAGTGGGAGCGCAGTTTACCCTTGTCAGCCTGGGGCAGCCACTCCTCAGTCAGACCCGCTTCTCCACATTTGTGCACTGGATAAAGGGCCGGTGCACACATTGAAGGGAAAGAAAGATTTGGTTTCTTAGTGAAGTGAAAGTGGCTAGTGGGCAGAGGCTAGATGAGACCCTCCTGGGCCTCAGGCCCCATATTGTCTAATGTTTGGAGTGTGGCCCCTTGAGCTATTCCCTAGAGCCAGAAGTGCCCATTGTGACCTTCTAGCTGCTGTCCTGGGCATCAAACCTTTTGATTCTGGCTTTGCTCTGCCCAGGGAGGTGGGCTGACAGATGGGGCTGTAGGAGCAGGGTGGGTGTCAGGGACTTGTGGCTGAATGGACAGTCCAGCGTCAGGTAGTTGATGGCATTAAGGAGGAGAATACTGCTTTCTTCTTTAGAGAGTCAGTTCAGTCACTCAGTCATGTCCGACTCTTTGCGACCCCATGAATCGCAGCATGCCAGGCCTCCCTGTCCATCACCAACTCCTGGAGTTCACTCAGAAAGTTATTCATTTACTTTTGCTGTTGTTCAGTCCCTCAGTTGTGACTGACTCTTTGCGACACCATGGACTGTAGCACGCCAGGCTTCCCTGTCCTTTGCTGTCTCCTGGAGTTTGCTCAAACTCATGTCTATTAAGTTGGTGATGCTATCCAACCATCTCATCCTCTGTTGCCCCCTTCTCCTCCTGCCTTCAATTTTTCCCAGCATCAAGGTCTTTTCCAGTGAGTTGGCTCTTCCCATTAGGTGGCCAAAATATTGGAGCTTCAACTTCAGCATTCCTCCTTCCAATGAACATTCAGGGTTGATTTCCTTTAAGATTGACTGGTTTGATCTCCTTGTTGTCTGTGGACTCTAAAGCATCTTCTCCAGCAGCATGATTTGAAAGCATCAGTTCTTCAATGCTCAGCCATCTTTATGGTCCAACTTTCACATCCGTACATGACGACTGGAAAAACCATAGCTTTGACTAGATGGACCTTTGTTGGCAAAGTGATGTCTCTGCTTTTTAATATGCTGTCTAGGTTTGTCATAGCTTTTCTTCTAAGGAGCAAGGGTCTTCTAATTTCATGGCTGCAGTCACTGTCTGCAGTGATTTTGGAGCCCAAGAAAATAAAGTCTGTCACTGTTTTGATTTTCTCCCCATCTATTTGCCATGAAGTGATGGGACTAGATGCCATGGTCTTAGTTTTTTGAATGTTGAGTTTTAAGCCAGCTTTTTCACTCGAAAGCATTGGTTTCAGATGATACATCCTCTTTCACTTTCATCAAGATCAAAAAGTAGAAATGAGCATGTCTCTGTAGAAATTACGGAATATGTATGGAGGACTACTGGGTATTTCTGCTTGCCAGCTTTTTCCTCCTTTATGTGTGTGTGAGATACATATGGTATTATAAAAACCAGAAAGTGCTTTGAGCATCTATAACAGTTGTTTTTAAGGACACACAGGGTTTGGGGTTACTCTCTGAGTTGCAGAAAAGTAGGTTTCATTCAACTAGATGAAGATAATGAAGATTTCCATGGGTTTGGAAGCTGCTGTGCACGTCTAGTCTGTTGTATCATGTGAAATAATGGTTGTGGTTTGAGTTCTATGGGTTTGCTTTTTGAAAGCAGTTCCCCTCCTAAAGGGTCTCCATCTTTAGGGGATGTCATATGCACAGCCAGAGCAGAGACATTGGCCTGCATGTTTTCCTACCCACTTTGGTTCCTCCAGCTTTGGCAGCCTCTACTCTGTGCCTCACTTCTTCTGTAAGTACATTGATGTGTTGTGCTGAGAAGGTAACTTTTTTTAAAAAATAAAACATAATCACAGATAAATTTTTACACTGTTCAGTTCATAGTTGCTTTACAGAATTGTCGTACTGCATTATAAAATCCCTGTACTCTACCTATTCAACACTGCTCCACTCCCCAAAAGAACCCATGGCAACCATTGACCCTTTACTTTTTCTGTAGTTTTTTCCTTTTTCTAGAATGTCATATAATTGAAAGCATACAGTATGTAGCCTTTTCACGTTGGCTTCTTTCACTTAGCGACATGTATTTAAGATCGATCCATGTGTTTTCATGGCCTGATAGCTATTTTTATTTAAAAAATCACAGAATTGTTTAGATGTACCATAGTTTGTTTATCCATCCAAACTGGGCATCTTGGTTACTTCCAATTGGGGGTGTTTCCTGACAAAGCTGTTATAAAGCATCCATGTGGAGGTTTTGTGTGGACATAAATTATCAACTCTTTCAGGTGAACACCAAAGAGTATGCAACTTTTTGGATCATAGGCTAAGAGTATGTTTAATTTTGTAAGAAATCACCTTGCAAATGCTGCACGAGTCTATATTCCTGCCTGCAGTGGATGAGAGCTCCTGTTGTTCTGTCTCCTCACCTGCATGCGGCATTGCCAGTATTTTGGCTTTTATCTACTAGAGTAGGTTATGGGAGCATCTCATAGTTCTCATTTGCATTTCTCTGCTAACATATGATGTGGAACATGTTTTCATGTGTTTGCTTGCTGTTTGTATATCTTCTTTGTTGAAGTGTCTGTTCTGATCTTTTGCTGATTTTAAAATTGAAATATTTGTTTTCTTATTATAGATTTTAAGAATTCTTTGTCTATTTTGGATACAAGTCCTACTTTTCACATTTGTCACCTAGTGATTTGGCTTTTCATTCCCTTAACAGTGTCTTTCACAGAGCGGTTTTTAATTTTAGTGCCATTTTGCTTTCATATTAAGATTGTCATCACCAAACCTAAGGTCATGTAGATCTTTTCCTATGTTTCTGTCTAGAGGTTTGATAAATTTTGCCTTTTATATTTAGATCTTAGATCTCTGGTTCATTTCAGGTTGGTTTCTGTGAGAAGTATATAGTCTGTGTCCAGGATTCTTTTTTTTTTTTTGCACATGGATGTACAAGTTCCAACACCATTTGTTGATGAGACTGTACTTTCTTTATGAAGTTGCTTTTGCTCCTTTGTCAAAGATCAGTTGCTTATTATGTGTGTAGTTCGGTTCTATTGATCTGTGCAATTATTCTTTTTCCAATACTCTGCTTGATTGTATGTTGCTGATTTCATTAGGTTTGTGTCCTTTTTATGTGCTAGTGGCGAATCTTCCCCTTAAGGCCTGTGTTTTTGTTGTGTGACTCAGCACAACTGAATGGTGTCTGCTGGCCTGGGTCTTCAGCCCTGCGTTGGCAGGGTTGGTCCTGGTCATCATCAATCGATAGTCATGTTTTTTTTTTTTTTTTTTTTTAAATCTTGAGGCAAAGCAATAGAGTGCAAATTGTTAAAAACAAAAATCACTAGTACAGTTGGTTAGATTTTTGATAGAAGATGAGACTTGTGAGACTTCTCTGTCTCTTTTTAAGATGGTCCATGGGAACTTCTGTTTGAGCAGCTCAGTTAGGGTTGTCTTTACCCTTGAGAATCCACCTGGAGAGTTGCTTAACCTACTAGCCTTATGCATTTGACTCAGGAGTTAGGGGAGAGGTGTGGACTCAGCCACTGCTCAGACCTGGGACTGAGTCCCGCTTGGGCATTTACTAGCTGCTTGCCCCACAGGCAGAAGCTGGGTGCCAGGTCCCTCCAAAAGTGTGACAGATGTGTTCCTTTCTGGGCTTCAGATGCCTTCTCTGTTATCTCAGGTGCTCACCACCTGTGTAAGCCCCTTTCCAGCCTGCCAGGCCTCTAGGTCTGGCCCTTCCTGTGGTGCTAGGGCCAAACTCCACCCTCAAGATGCCAGCCTTTCCCCATGCCTGCTCGCCCTCTTCACCATCTTTAGGACAGGTTTTCGGGACCCATGATAGATGTATGGTTGGTGTGGGTGGTGCTCCACATGCCAGGCTGCCAAGTCCACATCTCCCGCAGACTCTCACTGCCAAGCACACCTCTTTTCCCTCCCGTTCTCTCAGCATCAGTCTCACCTCCACTGTGGGATGCCCCTTTGTGCCTGTGTTGGTTGAAGTCTGGATCACATCTCTGTTTTCAGGACCTACAGAAGGCTGTGAGGCTTTGGAGAAGGGAGCATGCCTGGGCCAAAGGCACCAGGCAGAGGGTCAGGGCCTGACATGGCACTTTCTTTGGCTGTGGTTTGCCCAGTGGCTGCTGCAACCTGAAACAATGTTGGTGCTGTTGCGATTGGTCTGAGAAATGGCCCCAGGTAATCTACTGGATGGTGTCTGGATGAGTCACTTGTGTTAGGCAGTGGGCTCTCGTGCCCGAACTATGATGAAGTGAGCTATGTGTGCGTGTGTTCACGTGTGTGTGTGTCACAGCACAGGAAGGATCTTTGCAGCCTCACTCTTTGGGTGACCTTGATATGTGGAGGGTGGAGGGGCAAGACTGAGGGAAAAGATACCTGGCTTCAGTATAGGGTCTCAGCTGCCCACTCTGAGCCTCAGGTTCTCACCTCTTTTCATGAGCAGTCAGCATCCTTGGTTCCTCAGGGTGTGTCAGTCCTTAGTGGAATTGGCCGTCAGAGTATCCGAGGTTTACCTTGCAAGGGTGATTGTGATGGAATGCTGGACATGGGGGACACTTGGCCAAGACCTTTCATCTTACCTTGCTGCAGCTACTAACAGGCCCGTCTACCTTCCAGGGCAGATGTGAGCATCGAATCGTCGTTACAGCCATGCCCACGGTTCCATAGGCTCCACTCTCGTCCCCAGAGCTGCAGACCTCTGGGTTCTTGGCAGGAACACGACTTGAGTTACAGGGTCTCTGGCTACTTGCTGACTGACCCTTGTTGGATGTCCCTTCCTAAATGGCGCTAATAACATGAAGACGTGTTGAGATTAGAGATGAGGTAAGAAACCCCAGTTAACTCTCCTGGTGTTTCCAGCCCAGTATAGTCCTGGCTGTGCTGCCTGCTGGGTGTCTTCTGAGGCCTGGGACAGATGGCAGCTGAACAGCTCCCCGCAACTGCAGGCCATTCAATAGAGGTTTGTATCTGGCAGCCAGCTGCCGTGGAAGACAAGAGCTTGTCCCAGCACCCAGGATTGGCAGATGAACCAGGGTCTATAGGGATTGCCACCAACTACAGGGCTCAGCTGGCCAGAAGCCTGTCTGCTGACATTGGGGCAATTAGGGTGTAATCTTCTCTAAATGACACCCAATTCTGGCTAAATCCCTCCTGCCCAGGAGTGGATTCTCAGTTTTCTAAAAGCAGCTTAGTGTTTGGACACTGCCCAGGGCAGCTGGGGCTTGTGGTTGGTGATGGGATGAATGTGGGCCGGTGGGATAGACGTGGGGAGTGGGGGTGTTCCCTATGTGGGCACCAATCCTTGAGTCCAGTTCTTCTGATCCCTGCAGCCAGTGTGCAGATGCTCTGATGAGAAACTGAGACGGGAAGTCACACAGTGGGAAGGGCAGGCCAGTGGAGAACAGCTGTCACACACGTGCCCCTCCTAGCCCTTTGGAGGGGATCTAGGACAAGGGTGGGCCTTGGCATGCTGATCTGATGGATGAGGATTGTCCGCCAGACAGGGTGTATACAGGTGTGCTTGCAGCATTGTTCCACTGAAGTTCCCAGGTGGAGCCCCCATCTCCAGGAGGCTCCCACCCTCTTCCTGCAGGGGGATTTGTGCAGCCTTCCCAGGTGCCTCCCTGCCTTCCTGCCAGATGAGGCTGTTGGGCCAGTTTGGAACCCAGCTCCACCCTCATGCCACCCCTTCTCCAGCATATCTTGCCTTTCCCTGGACACCCCAGCTCTGGGAACTACTTTGCTGCAAAGAAGTAAACTGGTTTTTGGAGTGAGAAACCCTGTGGTGCCACTTGGGGGAATCATCTGACTTAGCATAACCATGGTTTGCTCACCTGTGAGATGGGAGTGTTAAGTTTATACTTTGCATGGCTTTGTGAAGATCAAATGAGATTCACACCCATCTCTGTCTTTCTTGGGTGGTAGCCAGGCCTTCCCAAGCTGCCTCCGAAAATGCTTAGGGGCCTGGGGCCATGCCTGCCACCACCTGTCTGTTCAGGAAACCTGTGAGCCAGGGAAGAGGGAGTGGGTCTGGGATAGGTCCTTCTTGGAGTGGAAGGTAAGAGCGGGTAGGAAAAGCTGGCTGAGGGAGGTGAGCTGAGGTCTCTCATGGAGTGCACATGGGGTCCTTTGGTGCAGGTTTGCAGATCTGTGAGGGCCTGTGTAGGGAATGGGTCTGTTTCTGGTTTCTCAGCTGACTTGGTTCCAGTGGAGGCTCATGTGGAACTGGTGTGGTGTATTGAATTTCCTACATGCCAGGGTCACCTGGGAATGTTCAGAAATTCCAAAGCATTGGCCACACCCAGAAGGATCAAAACAGTTGAAGGATCAAAACATGGTGGGACATGGCATCAGAAGTTTTCATACTTCTGGAAGGATCCCAGTGGGAAGATGAGTTTAAGAAACCCGTCATGTCACTGCAGCTTATGTTAGGGATCTGAACTTTCCCTGGTCACATGAGTGGACTGTTATCGGCACTTTTATGGTTACAGAATTTAATTGCATCTCTCTACCTTGGTACACAGTCAGGGCCCAGGAATGCCCTTGGCTGTGTTCCTGTGCTGGTGGGAAAGCCTTCCTCTTTGCTTCCCATGGCCAGGTGGTGGGCCACCGGCTACCCTGGGCTGGTCCTGGAAAGTGTGCAAAAGCCACAGGCAGACCCAGGGAGAGGGGTGAGCTTCAGAGCGATTCCTGCTGCCAAGTCACTGGGGCTGTATCTCCTGCTGGCTGGGGAGGGGAGATGGAGAGGAGATGCCTGCAAGGCCCATTTCCCAGCTCCCGCAAGCACCAAGCCTCACCCAGCGTCCCTGCTACCTGTCCATTCACTGGACCTGCTGTCCCTGTCCAGTCATTGCTGATGTGGGCTTGTCACCCCTCTGCAGTGCCCCCACATCCTCCCTGATCTCCAGTCAGCCCACATATATTTACTGAGCACCAGTCATTTGCCAGGCTTGGGCTTGCCAGCTCTAGGCCTCTACCCCATTGAGGAGGCAGAGACTCAGTTGCCAGGCATGGGGTGCCCTGTGTGCACCACTGCTGGCATTCACACTTGCCTCACCCACTTTCCCTGTATGAGAAGCCACCTCACCCCCACCACCCTGGCCTGTACTAATGTATCCAAGGGGTTTGAACCCTGCCTTCCCACAGCCCAGCTCTGCATCTGTGAACTGAAATGATAGAGCACCAGCCCTAGGGTGGCTTTCTGTAGGGAAGGTGGCAAGTCCAAGGGTAGCCCCGGCACTTTTATTTTCCTACCTGTTCCCTACTGTCCCCGGGACTGATTGCCCTGAGTTCATGCCTTGCCTCAATCCAGCCTCCCTTGACTGTCGGTGACACCTCGGTCTGAAATGTGGCTTGATGAGGACCCAGCAGAGATGTCACAGGGCTCTGTCCAGCCTTCCAGAGGGTTCTGTCCTTGTGTGGGAGTTTGGGTGTGTGTCCCCTCCACCCATGGTTTCTTTTCCTGGAAGTTGCTCCTCCTGGCCAGTTAGGTCTTACCCACCTGTTGGAATTTGGCTGATTCACCGGGAGGTGAAGCTGAGCTTCTCTTCTAGTGGCAGAAGGTATTGTTCAGGTCCACCTCTGACAGATGCTTCTGGAACAACAAATTTGGCTGCTGTCCAGATGATTCTATCTATAATTAGCTCTCATTTTAAAATTGAGGCATAATTTACTTATTACAAGACACAGTTGTTTGCACTCTTGTGGCTGCCTTGCCTGAGGGTCATCCTCACATACCTTCCAGCTCACATCATCCAGTACAGCCCTGCTGGCCTGCTACTGCAGGTTCTGTTTTAAACTTACATGTTGATGGGCTACACCCAGGTGGCCTTGTTGTCTGGCTCCTGTGAGCCAGAGGAGGCATCAGAGCTGTGAGTGTTGGTGCTTGCCTTTCTCTCTGAGCAGTAGTGCCTGAGTCACCAACACCTCCCCTTGGAGGATGCCAGAGTCACCTACCTGTTCCAGGCTCTGTGTGGACCTGTATTCTCGGGTTCCTCGGTGATACCCATGAACAGAACTCATCTCCCTTTGTCCGGGACAGATATGCACAGATAGCCACCCTGGTCCCCTGGCTAAAAGGCCAGCTCCTCTGCAGCCTCTGCCCCTTCTGCACTTCACCCTAATGCTTGAGGGTGGCCAGGCTCTGCCAGGAGGGAGATAATCTCCGTAAGTCATGTGAAGTAGGAGCAGGAACCAGCATAACCAGTCTCAGCCAGATCTGGGAATTAATAAGCACTGCCCCAGTAAGCTAAACATTTCAGATTCTAGGCCTGAGACCACAGGAATGCCTGGCAGGCCTGTGGGCCTGCACCTGTGAAGGGACAGTTCTGGCTCCTGGTGTGATTCTTAGGTGTGGGCAACGGAACAACAGAGTTGTGGGTCCCATGCTGGTTCTGCCTTCCAACCTGTTACACTTCTTTCCTGCCTTCTGTGGCAGTTCCACCTGGGAAGTCATGTGGAGTTGCTTTTTCCCAGAGTCCAGTTTCTCACCTGGGAAAGAAGATCCCTCCTGTGAGAGAAGCTAATGGGCTCATGTTGGTGCAGACTGTGAAGTGCACAGGCCTCATGTTATTGCTAACCCTCCTGGGCCTCTCCCAACTGTTTTGTCTCTTCGCTGGGCCCCCATCAAAGCTGGAAAGCAGGGCCCGAGAAAATGGGCCTTGTTTCTGAGTGCTGTGTGAGCCTCAGCATCTTTCTCCAGGACATCTGTCCTGGATGTATCCTCATGGATTGCCATCTCTAGCCCTTTTTATGCGCCTCTCTCCTTACCCCATCCCTTGTCCAATCTGTAATTTGTAGCTGTTGTAACTTGTTTCTCTCCAGTTACCAACAAGGCTGTGTGCCTGTATGGGCTGATTGGAAGCATATGGCCCAGAGTGAGCCTGCAGTCCGTTTTTTTTGGTTCCATTTTCTGGCTGGACCTTACATTCTGATATCAGGTTTTTGCTGAAGTGCAGTTATGGAAAGTTGATCTCTCATTGTGTCTCTGATAACTTCTGTTTCATTCGGAAAGAGTAATTGATCTCCCTGGGTTATATTCAGATCTGGGGTATATTTGGTTTGGGTATTGTATGGGGCTTCCCAGGTGGCACAGTTGATAAGGAATCCACCTGCCAGTGCAGGTACCGTGGGTCCAATCCCTGGGTCAGGAAGACTCCCTGGAGGAGGAAATGGAAACCCACTGTAATATTCTTGCCTGGAAGATCCATGAACAGAGGAGCCTGGCAGGCTACAGTCCAGGGGTCACAAAGAGTCAGACACAACTGAGCAACTGAGCACCAGTTGTTAATGTTATAACTGTAATCAGTAAAACACAGACTTTTAAGTGCGTGTCCACACCATCCCTGGGCACATTTGCACCCTGCTTCTGGTAATTTCTCATCACCAAGAGTGGTGGTAGCTAAGGTACTGAGCATCTCACCTCTAGCATTGCACATTTAGATAACATTTCAGATACTGCTTCCTTTTCAGTGGTTTGATTCTGTTGGGTTGGCCAAAAGATTCATTTGGGTTTTTCCATAGAATGTTAAGGAACTGACGGAACCTTTTGGCCAACCCAGTAAACTCTGTTTATCATAGTTTTGATAATGGTCATACAATATTCTTTTAAAATTAAAATTAGTTTTATTAAAGTACAGAAACTACGCAGATCATATTTATACAGCTCGATGTCCCCATGCAGCTCCACAGATGGAGCAAAGAGCATGTTGTCAGCATCCCAGGGACTGTTCTCTGATGCTTGTCCAGAGGTAATTGTTCACATTCTGCCCCATGAATTGATCATGCCCATTTTCAACTTACCGTAGGCAGTCCCACAGACTTTGGGTTTTGTGTGTTCACTCTGAATTTTGTATCTAGAGACATGGATTTGCAGATTGATAGCACTCATTGCTGGTAGGGTTGCATGTGGACACACCATGCTTGCTTCCGCAGGTTTGGGGATAGATTCTGAGCTTCCGCACATGCATGTAGATGCACCCAGGGTGGTCACTGGTGTCCACGTTAAATTCCAGCCTTTCTCGTCCATGTGTGCTAGTTGCCAACCTGGTGCTAGCTTTCATTTACCAGTGGACCCTCTTTTTGTGAGGAGCCCATTCAGGATCTTTACCAGTTTTTCTGTGGGGTGCCTACTTCTTTCCTCCTGATGTGTCAGAGTTTTGATGTAGTTTGGATGTGGATCCTCCTGCCCTTCAACAATAGGTCTACCACTGGTGTAATAGAAGGAACTGGCGTGAGAGGGATGGCCCAGAGTTAGAGCTGTGCCTCTACCCAGGATAGATGAGGCTTTGACATGGCTTTGGCCTCTTGGACTCAGTTTCTTCCTTCATCGACTGGGAACCAGAATTCTCCAGAGAATTTTGAGCTAGGCAATAAGTGAAATAATCGATTTAAGGAGAATTTTAGGAGTGGTAGCTATTGTTGCTAATACTAAATTATTTTAAATATTAGGAGACCTTATACTACTATAATGGCTAAAATGGAAAGACCAGCGATAACAAGTATTGACAAGGATGTGGAGAAATCAAAACCCACACTTGAAAGGAAAATGGTATGCTGATTTGGCAAATCATTTGGCAATTTCTCAGTGTCAAACATAAAGTTATCATATATATGTACCATTGGTTCATTCCTACATACATACCCAGGGAATTGAAAATATGTGTCCACATAATTTGTACATACGAGTTCATAGTAGTAGTATTCATGACAACCCAAAAGGGGGAACAACCCAAATGTCCATCAGCTGATGAATGGATAAACACATGTGGTCCGTGCATACAATGGGATAGTATTTGGCAATAAAAAGAAGTGAAGTGCTGATACACACTGTAACATGGATGGACCCTGGAAGCATTATGATTAGTGAGAGAAGCAAGTCACAGAAGGTAACACTGTGTGGTTCCCTTTAGATGAAATATCCTGAGTAGACAAAGCCACAGAGATAGAAAGTATACTGGTGGTTTTTAGGGTCTGGAGAAAGGGAGCTGGGGAATGAGTACTGATGGGGAATGAAAGTGTGGGTTACGAAAATGTGAAATTAGATGATGATAATGGTTGCTCAATCTTGTGAATCTATTAAAAACTACTGAATGGAATTGTACGTTAAATGGGTGAATGTTATGGCATGTAAATTATATTTTAAGGTTTTTTCAGTGGAAGCAAAGGGGAGAATCTCTTTGCTTGCTAAATCATCTGGATAAACTGTACTATTGCTCTCACGTAATCCCAGAGGATTTGGGGCAGGTTCCTTTAGCTTGATAGCTGTGCAGTCCCTAACAGGTGAGCTACAAGTGAACAGCTCAGGCACCTTACCCTCCTCCTTGGGTTCAGCCCTTTTCATTAGCTTATTTATCATTTTCTTTGAATAAGTCTTGGGTTTCTGGTTAAATTAGTATTCAAGGTTAAAGTCCTTAAGTGGTTGCAGTATTGCTCTGTTTTGTGTTTTTTGGCCACAAGGCATGACCCTTGGTTAGCTCCCTGACCAAGGATCAAACCTGCACCTCCTGCATTGAAAGGCGATGTCCTAACCACTGGACCGCCAGGTAAGTCCCCTGGATAAAATCATCACCTACAGACAATATGGAATTAATCCTTTCTTCTCTTTCTTCTAGTCTCTGAAGTGTGGTAAGAAGTTAAGGTTATCTTGCCTTCTCCTTTTAAGTGGACTGACTCCAGTGCTTGTCCATTTTTTATTGATGCATTCTGTTCTTTGTTAAGTTGGCTCTGATTTTAAATCTGTTTGGGTAGGTTTACTGTAGCTGTAGGTGCTCTTTCTTAACATTAGTTTGCAGCAGAAATGTTGATAGTTCACTTCCTGACATACTGTATTGTTTACTTACTATGCAGGTAGATGCAAAATCAATATTTTTAAGTTGAGTTAAGTTAATGCCTTTGGTTTTGTGTTCCTGGGGCAAGTGAATGCTTCTCCAGGTGAACTCCTGACTTCTGTTTGCTGAGATCTCACCCAGGTTTCTGCATGCATAGTCAGCCCAGGTGACCTGGGACACTCCCTCACCCCCGGCTTTTGAAGGAAGAATTTGTGAGTTACAGGGTGTCTGTTGAGCCACCCTTCCCTCCGCACATCCTGTCTTGTGCTGTGAGTGGACAGAGAAGTTCTGATTTCCAGACCTGCCATAGTGCAAGGTCCTGGGGGGTGGGGGAGCTGGTGGGGGTGGGGGAAGTTGTGGTGATGATGGTGGTGGTGATGGCTTGCAGCTCCTGGGTTTAGGGGCTTGTGCTTTTGCATATGAATATAATCATCATCAGATTGAGAAAATAACTTAGTGGCTTTTTTTCTTTTGTTTGGGGTTTTTGTTATGTCACTTCCTCTTTGTGAGACTTTTGCCTCATCTCTTTGTTCAGTTTCTGTTTTTATCATTAATATGTATTTATAGTATAATCCCTCCCCCAACACAGTAATGCTTTGGCAGTGATCCCCAAGTTCTGATATGAAATGTTTCTATTTTTTGTTTACTTGGTTTCCTGTTGTTTTGTATACCCTCTCTGATACAGACATTATTTTAAGAGATCATATTCCATGTGTTTGGGTGCATGCTGATATATATATTTTTCTTAATACATGTATTTTATTGAAGGAATGATGCTAAAGCTGAAGCTCCAGTACTTTGGCCGCCTCATGTGAAGAGTTGACTCATTGGAAAAGACTCTGATGCTGGGAGGGATTGGGGGCAGGAGGAGAAGGGGACGACCGAGGATGAGATGGCTGAATGGCATCACGGACTCGATGGATGTGAGTCTGAGTGAACTCCGGGAGATGGTGATGGACAGGGAGGCCTGGCGTGCTGCGATTCATGGGTCGCAAAGAGTCGGACACGACTGAGCGACTGAACTGAACTGAACTAATACATGTATTTTATTGAAATATAGTTGACTTACAGTGTTTCAGATGCACTGCGAGGTGATTCAGTTATACATATATATTATTTTGAAATTATTTTCCATTATAGATTATTAAAAGATATTGACTATTATTTCCCTGTGCTATACAGTAAGCCTTTGTTGCTTGTTGGCGTACCTATGTTTTAAAATTAGGAATCTTGCATTCTATTCATACTAAGATAAGTAGAATCAAAATGTCATATGTTTTTTAGTTGGGTAAAAATTCATAAGTTTTCTAAAATACATATACATATTACTTATATATATGTATGCAAGAGTTTTTCTACTACATATGATAAAGGCTTGAGATAGAACATAAAAAAAAAGAGATGGAGAAATTGGAAAACATAAGCTAAATGAAATAGGAGCACTGAATATGAAATAGAAAAAGTGAAAAACTAGATAAAAGTAAAAGAACCTCATATAGTCGAGTTGTTTTTAAACATGACTGCTCATTAGAGACGTATCTGGAGCTCTGAAAGAAAAAAAGCAACACTTGGGCATTTGTATTTTTCAAAATTTTTCAAGATAACTCTATGCATCTGGATTTTAAAAAGTGATTACAGGTTTTTCTGTTAAGTCATAGTTTTGGTAATATAGAGTTCTGTTTTTTTCTGTTGACCAGTCATGATTCAATGGTGTTAAGTAATAGTTACATAATCACAGTAGTAAAAGATATTTATCAGTTTTCACAATCAATTGCCAGACAAAAAATAAAAGACAATTACAATTTGCAAGCCATCATGGGAGCGTGATTAACCTAACAATATGACATAATTACATACAATTTGGGGGGTGTCGAGCAGAGTGATGTGGTAACTGGAGCACATGCATTTTTCATCTGTTTTCATCTGTCCAGCCAGTCTGTGTTTTTTGGTTGGTGCTGTAAAATCTTTATCTCATGATATCATAGAGCTCGTTCAGTTCAGTTCAGTCGCTCAGTCATGTCGACTCTTTGCGACCCCATGAACCGCAGCACGCCAGGCCTCCCTGTCCATCTCCAACTCCCGGAGTTTACCCAAACTCATGTCCATCGAGTTGGTGATGCCATCCAGCCATCTCATCCTCTGTCGTCTTCTCCTCCTGCTCTCAATTCCTCCCAGCATCAGGGTCTTTTCCAATGAGTCAGCTCTTTGCATGAGGTGGCCAAAGTATTGGACTTGTTATCTGTATACAATTCCCAGACTTGAGTCCCATTTTGAGGTTGATGAGTGAGGCCGATGTGGTTTCTTGGGGCTGACAGCCTCACAGAAGGAGCTGGCCATAGGGTAATGCCTACGTGTGGCCCCGTCTCGCAGGTCTCCCCATCATGTCTTCTTTCCAGTCCTCGGTTGCCAGATGCCCTCTTAACTCAAGCAAGGGCTTAAGCCCTGTGGTTTGTATGTACTAGTTTTGGGGTAGAGAGGAAGCCATCAGCAGTTGATATCTGTTGAATATTGTCTGGGACAGCCTGCATTGAACTTGAGTTACTGGTTCTTCTTCCCTACCTAGCTCCCTGAATAAGGTTTGGGAGAGAGGCCAGTTCCCAAGGCTGCTCTTCCCTTCCTCAGATTAGCAGACAATTACAGCTTTCAGCTGATTAGTAAGTGCTCTGTGGCTGAGGTGGGGCTGAGCCTGGGCTGACAGGTTCAGCAGGCCCAAGTGTGCCAGCAGATGGTGACCATGTGGAGTGATGACTGGAGGGACTCCTCCTTCCTGAGCACCAGCTGCTGGTGGCCCAGCTCTGCCCCAGGCTGGCACTCTGTCCCTTGGGGTACTCAGCACATACTCACTCTGAGGAGCTGCTTCCCAGGGTGAGATTCTGGTAGGGACACCACTTTGAACCAGAAAAGAAGTGAGGGATGTTTTAGGGGCCCCTGATTCTGGTTGGGGAATAGAGAGGATGTTGTGCTGACAATCACTGGTTACAGTAACCAAGACCGTTGGTGAGCTGAGGGTAGGAGATGATTCTGTCCATGTAGTTCCTAAGGATGTCAGGGTTTGTAGTCCTAGCTGGGACAGAATTGGGTCCTGAGGGCCTGACAGTGTGGGCTCTCCTGGTACCAGCGGCACCCTCCCGAGGCCAGACACTCAGGAAGCATGCTCTTGAAAGGCCCTTGTGAAACTGCTGGTGGCACAGGGAGACATGGTGGGGTGGGCACATAGTGACGGTTCCCAGCCCTTGATCCCAGGAAAAGGATCAGGCAGGAAGCCCAGTGGAGGGGCCAGGATGGGCAGCTGATAGGAGTTGGGAATTTCCAGGATGCCCCCACCCTGTTGCAGCTGGTAGCCCTTCAGGAGGCTGTGGGAACTGCTATGAGAGGGTGGGGCTGGATCAGCCCAGGAATTCCAACAACAAGGAAGTTGAGAATCCCAAACCCCAGCTTCATTGTGAACACTGCTTCCTGGAAGCACACCTACCATCCTAGAAGTGCTCAGTCTGGTTCTCCTGGCTTGGCATGTGTTGCATCTGCTACATCAGATTGTCGCCTGAAAAGCTGGTGACTCTTGGTGGATGTTGGGCCAGAAGACTTGGCCAAGCCAAAGAATGGGAAAGGAAGGGCTTATCCCTCCCAGTCAGTTAAGGAGAACACCATAGATCTTTCCCAAAGCAGTGTTGTGGGACCTGTGCCCATAGCCAGGCAGGTTGCTGCTGCTACTGCTAAGTTGCGTCCGTCGTGTCCGACTCTTCGCGACCCCATGGACTGCAGCCTACCAGGCTCCTCTGTCCATGGGATTTTCCAGGCAAGAGTACTAGAGTGGGGTGCCATTGCCTCCTCCAGCCAGGCAGGTTAGGGAGAGGCAGATGGAGCCTTTTGCCTGGAAAGTCCGTGAACTCCCTATTGGCACCAGCCTCTCAGTCTGCATTAGTTGCTGACCCTAGTGTAGGCCATGAAGGCTGCTAGCTGTGTGGACCTCAGACCCGTGGACGAGGCAGAGGCCCCAGCATCATGCTAGCCTGCTTCAGCTTTCCCATTTAGCTCTGTTCCAAGACAACTTTAGTAGCAGAACGAGACTTGGATCAGACATGGGCCACAGGGCTACATTGTGCTGACCTCCATTCTTCTCATCAGGTGGTCAGAGGAAGCTTGTTATCTGTAATTGTTATTTCTGCTTCTTTGTCCTGCTTCTGTCTGAATCTTGGCCTTGTTGGGGTTGTGGGGGCCTGAGTATCTGGTGGAGACTTCGACCTGGTCCTGGATAGCATAGCATGGGGCCAGGGGTTGTCGGGCATCTAAGTATGTTGACGCTAGTCAGAAATGCTGGCTCTGGAGGTGTTGGTTCCTCTTAAGACAGGAGTGGGGGCTACCTGTCCACTGGTGCGTCCCAGCCCTTAGTGGAAGCAAGGATTTGGCTTGTTGCTTGCATGTCTTCATGGGAGTCTCATCCCTACCAGGATACCACCCTCATAAATGGTCCCCTAGTTGCCTCGCTCCTGGCACGCCCCTAGTTGGAACTGCAGCTCAGGGGCCCTGCACCTGTTCTGCCCCCTCTGTGTCCTACTCTTTGGGTGCCTGTGTTCTGAACCATGCCGCCCTCAACATACTGAGGTGGGTGGCTGCACTGGGCAGCAAGACGGGCTGACCCAGAGCTAGAACTTTGTGACAGGAACTCATCCTGTCTTGTCTCTGAGGCCTCCTGCAGTGAGACTTCAGGCCTGAGGACGTGAGGGTCAGGGTGACCCAGGTCACATTTACCCAAGTGTGCAGGTGCCCTGATCTCTGAGCTCTCACCGCTGTTCCCACTCCACAGAAGCTAGGTGGTCTGCCAGGTCACTTGGGGAAGCCCCCAGACCTGACTCCCACCGCCCCCCCCAGCTCCTCTGCTCCCCACTTGGGTCTTCCTGCCCAGGCTGTGCCCCTGGTCTCTGAGTCTCCCAGCTGCCCCTTCTCAGAAAGCGGCCCATGATGCTTGCCGGAGAGCCTGGGGCTTCCTGCCTGGCATGTGCTCACACTACTTCCTGAGCTGTGACTTCTCTTCCAACCAGGTTTGGCTTTGAAATCTGCCCCTGGAGGCCTGCGGCTTCCCTTCCTGGCCTGAAGCTTGCCCTGGGCACCCTCCCCATTTGGCACATGTAACCTTCCCCACTATGTCTGCTTCTGGCTCCAAGTGTCCACGTGAGTGCGGATGTACTTGAAGCAAGGCCAGGCATGACCTCACATCTGTATTCACTGGACCTGGGAAGATACACAGCAGTGGGCAGGGTGTGGTCTGCAATCCTGTGTCGAAACAGCATTAGCCTGCTTACAGCTGGCGCAGCCCTGTGGGGACATCACAAAGGCACTGCCACTGCCACCTCAGGGCCCCTACAAGCACCCCAGGAGGTCAGTGGTCAGGGAATGTTGTGGGCAGGCCTGGGGTGGAGACCAAAGCTGGGTCCCCAAGCTGCCCGGGAACTTCTGAGGCCCTCCAGAAAGCACCAGCCTGGGAGGTGTGTAGGGAGGCAAAGACAAGCATATGCACAGCTGGACACTGCAGTCAGATGGTACATTTACCTGCTCTGAGGACTTTCTGTGTTGAGGGGGCAGGTTTTGAGATAGACTTAAGCCACACAGGATGTTGCGAGGTGTGTAAGGATGCTTTGGTCAGAAGGAAGACAGGTGGGCTGAGTGACCAGGGGTATAGATTGTCTCCACTTCTCCAACTGTCAGCTTCCTGGCCTGTGAGCTGGGGCAGTGAGCACAAGGGTGAGGTCTCCAGGTTGAATGCTTCAGAAACATCCAAGTTGTTTTCTTAGCTTTATTGAAGTATAAGTGAAATACAATAAATTGAATATATTTAAAGTATTCAAGTTTTCCCTGGTGGCTCAGTGGTAAAGAAATTTGCCTGCTAATGCAGGAGACAGAGGTTCAGCCCCTGGTCCAGGAAGATCCGATGTACCACAGAGCAACTAAGCCTGTGTGCCACAACTCTTGAATCTGTGCTCTACACGAGTTTTCATATGGGTGCATACTCGTGAAGTAGACAGTGTAATTGAAATAATGACGGTATTCGTCATCCGCACATGTTTCCTCATCCCTATTTGTAATTTCCTTCCTCCTCATCTGCAGGCAACAATGATATATACATTTGTTTGCATTTTCTAGTTTTACATAAATGGAATCATACAACACATACTATATGTTTGGCCTGAGAGGTGTCTGTGTTAATGTGCGTATCAATAGCTGTCCCTTTTGGTTGTGGAGTAGTATTCCATTGTGTGGCTACACCACATTTTTAAAAAAATCTACTTTCCTATTGATGGTCATTGGGCTGTTTTGAGTTTGTTTTGTTTTGGTTGTTACAGATATATAGATTCCTATATGTATCTATACAAAGATACATACTTGCATTTCTTTTGGGTAAATACCTAAGAGTGGATGGCTGTGCCATATGTCAGATATATGCTTAACTTTTTAATAATCTGCCAGATTCTTTGCCAAAGTGGTTGTACCATTTACATTCCCCATCAGCAGTATAGGAGAATTCTAATTGCTTCCCACTCATGCCAACCTTGGTAGATAGGATCAGACATTTTAATCTTCAGTGTTCTAGTAGATATGTAGTGGTTAACTCATTTAATTATCATTTGCATTTCTCTTGAGATCGGTCCTGGGTGTTCATTGGAGGGACTGATGTTGAAGCTGAAACTCCAGTACTTTGGCCACCTGATATGAAGAGCTGACTCATTTGAAAAGACCCTGATCCTGGGAAAGATTGAAGGCAGGAGGAGAAGGGGACAACAGGATGAGATGGCTGGATGGCATCACCGACTCAATGGACATGAGTTTGGGTGAACTCCAGGAGTTGGTGAGGGACAGGGAGGCCTGGCGAGCTGCAGTTCATGGGGTTGCAAAGAGTCAACACGACTGAGCAACTGAACTGAACTGTCACTTAATATGTTCAGCACCTTTTCATGTGATTCTTTCTCATAAGTGTATCTTCTCAGGTGATGTATTTGTTCAGTTCTTCTGCCCATTTTTAAAAATTAATTTTCATTGGAGTATAGTTGTTTGCCAATTTTTTTGAAAGAAAAATCAGTTACATTTTTAAGCATCAGAGTTTATTATACAGTTTATTAAGTACTTCTGTCACAAGTGGCTTAAATAAATGTGGTTAATATTTGGAATGTAACATTTTTTAATGAGTAGAGGAATATAGGACTATTAGGGCAAATCTCCCTGTCATGAGATTTGTGACCCACTCGTTTATCAGCAACCCCTCAGATATGCAAATGACACCATCCTTATGGCAGAAAGTGAAGAGGAACTAAAAAGCCTCTTGTTGAAAGTGAAAGAGGAGAGTGAAAAAGTTGGCTTAAAGCTCACCATTCAGAAAACTAAGATCATGGCATCTGGTCCCATCACTTCATGGGAAATAGATGTGGAAACTGTCAGACTTTATTTTTTTGGGCTCCAAAATCATTGCAGATGGTGATTGCAGCCATGAAATTAAAAAACACTTACTCCTTGGAAGGAAAGTTATGACAACCTAGATAGTATATTGAAAAGCAGAGATATTACTTTGCCAACAAAGGTCTGTCTAATCAAGGCTATGGTTTTTCCACTGGTCATGTATGGATGTGAGAGTTGGACTGTGAAGAAAGCTGAGCACCGAAGAATTGATGCTTTTGAACTGTGGTGTTGGAGAAGACTCTTGAGAGTCCCTTGGACTGCAAGGTGATCCAACCAGTCCATTCTAAAGGAGATCAGTCCTGGGTGTTCATTGGAAGGACTGATGCTGAAGCTGAAACTCCAGTACTTTGGCCACCTGATGCAAAGAGCTGACTCATTGGAAAAGACCCTGATGCTGGGAGGGATTGGGGGCAGCAGGAGAAGGGGACGATAGAGGATGAGATGGCTGGATGGCATCACCAACTCAATGCACGTGAGTCTGAGTGAACTCCGGGAGTTGGTGAGGGACAGGGAGGCCTAGCGTGCTGTGGTTCATGGGGTCACAAAGAGTTGGGCACGACTGAGCGACTGAACTGAACTGAACTATTCTGTCATGTTAAGACAAGAAGAGGCATAAACTTTCTGTTGCCTAATTTTAATTGGATTATTTTTCTTACTGAGCTTATATTCTGGATATAAATCCTTTATAAAAGATGTGTAGTTTGCAAACCCTTTTCCCCAGTCTATCATGTCATTCTCTTACCTTGTCTAACAGCATAAGCTTATAGTTTTGGAGTCCAGATTACCAGTTTCTCCTTCTATAGGTCATGTCCAAAGTCACAGACATTTTCTTTTGTTTTCCCCTGGAAATCTTATACTTTTAATGTTTAAACCTATGATCCATTTTAAATTAATTTTCCTATATGCTGTAAGGTATGGGTGGTAGTTCATTTTTTTAATATAAGGATATTCATTTATTTCAGCACCATGTATTAAAAGATTACCCCTTCTCCACCAAATTGCCTTTGTGCCTTTGTCGAGCCAGTTGGCCATACATAAGAGTCTATTTCTGGATTCTCTATTCTGTTCAGCACCTCTGTTTGTCTGTCTTTATGCTGGTAGTATGCCTGGTATTTTGGTCACCTGATGTGAACCGCCGAGTCACTGGAAAAGTCCCTGATGCTGGGAAAGATTGAGAGCAGAAGGAGAAGAGGGCATTAGAGGATGAGATGGCAGAATGGCATCACCAATACAGTGGACATGAACTTTGGCAAACTTCAGGAGATGTTGAGGGACAGGGAGGTCTGGCATACTGCAGTCCATGAGGTCACAAAGAGTTGGACGTGACTGGGCGACTGAACAACAGCAATATTCTCTTAATTACTATAGCTTTATAATGTTGAAATCAGTTAGTTAGTCCTCCTACTTCGTTTTTCTTTTTCAAAGTGATTCTGAGTGTTCTAGGTCCCTTAGCTTTCCATACAAATTTTAGAATGAGATGGTCAATTTCCGCCAAAAAGAGAAATGCTGGAATTTTGATTGTCATCATGATGAATTAAAAGATCCATTTGTGGAGAATTGATATCTTAACAATATTGAGTCTTTTGGCCCATGAATAGATATATCTCTGTTTTTTAATTTCTCTCATTAGTATTCTGTGGCTTTTAATGTATAGGTCTTGCATATCTTCTGTCAGACTTAAGTATAAACATTTAATATAGTTGATGCTATTGTAAGTAGTATTTAAATTTTTTTCATTTTCCGATTGTTTAGTCCTAAACAAATACAGAAATAAGGTTTGATTTTTGTATAGTAATCTTGTGTCTTGCAGCCTAGCTGAACTCACTTATTAGTTCTGGTGACTTTGTAGATTTCTTTGGATTTTTTATACAGACTATTGTGTGATGTATAAGTAAAGACAGTTTTACTTCTTCCTTTCCAGGCTAGATGCCTTTGATTTTTCTTGTTTCATTGCACTGTAGGCTGAGAACTTAAAAAGTGCAGTGTTGACCAGAAGCAAGGTAACTGTTTTTCATCATTAAATAATGTCAGCTGACAGATGTTTAGAAGATGTCATCAGGTTGAGGATGCTCCCTTCTGTTTGCTGAGAGTGCTTACAGGGATGAATGTCGAATTTTGTCAGATTTTCCTGCATCTTTTGAGATGATCCCATAGGTTTTTTTTTTTTTTTTGTCTTATATACTCAAGTACATTGATTTTTTTTTTCTTCTAATGATTGTCAATATTATTCTTTGGATAAGCCCCTCTGTATCATAGTTCCTTACCCTTTTTATATATTGGTGGATTTTTGTACTGTCTTTGGTTTAACGCTGGTCTCAAAATTAGGTGGGAAGTTTCCTTGCTTTTCAGTTTTCTGGATGAATCTGTGTACAGTTGGATTTATGTCTTTCTTAAACGTTTGGTAGAATTCATCAGTGCAGCCCAGAATGTTCTCTCTGTGGTTTTAAACTACAAATTCACTTGCCTTAGTAGATTTGGGACTATTCAGGTTATCCATTTCTTCTTGAGTGGGCTTTGGTAATTTTTATCTTTCAAGGAATTTGTCCATTTCATCTGTCATATTTATTGGTATGAAACTATTCATGATATCCCTTATTCTTCTTAATACCTATGGTGCTCCCTGCACCTACCCCTACCTCAGTTATTCTGGGTGGAAGTGTATCCATTTGATTAATGTTTTTAAAGAACTTGCTTTTGATTTAATTTATCTATTTTTTTTTCTGTTTCATTGATTTCTACTCTGATCATTATTATTTCTGTTTTTTCCTTTGAATTTCATATGCTCCTTGTTTCTGCTTTTACTTTTTACTGAGGAGAAACATATAGAGCACAAATCATAAGTGTGAACTTTCACATGCTGAGCACACCCACATAATGAGCACCCAGATCAAGAATCGAAACATCTTCAGCTCCAGAAGCCTCTTTCAAGGGCCCTCCCCCAACCCAAGCGATCACTGCCTTTTTACCAGCTGAGTTGTATATATAAACGGAATCATACAGTATATCTCTTATGTCTGACTTCTTTCACCCAATACTGTATGAGACTCGTCTGTGTTGTTTAAATAACAGCAATTTACTCATTTTCATTTCTGTGAAGTGTTTGTAATGTGACTATATCATAATTTTTCCTTCTGTTGACAGAACTGGAGAACTTTCTGGCTTGAGTCTTTTTGTAAATGATGTTCCTATAAACATGCAGGGTCGTGGAACAGATGTGTGCTTAGTGTTAGTGATAATAGTTTTCCTAAGTGGTTGTACCAGTTACGCTCCTGCTACCATAAGATTAGAGTTCCTGAGGGTTTCAGGCAGGGTGTAAACTATATGTGTTCCAGACCACCATCGTGCTGTCCAGCGTTGGTTGAGCAGCTGAGTGAGTGATTACACAAGCCCACAGCTGAGAAGAAGCAGTTCTCACTGGGGTTGACTGAACTCTAATCAGATTCTGTGTGGGCCCAAGACTAGCCAAATACAAGAAACAGCTCCTTCCTTAAGCAACACACAGCCTATAAGGAGAGTTTAAAACTATGCCCCAGTGGGGTTTATAGGGTCTGCGTTTCAGTGCAGAACTTGTGTCTGGGAGGTGAGAAACACGGTAGCCCTCAGGCAGGACTTGAAGGCCTTTGTCCCTTGGCCTGTAGAATGCCCAGAGGCCATTGGGGCAAAGGCCTGGAGGAGTGTTGTCTGGAGAAGACCATGGCATGGTGAGCTGGAGTGAACATGGGTTTCTTACCAGCTGTGTACATGGGGCCTAAGAAGGGGCTTAGTCTCACAGGGCTTTTAGCTGCACCATGAGCTTTGTGCCCAATACCTGGTGTAATTTTTAAGATGGAAGCTGAGGTTATTGATTAGATTGGTAGTTTTTTTTTTTTAAACATAGTCATTTAATACTATAAATATTCTCCTAAGTCCTTGCCATAATGGCATCCCACCAATTCTCATACTCATTCATTTTTGTGTAGTTAAAAACACTTCGTTTCACTTTCGTTTCTTCTTTGATGTGTTGGTTAGTTGCCAAACGTTTGGGGATTTTCTAGAAATCTTTCCATTATTGATTTCTTATTTAATTTCTTGTGGTCAAAACAAATCTTTGTATGGCCTGAATCCTTTTGGGGTGTGTTTCATTTACCCAGAATCTGGTCTGTCTGGGTAAATGTTCCATGTGTCCTTGTAAAGAATGAGTGTGCTATGCTGTTGGGCGGGAGATTCTAGACATGCAGTTAGGTCAAGTTAGTTAATTGTGCTGTTCTTGTCTACTGTGTCCTTATTGATGTCCTGTCTACTTGTCCTATGAAATATTGAGAGGAATAACGAGAGTTGGGTGTTGAACTCTCCCAACTATAATTTTGGATTTGTCTTATTTTTGTTTGTAGTTCTGTCAGTTTTTTATTCATATATTTTGAAGCTCTATTATTAAGTGCATAAATGTTTAGAATTGTAAGGTTCTCTTTGTGACTTAGACTCATTATTATGAAATGATCCTTTTTGTCTCTGGTGATATTCTTTGCATTGAAAAATATATAAAAGATCTATAAAATACCTACTTTATCGGATATTAATAGAGACATTCCAGCTTTCTTTTGACGTGTGTTAGTGTGCTTTAGGAGAAGGCAATGGCAACCCACTCCAGTACTCTTGCCTGGAAAATCCCATGGACGGAGGAGCCTGGTAGGCTGCAGTCCATGGGGTTGGTAAGAGTTGGGCATGACTGAGCGACTTCACTTTCACTTTTCACTTTCATGCATTGGAGAAGGAAATGGCAACCCACTCCAGTGTTCTTCCCTGGAGAATCCCAGGGACTGGGGGAGCCTAGTGGGCTGCCGTCTGTGAGGTCGCACAAAGTCGGACACGACTGAAGCGACTTAGCAGCAGCAGCAGCAGCAGCAGCAGCAGCAGCAGCAGCAACAGCAGCAGCAGCAGCAGTGTGCTTTATCTTCTTCCATTCTTTAACTTGAAACAACTGTAACAATTTATTAGTATAGTTCGATTTACCATACAGTTCACTCAAAATGTACAGTTCATTGGCTTTTAGTATATTCAGAGTTGTGCATCTGTCTCCACAACTAATTTTAGAATATTTTCATTAGCTCCAAAAGATACCCCTTAAACTGTCACCCCCTCCAACCTCCCAACTCCACCCCCTGCCATGGGCAACCATTCATATGCTTTCTATTTCTATAGATTTCCCTGTTTTGGATATATCATATACATGGAATCATACAATATGTGGCCCTTTGTGACTTGCTCTTCTCACATAGCAGAATAGTTTCAAGGTTCATGTATGTTGTTCCGTGTGTCAGTAATTCATTTCTTTTTATTACCAGATAATACTCCATTGTATGTGTAGACCAGTTTTATTTATCCCTTCATCAGTTGGTGGCCATTTGGGTTTTTTTTACTTACTGGCTATTATGAAGATTTGTGTACAAGTTTTTATGTGAAGGTATATTATCATTTTTCTTGAGTCTGTACCTAGGAGTGAAATTGCAGAATCACATGGTGATTCTATGTTTAACTCTCTGAGGATCTGCCAGGCTGTTTTCCACAATACCATTTTATATTCCCACTAGCAGTGGGTTTCAGTTTTGCCATACCTTCACCAGCACCTGTTATTTTCCTTTAAAATTTTTTTTTAATTATACCCATCCTAGTGCGTGTGAGGTGCTATCTTACTGTGATTTTAACTTTCATTTCCATATCTACTGATGGTGAGTGTCTTTTAATGAGCTGATTGGCCATTGTTTAAAATCTTTGGAGACGTGTATTCAGGTCCATTGTCCATTTTTTAAATTGATTTGTTTATCTTTTTATCGTTGAGTTATAGGAGTTCTTTATATGTTCTGGATACTAGATGCTTATCAAATACAAAATTTAAAAATATTTTCTGCTGTTGTGTAGCTTGTCTTTTCATGTGACAGTATTTTTTGATACACAAATTTTAGAATTTTGATGAAGTACAGTTTATCTGTTTTTTTCTTATGTTACTTGTGCTTTTGGTGTCACAAGGAAGATCCTGTTGGCAACAAGGTCATGAGGATTTATCCACATTTTCTTTTGAGAGTTGTAGTTTTAAGTCTTCCATTTAGATCTCTCATCCATTTTGAGTTAATTGTTACACATGGTGTAAGAAAGGGATTCAGCTTCATTCTTTTGCATGTGGGTTTCTATCGGTTCTAGCACAATTTGTTGAAAACCTATTCCTTTTTTTCTGTTTTTGCCCCCTAATTACTTATTTATTTGCTTAGCTGCACCGGGATTTAGTTGAGGCATGCAGAATCTTCAATCTCTGTTGCGGCATGCAGGATCTTTAGTTGTGGCATGTGAACTGGTGGTCGGGGCTGCCACCCAGGATGCGGCAGGTCCTGCCTAGACACGGATTTGTGCTTTGGTCTTTCCCTGGGACAAGGATGGAGGAAGTAGAGGACAGCAACAGAAATCAGAGAGAGAGCTGAGCTGACTTGATTTAAAAAGGAACCTGTGTCTTCACAAGGCAAGTTGTCAGTGGCTGGGAACAGATGAACAAGGCTCACTCTTGGGAGGGAGAGCAGTTACCCTGACCTGACCCTACCCTACTTTATTTAGATAGAGAATCAAGTCGCTTTCTACATTTTTATTTTTTATATTACAAATAGTCCTGCTCATATATGTATGAGCTTTGCTCATATACATAGCTTTGCATGTTTTCCCAATTGTTTTCTTAGACTGGATTTCTAGACTTCATATTAAATAATAAATTAATGAAAATGTTTGTATTTCTCTCAAGAAATAAAGGCATCATTTTCCTTGCTCTTTAATAGCCCTCTCTCTTTTATTTTCCTTCTGTGAGCCAGGAGCCCTGTAAAGAGACAGGGTCTCCCCCTCAGAGGTCTGCATGGGGTGGCCCGTGAGGAGGGGGTCCCTGGGGAGGATGCACGCTAGAGGCCTATGTGGGTCGTGTCCTGGCTACTGTGATGATGCAGGGTGGGAGGGAAAGAGAAGCAAAGGTGCTCGCTTGGGGCTGTGACACGTGGGTTAACAGGACATGACGGTGTGTCCAGGCTGGCCGGGACCTGGGGCATGGGCTTGGGCAGGCCAGCACCAGTTCTCGTTGCACTTGCTCATGGGGCTTCTCCCTGAGCCACTGTGAGATCCTTTGCTCTTAGAGCCCAAAGCCCTTGCTGGGTCTGGGGACGGTAGGTCCTCTCCCCTCGGGTATTTTCAGCTCTGTGCCCAGGTCCTGGGCAGGTGGGCAGGGACTCCCAGCTAGGACACACGTGGGGATCAGTTGGCACAAGCTTCACTTGTACCGGGCTTGGGCTGTCACCTTCTCAGGCTTCCCCTGGTACAGGTGTTTTCCAGGATGAGTGAATCAGGATCAGTCAAGGGAAGGGCACTGCCCTGAACCTTGGTTTCCATATCTGGAAGAGAACCTCAGACCCACCCTAGTGCTAGCGGCTTCCCTGTCGGGACCCAGGACAGGGGTCTGTTTGCTGATGGGGGCTACACTGGCAGAGACTATGGCTGGGACCTCCTATCCTTGCCCTGCCCCAGTTCTTCCAGCCACTCCCACCAACCTATCCCACCAGGGCTCCTCATTAGCCCCATCCCCAGATTTCTGTAACTTCACAGCCCTCATGTTGCGCTTAGGTATTTTGCTTTTCCTGTGGGAAAGGTACCCCCACTTTCCCCTGCATGTCTGGCCACAGGATTGCCTCCAGGCTCGCTCTCAAGAGAATCTCATCCTCTACAGGCATTTGGACAGGCCCACACGAACCATAAGAAGGTGGCTGCAGATGGCGAGAGCCGAGAGGAGAGTCTGATCCAGGAGTCAGCTTCCAAGGAGCAGTACTATGTACGCAAGGTGCTAGAGCTACAGACAGAGCTGAAGCAACTGCGCAACGTGCTTGCCAACACGCAGTCAGAGAATGAGCGTCTGGCCTCAGTGGCTCAGGAGCTGAAGGAGGTAACCAGTGAAACTGGGGCAGTTTGCTTGACTCTGGGTGGGTGGTGGGAAAACAAGTAAGTGCTGCCTTTGGGGGGGGAAGGGGGGGGGGGGGGGGGGGGTCAGGGCCACCCACAGATGGTTTTACCCCAACTTCATGTGGTCCATGGTGGTCCAGAAAGGTCTGGGGATGGCAGGATCCCATCTCTGCACTTGGGGTGATGTGAATCCTGGGTTCCTCATGTGAGCAGTGTAATTATAGTGTCTACCTGCCAGCTTGGGACAATAAAGTCAGAGGGAGGCCACCGCAAACAGCTCTGAGGATCAGTTTGTCCCCTAACAGGGGCCTGGCCGTCAGACACCTGGGCGGGTGGAGGGGGAGGGCAGCCACTATCCTCTGAGAGAGGTGGGAGGCAGGGCCAGTGTTCCCAAGATGGGTTGGGGCAGCAGCAGGGGAGCAGGCATGGCCAGAAGTCTACTTGAGCCGTAGTCCTGGCCGTGGCTGTAGGGGACCTTATTGTCAGAATTCCCAAGTTCTCATCAGGAAGGGCCTTGTTAGCCTTTGTTTTCCATCGGAGTGGGGAGTGGTTGACCAGAACAGCAGATGGTTCTGAGTGGTGGTCAGCTGTGAGGTCGACATCTCAGATGGGATGGTATATGGCAATCAGGGTTCCAGGGGTGAGAGGGACACTGGCAAGGTTTGGGACAGAGCCCAGGAACTGGCAGCAGTGGGAGGTGGTCATCCATCCTGCTTTGGGATCAGAGGTCACCAAGACTTGTGGGCTGCGGAGGAACTTGGCTTGGATCCAGGAGAAGTGCGTGATCTCATATCTTCACACAGGAGCTCTCTGGTTAGGGTGGGGAGAAGGGACTATCAGAGCTGTAGGTTTGACCGCCTAAGGGGGAGGCTAGCCTCACGGCCAGCTAAGAGCCCTTTTCCGAAAGAGTCAATGCAGATGCTCTCCCCAGCCCAGACTCCTCCTGCAGCTTCCTCTTCCTCAGAGGAGTGGCAGGGGGCCTGCTGACTGCTGGCTTTGGCGCCAGGAAATGAGCTAAGCCAGTCGAACACGCTGCTGCTGAAGAACAGGTCTGGTGGGGGCAGGCTTCCTGCCGTCCCTGTTAGTGCTTCTGGAGGGAGCCCTCGCCTCCCCACCCCCGTACATCCTCAGTACATTTTCTCCTGAGGCCCTGCCTGTGTGCCCCTGATCACCATCAGGCAGGCACTTGGACCCATGCCAGGTTCTTGGTTGGAGTGGAGGCTCTCCGTCACCGCCTACTCAGACTAGAGCCCTGGTCACTGTCCCCACCATTGCTGGCTCTGCCGCCATCCCTCTCCAGTTATTCTTCTGCTCGTCCTGGTCCTGCTGCTTCTGCCTGAGCTGTGGTGCGGAGCTCCTCCAAGGCTGTGCCCTGGAGGCCCGCTCCTCCAGGAGGCCTGTACTGAGGCTGAGCAGCCTATCTGAGAGCCCAGCACTGAGCACTGTCCCTGAGGAGCACCAGCCTGTGCCTGTCTTGGTGTGATCCGGCCAAGCAGGCTTTGCACAGTCTCCACAGGAAATGCCCCTTCCCCATGCGGGCCTTTCCCTGCTGGTGCCTGGTCCTGCTGCTGTCCAGTTCAGTGACTGATGGGCCAGCTGTGCTGTGCCCTCTGACCCACCCCCGTCCTTCCACCCTGTGATGTCTGGCTTAGGGGTTCATCCCATGCCCAGCTCTCCAGGAGGAACTTGAGGCCTCCGTCATGTGACACGTATGGCAAACATGCTCAGCATGTGGGACAGTTCCAGCTACCCTGTGACTTGTCTTTTGGGTGACCCTGTGCGCATCCAGTTATTTCCTTCATCTCACAGGTTGGGAGATCAAGGTGAAGAAGGTTTGACTGTACACCCAGGGTCACTGGGTCCTGACCTCAGCACTGTGTGTGAATGGGCCCTGCCAGCTTCTGTCCTGGGACATGCCCTGAGGGCCCGTTTTGCACATAGAGAAGCAGAGAGAGACCCAAGAATCAGACCCAGCTGACTGATGATTTTGCACATTCCTCAGATTTGCCTTGGGAAGGGGTTGAGAGGGGTGGTGAGGGCTGCCTTGAGAAGCAGAACTGTGAGTTGAGGAGGGGGTGAGCATCATCTGCCCAGGGGGTGACCCCCTTAGGTAAAATTACTGTCCCAGTGGACCCTGGCCTTGCTCTCCTGGTGGACTCTGCGTGTATCAGGCCCTTCACAGGCCTAAGAGTGAGTGACAAAGATGTGCCAGGAGAAATCGTATCTGTTGTCATCTCCTTTGTCCTGGCTAGGAGCCAGAAAGTTTCTTGCTATGGTGGCATCTGGGCCCCTAGGAATGGCTGAAAGGAAGCCAGGTTTTTGGCTACAAGCTGAAGTGGTGGGTGCTAGATCAGGAGCAGCAGCCCCAGGCACCAGGGGGGCTCTCCATTGTAGTGTGGCCAGGCCTGTTCAGAAGGATCCCTGTGCTCCAGATCCAGGGGATTGAGCGGAGAAAGTCATGTTGGCAGTCCAGAGTCAAGAGAAGGGGCCCTGGGTGTGTAGAGAAAGCAGCAAGGGTAAGGGGTAAAGTCAGGGGTGAGCCCCGTAGCTGAGGAGGAGCTGGAGGGGGCCCCTAGATGAGTCCCGAGGGAATGGACTCCACAAGGAAGTGGAAATTCCTCCCAGGGAGCAGAGCTGCATCCAGCTGTTTCAGGTGTGGCATCCAGCAGCCCCCTAGGAGGTCAGATTGGTGAGGGAGGGCTTACAGGGGGTGCTAAGGTGGTACCCCACATACTATCTGGTTTATACCCTGTTGGACCAAGGCCTTCTGTGTCCCTGGTTGCTGTGTATCATCAAGGCTGCTCTTGTCAGGCTCACCTGAGAGAAGGTGCTTACCTGGGGGAAATCAAACCCCACAGTGGCCAGTGGGAGCTTGTTTGAGCCCTTGGTAGTTGGCTGTGTGCCAGACAGAGGTTCCCCTGAGGGCAGCGGCAGTGCCCTCACCTGCCAGGTCGGCTTGTAACCTGGGTGCACCTCGCCTTGCTGTCCAGAAGCTCTCCCGCAGACCTGTAAGGGTCCATACTTCCTTTGTCAGCTCCACTGCCATGACAGGAGGCTGTGTTCCAGTTCTGAGTTGAGAAGGTGGAATCTGCCCAGGCCGTGGGGGAAGCTGACCTGAGTTTCTCCACTGCAGCCTGGAGGCTTTCTAGGTTTGTTAGTCCTGATGTGCAAACCTGGGGGGAGCTGGTGAGCTTTAGACCCTCCTCTTGGCTCCAGTCTGTTGGGTGGTCACGTGAAATCAAGCCGCACATGTTTGAGCACCTCCCCAAGCAGTGTGACTTAGCAGGGAAAGAGGGAGGAGTAGCAGAGCATTCTGGCAGAGGAGTGAGCATGCGGCCACTAGTGTATTCACCGAGGGTGAGAAGGCGCTGTGCACAGCAGCTGGAAGCACTGGCACGGGGCTTGGGCAAGGCTAGGGGCTCATAGCCACAGCACGCCAAGAGCAGTGGGAGCCAGCGAGGGGGTGCAGTTCCGCGTTTAAGCAGGGGAAAGACAAGGTGAGAGAGCAAAAGCTAATTGTTGTGGGAGCCTGTCCCACACCAGGCTGCCTTCCTTCCTGGAGGCAGGAAGACCAGTTAGGTAGACTGGTTAGTTGTGGCCAGCCTGTGTGACCTGCAGCAGGGTGGGTTGGTGCTGCGGATGGATGCACAGGGGCCACAGCTTCTCCTCCAGTTACCATCCCTTCCATTCTCAGAGGGCAGACAAGGCCCTGGGAGGTGAGCCGAGGCATGGCTCCTGCTCGAGGGCATTCGCTTTCCTGAGCACCTCACGCCGCGCCCCCGTGTGGAGGCAAGGCTGAGTCACTGCTTCCTCAGCGCAGCCTCCCACCCGGGTCCCTCAGCCCTGCCCCTGCCTGAACCAGTCTGAGCCATCTTCACTGCTGATTCCTTGCTGCTTCTCCAGGTGTGGTTGTCTGGGTGAGAGCACACTTGCAATACAGATGGTTGGTGGCTCCCCAGGAGCATACGCGCCAAGTGAGTGAAGTCACCTGTCTGGACACATCCCCTGCCCCTTGGTGGCTTTCTGGTGGGGGCAACCACAGTCCCCTCCCATGAGAGGTGGGTCACCTGGCACGGTATTGACAGTGCTGGGGGCTCCTCTTCCACTTCACTTAGCTTTGTCCTGGTGCTCTGGGCTCTCCCCGTGTCTTCAGGGTTCATCCTCCCATGCCCGACGCCAGCTTTCAGAGGGATAAGACCAAAACTTGTGTTCATTTCCTGTGACTGCTGTGACAGATTACCACAAACGGAGGGCTGAAGACAACAGAAAATCAAGGTGTCAGCAGGGATGGCTTCTTCTGGAGGCTATGCGGGAGAGTACTTCCTCTGGCAGCCTGGCAGCCTCTGGCAGTCCTTGTGTTCCAGTCTTTGCCTCCGTCTTCCTAAGCCTTCTCCCTGGGTGTCTCCAACTCTCCATCTTGGAAGGACACCAGCCGTTGGATCTGTGCCCACTCTAATCCCCTATTACCTCATCTTGACTTGGGCATATCTGCAAAGACCGTATTTCCAAGTCAGATCCCATTCACCCCTTCCAGGGCTTGTCACTTCAGCATAGCTTTTGAGGGAACACAGTTAAAACCCATAACATTCTACCCTCTGGCCTTCAGAATTCATATATTTTCCATGTGAAGTATATTCGTCTCATTCCCAGAAGTCTTAGCCCATTCCAGCATCAACTCTTTAAATCCCTTATCACATTTCAAATTCACTAAATTAGGAAAGGCTGACACTTTGCAGTGGTCCATCCTGGGGTGAAATTCCTCCCTGTGCAAATTATGTGCTTCTAGAACACAATGTTAGGATAGGCAAAGGAGAGTGACTCTCATGCCAGAAGGGAGAAGAGGAAAGCATAAAGGGGCTGCAGGTCCCAGAAAGTAAGAAGCCCCACATTTCAAGGCCTGAGAAGAGTCTTTGTTGGCACCCAGGGAGCAGTGGGCCTGCTGGCCTCCCAGCCGGGTGGCTGAGATGTAAGCCATACCCTTGGTGCTGTTTCCAGAAAAATGCTTTCTCATTTTTTTGCAATAAGGACAAGCTGAGCATTTTCCAGACCTTCAAGTTCTAGTTCTGTTTTGCTTACAATTATTTCTTCGGTTTCTATCTCCTCTCCCACTTTGCTATAAGCAACAAGGAGAAACCAGGCTGTACTTCTAACATTCTGCTTCAAAATCTCCCAGGCTGTTCATCCACCTTCCTCACTTACTAATTCTGCTTTCCACCCAGCACTGGAATACAGCTCAGCTGGGTTTTCTGCCACGTTACAGCAAGCCTTTCTGCCAGTCCTCATTCCCTCTTAAGGCCTTACTGGGAGCACCACTAGCATTCACATCTCTCCTAGTGTTATTTCATGATAGTCCATGCATTCCCTGAGACAATGGAATATTTCTCTCTGACTCTTCTCTGACCCTTGCCAGAGTCACCTGAAACAATTACTTCTTTTTTTTTACCAATAGCCTCAAGGCAGTCTGGCCTTTTCCTGTCCTGCTCCTCTAAGCTCTTCCTCTAAACTCCATGGCCACTTCCACATTTTCAGGGATTTGTTGCAGCGGTGTCTTTTTCCCGATATTAAACCTAAATTTGTACATTTGGTTTTTGGGGCCACCATAGTAGATTGCCACAAGCAACAAATTTTACTCTCTTAAATTTCCTGTGTTTGAAATAAAGGTGCTGTCAGGACCGTGTTCCTTGTGGAGCCTCTCCAGCTTCTGGGTGGCAGCAACCCCCAGACCCTTGTTTTGTGTCCACATTGCTCCAGGCTCTGCCTCTGCCATCACCTCCTCCTGTGCAGGCTCTGCAGGTCTGACAGGACTGGGACATTACTCCCATGTCCACCCTGGCCTTCCTTGGGGCTGCAGGCCTTTCCTGGGGATTGGGCTGTGACCTCCTGGCTAAATGTCTTGCCCATTACTCTGGGGAACAATATAGACCAGCTTTGGAGCACTCCTGTGCAGGGTGGTGCTCCTTCCCTGTGGCTGAGCTCCAGCCACATTATGATGGGGCTTCTGCAGTGTAGAGTGCTGACTTCTCTGCAGTCCAGATTCCTAGACCTGACTTTAGTATAGCACCCTGCCTTGCCTCATCAGGGCCTCCCTCAGCAGCAGCTGACACCAGCTGGCAATGTGTGTGCTGTACGTGGGCAACGTTAGGGAGCCTCAGTGAGCAAAACAGAGCCTAGAGCAGCACCCAGCACAATCAGTACTCAGTAGTGAAGGAATGGATCATGCCCCTAGGGTTGCCAGAGTGGTGCCAGTATGGAGACAGCACCAGTGAAAGGTTTTTTGAGCCATGCAGAGAGACCACATGTTGTCCAAGTTCATTTCTGTGAACGTCAAGAAAAGGTAGATTCACAGACTGAAAGCATATTGGTGGTTGCTGATTGGTGTGTGGCTTCTTTCTAGGGTAATGAAAATGTTCTAGAATAGGTAATGCGCACAACTGTGAATAAACTATAATCTCTGAATTGTACACTGTCAGTGGGTGAACTTTATGGGACGTGAATCATATCTCAATAAAAAGCAAAACTGGTTTCCCCTGTGCAGTCAGACTGTGCTAGGGTGCAGCTCAGCAGAGGCTTCTGGCACAGCCTGGGCACACGGGTTCTGGGGTGCAGAGGGCTTCGACTAGGCAGTCAAGCCGGCCCGTGGTCTTGTCTCCCTCTGTCCTTTTTCTGTCCACTTTAGGACCACTTGTTTCATTGAGGAGAGCTGTTAAGTTTTAAGTAAAGTCCGTTTACATTTTTCATTTACCAACAGCTCCTGCTTGCTGTCCCTGTTTCACCATCTTAACTCCTGTGTTAATTCCCATACTGAGTGGGCAGTTTTTTGTTTTTTTTTTTTAATTGGAGCATAATTGCTTTGCAGTGCTGTGCTGGTCTCTGCTGTACAAAAACCTGAATCAGTCATAATTATATATATATATATATCCCCTTCCTGGTGAGCCTGCCTCCCCATCCCACTCCTCTAGGTTGTCACAGAGCGCCAGGCTGGGCTCCTTGTGATGTACAGCAGCTTCCCCAGCAGTGGCCTGTTTCACACATGCTATTGTATGTATGTCAGTGCTGCTTTCTCAAGTTGTCTTACCCTCTGTTTCCCCTGCTGTGTCCACGAGTCTGTTCTCTGCATCTGTCTCTCCATTTCTTCTCTGTAAATAGGTTCATCATTATTATTTTTCTAGATTCCGTGTATATATATTAGTATACAATTTTGTTTTTCTCTTTCTGATTGACTTCACTCTGTGTAACAGGTTCTAGGCTCAGCTACCTCTCTACAACTTACCCAAATGTGTTCCTTTTTATGGCTAATAATATTCCATTGCGTGTATATATGCACCACCTCTTTTCTGTTCATCTGTTGATGGACATCTAGGTGGCTTCCATGTCCTGGCTGTTATAAATTGTGCTGCAGTGATCATTGGGTACATGTGTCTTTTTGAATTGTGTTTTTCTCAGTATATGCCCAGTAGTGGGATTGCTGGGTCATAGGGTAGTTTTATTCCTAGTTTGTTAAGGAATCTCCACACTGTTCTCCATAGTGGCTGTATCAGTTTCCATTCCCAGCAGTGCAGTAGGGTTCCTTTTTCTCCGCATCCTCTCCAGCATTTAGTGTTTGCAGTTTTTTTGCTGATGGCCACTCTAATTGCTATGAGGGGATATACATCATTACGGTTGTCATTTGCGTTTCTCTAATGATGAGCGGTGTTCAACATCTTTTCATTATTGGCCATCAGCAGGAAGATCAAACCAGTCAATCTTAAAGGAAATCAGTCCTGAATATTCATTGGAAGGACTGATGCTGAAGCTGAAGCTACAGTACTTTGGCCACCTGATGTGAAGAGCTAACTTAATGGGAAAGACCCTGATACTGGGAAAAACTGATGGAAAAAGAAGAAGAGGGGGCAGCAGAGGGTGAGATGATCAGATAGCATCACTCTGAGGGATGCTGTGAAGGACAGGGGAGCCTGGCGTGCTGCAGTTCATGGGATTGCAAGAAGTCGGACACAACTTGGCAACTGAACAACTTGGAGAATGTCTTTTTTGGAGAAATGTCTGTTTAGCTCTTCTGCCTATTTTTTTGATTGGGCTGTTTGTTTTTCTGATATTGAGCTGTATGAGCTACTTATATATTTTAGAGATTAATCCTTTGTCAGTTGCTTTTAAGTTTATTTAGGTCCTATCTGTTTACTTTTCTTTCTGTTTCCATTACCCTAGGAGGTGGGTCAAAGAGGATCTTGCTGTGATTTATGTCAAAGATTATACTGCCTGTGTTTTCCTCTGAGAGCTTTATAGTTTCTGGCCTTATATTTAAGTTCTTTAATCCATTTTGAATTTATTTTTGTGTATGGTGTTAGGAGTGTTCTCATTTTATTCTTTTACATGTAGCTGTCCAGTTTTCCCAGCACCACTTACTGAAGAGGCTGTCTTTTCTCCATTGTATAGTCTTGCCTCCTTTGTCAAAGATAGATGCCCATAAGTGCATGGGTTAATCTCTGGGCTTTCAACCTGTTCCATTGGCCTATATTTCTGTTTTCTATATATGGAAATATATTTCTATATTTCTGCCTTGATGATTGTAGGTTTATAGTATAGTCTGCAGAGAAGGCAATGGCACCCCACTCCAGTACTCTTGCTTGGAAAATCCCATGGACGGAGGAGCCTGGTAGGCTGCAGTCCATGGGGTTGCTAAGAGTCAGACATGACTGAGCAACTTCACTTTGGCTTTTCACTTTCATGCATTGGAGAAGGAAATGGCAACCCACTCCAGTTCTTGCCTGGAAAATCCCAGGGACAGGGGAGCCTGGTGGCCTGCCGTCTGTGGGGTTGCACAGAGTCGGACACGACTGAAACGACTTAGCAGCAGCATAGTCTGAGGGCAGGAAGATTGATTCATCCAGCTCCATTCTTCTTTCTCAAGATTGCTTTGGCTATTTGGGGTCTTTTGTGTTTCCATACAAATTGTGAAATTTTTTGTCCTAGTTCTGTGAAAAATACTGTTGGTAGTTTGACAGGGACTGTATTGAATCTGTATATTGCTTTGGGTAGTATAGTCGTTTTCATAGTATTGATTCTTCCAATCCAAGAACATAGTATATCTCTCCATCTATTTGTGTGGTCTTCAGTTTCTTTCATCAGTGTCTTATTGTTTTCTATATACAGGTCTTGTGTCTCTTTGATTAGCTCTAGTAATTTTCTGGTAGCATCTTTCGGATTTTCTGTGTATGATATCATGATCCTGTCATCTGCAAACAGGGAGAGTTTTACTTCTTTTCCAATCTGGATTCCTTTTATTTCTTTTTCTTCTCTGATATGCAAAGCACAGTTCTTATGTATCAATCATTGAGTTAACAAGGACTCTTTAGAGAAGCAGATCGATAGGGGTGTGTGTTTTGCATGGTTCTGGGTTGGGGGTTGGGGGGCAGAGATTTATTGTAGGGAATTGGCTCACTCAGTTGTGGTGGCTGGCAGATCCAAAATCTGCAGGTTATGCCATCTGGCTGGAGACCCAGTAAAGAGCTGATGTCATAGCTTAAGTCTGAAGGCTGTTTTTTTTATTTTTTTAAAGGCCGTTGACTGACTGGATCCACATTTTTACTCAGTGAGTCTTTGAATGTAAATGTTAATCTCATCTAAAAATATACCTGAATGGTGACATCTAGACTGGTGTTTGACCAAATATCTGGAGGCCAGGGCCTAGATAAGCTGACATTAAAATTAACCATAACAATCAGTTGGGTGGTAAGCAAGGGAAATGGCCAGAGTCAAGGTGTATGTAGAACTTTGTTAGGAAGCAAGTAAGTATATGTTTCCTCAGATTGCCACTCACACTGTGTTATTTTATTTATTTATTTATTTTTTGCCTCTCAGGAGTTTTGCTTTGCTGACAAGCCTTGCATTTCGCCAATCAGTAATTTCAGTTCAGTTCAGTCACTCAGTCGTGTCTGACTCTTTGCGACCCCATGGACTGCAGCACGCAAGCCTTCCCTGTCCATCACCACTTCCTGGAGTTTCCTCAAACTCATGTCCATTGAGTTGGTGATGCCATCCAACCATCTCCTCCTCTGTTGACCCCTTCTCCTGCCTTCAATCTTTGCCAGCATCAGGATCTTTTCAAGTGAGTCATTTCTTCGGATCAGGTGACCAAAGAATTGGAGTTTCAGCTTCAACATCAATCCTTCCAATGAATATTCAGGACTGATTTCCTTTAGGATGGACTGGTTGGATCTCTTTGCAGTCCACGGGACTCTCAAGAGTCTTCTCCAACACCACAGTTCAAAAGCATCAATTCTTCAGCGCTCCGCTTTCTTTATAGTTGAACTCTCACATACATACATGACTGTTGGAAAAACCATAGCCTTGACTAGATGGACCTCTGTTGGCAAAGTAATGTCTCTGCTTTTTAATATGCTGTTTAGGTTGGTCATAACTTTTCTTCCAAGGAGTAAGCGTCTTTTAATTTCATGGCTGCAGTCACCATCTGCTGTGATTTTGGAGCCCCCCAAAATAAAGTCAGCCACTGTTTCCACTGTTTCCCCATCTATTTCCCATGAAGTGATGGGACCAGATACCATGATCTTCGTTTCTGAATGTTGAGTTTTAAGCCAACTTTTCCACTCTCCTCTTTCACTTTCATCAAGAAGCTCTTTAGTTCTTTGCTTTCTGCCATAAAGGTGGTGTAATCTACATATCTGAAGTTATTAATCTTTCTCCTGGCAATCTTGATTCCAGCTTGTGCTTCCTCCTGCTCAGCATTTCTCATGATGTACTCTGCATATAAGTTAAATAAGCAGGGTGACAATATACAGCCTTGACACACTCCTTTTCCTATTTGGAACCAGTCTGTTGTTCCATGTCCAGTTGTAACTTGCTTCCTGACCTGCATATAGATTTCTCAAGAGGCAGATCAGGTGGTCTGATATTCCCATCTCTTTAAGAATTTTCCACAGTTTGTGATGATCCACACAGTCAAAGGCTTTGGCATAGTCAATAAAGCAGAAATACGTGTTTTTCTGGAATTCTCTTTCTTTTTCCATGATCCAGCAGATGTTGGCAATTTGATCTCTGCTCGTCTGCCTTTTCTAAATCCAGCTTGAACATCTGAAAGTTCACGGTTCACGTACTGTTGAAGCCTGGCTTAGAGAATTTTGAGCATTATCTTACTAGCGTGTGAGATGAGTGCAATTGTGTGGTAGTTTGAGCATTCTTTCGCATTACCTTTCTTTGGGATTAGAATGAAAGCTGACCTTTTCCAGTCCTGTGGCTACTGCTGAGTTTTCCAAGTTATATTGCATATTGAGTGCAGCACTTTCACAGCATCATCTTTCAGGATTTGAAATAGCTCAACTGGAATTCCATCACCTCCACTAGCTTTGTTCGTAGTGATGCTTTCTAAGGCCCACTTGACTTCACATTCCAGGATGACTGGCTCTAAGTGAGTGATTATACCATCGTGATTATCTGGGTCATGAAGATCTTTTTGTGTAGTTCTTCTGTGTACTCTTGCCACCTCTTAATATCTTCTGCTTCTGTTAGGTCCATACTATTTCTGTCCTTTTGAGGCCATCTTTGCATGAAATGTTCCCTTGGTATCTCTAATTTTCTTGAAGAGATCTCTAGTCTTTCCCATTCTGTTGTTTTCCTCTGTTTCTTTGCACTGATCACTGAAGGTTTTCTTATCTCTCCATGCTATTCTTTGGAACTCTGCATTCAAATGGGTATACCTTTCCTTTTCTCCTTTGCTTTTCACTGCTATTTGTAAGGCCTCCTCAGATGCCAGCGCTGCACAGCCACCGCTCCACTTGTGCCCCATGTCATCTGTTGGGTACCTCCTTGGGTCGCTTAATGAGGGGACTGCATTGGTCCATTTGCTGGAGATTTTGGTAGTAAGCATTTGTCAGGAGTACTTGATATATGTAATAACTTGTTCCCCTTTTTGTTGTTCTTCTTTTCTTATTGGTCCTATTTCATTTTATCAATCCAGCATTGCTTTTCCATGTGTACCTATGTGGAATTATGGAATCTTGTCTACAAAGTGTATGCATCAATATGATCACAAGAAACCTCAGCACCAGCAGAGAGGCTGCTCTGTTGGGAGAGAAGGACGGAGTGAGCTCTGGGGCCCAGTGGGTGATGGTGCTTCTAGCCAAGGGGGTGGGCATTAGATCTTTGCAGGTATGTCGGGGAGGCTGCGTAGAATGTTGGGACCAAGAATGTGGGGAGAGAGGGAGAGTTTGCCTCAGAGACGATTCTGCCTCCGGGGATACCAACCCTGTCTCGAGGCAGTTTCTGTGGTTACAGCAGGTGTGGGGGCTGCAACTAACATCCTACAATGTATACAATGACTCCAGAATGTTGGCCAAGGGACCCCGGTTCTGGCCCTTGGCACAGAGTAGTAGCCGGTTGAGAATCCCCATCGGTCTTGATTGCACAGTTCATGCCAGGTCTGCACTTGCCTCTCTCTCTGCATGTTTAAATCCCCCAGACCACTTGGAGGCAGGGACTTTTTAAATAGAATTATTGAGATAGTTCATATCCCTTACAAATCACCCATTTGAAAATATGCAGTCAGTGGATTTTAGTATATTTACACATTCATGCACCATCCCAAATCAATTTTAGAATATTTCATCAGTCCAAGAAGAAATCCCATTAACAGTCACTCTCCTTCCCATCTTCCCCTTGCCCCCCGGCCCCAGCAACCACGGATCTGCTCAGTCTCTGTGGGTTTGCTTATTCTCAATATTTCATATAAGTGAGGTCATCAGGTATGTGGACACTAACACCTCTTCTTTTACTCATGTTGTTTTCAAGGTCCATTTGTGTTACAGCATGTGTAGTAACATCCAGTTGTATAAATATACCGTATATTGTTTATCTCTTCAGTTGGTGGACATTTGGGTTGTTTCTGCCTTTGCTGTTATGAATGGTGTCTGAACATTCACTCACAAGATTTTGTGTGGACATGTGTTTCCTTTTTTTGGAGTGCGTGCTGAGGCCCACTGCTGGGTCAGCTTTAACTCTGTGCTGAACTGTTGAGTATCTGCAGACTATTTCCACAGCACTGTACCAGTATATGCTACCAGCAGCACGGGACAGAGGAACTACTTTTAACCCCATTTTACATATGAAGAAACCAAGGTCAGAGCTGCTGACACTCTATGCCATTCACCCCATACCACACAGCTCATGGTCCCAGCTCCTTGTCAGGTGGCTACATTGGATACCACAGCAAGCCTGGGATTCCAAGTTCTGGCTGTGTAGCTACCATGGTGAGCCTGGCTGCACTGAGCTCCTTCTGCCTTAGGAGTGGTGAGACCACCTAGAGCAGGCTTCTCACATCCACCTTCTTCCTGGCAGATCAATCAGAACGTAGAGATACAACGTGGCCGCCTGCGGGATGACATCAAGGAGTACAAGTTCCGGGAGGCACGCCTGCTGCAGGACTACTCAGAGTTGGAGGAGGAAAATATCAGCCTGCAGAAGCAGGTGTCTGTGCTGAGGCAGAATCAGGCAAGTATCTGGGCCACGCAGGTGGGACAGGTAGGTTAGCTCTGGGCCATAGCCCTGGCCTAACCCTCACTTTGCTGTCTCCATGGTCAGAAGACATTCCCTCCCTCCTTCCACACTCAGGCTGGGGGTTATATGTTCGAGGGTTTGGCAGCAGGGCCCAGCTCCTTCAAGACCAGAAAAACAAAGCCTCCAGCTGTATTGTTGGCTGGCAGTTGGACTAACCAAGGTGTTCCAGCCAGCAGAAATGGGAGGAAGGATGGAGGTGATGAAGATGTGATACCAAAAGACCCCAGAGGCTGGGTGTCTGGCTCCATCTCATTTCAGGTGCTAACAGGAGACCAGAGGTGTCCGTATGCCCTCTGGAGCCCTAGAGCTATCAGTGTTCCCACTCCTCCCACTGTATCATGTTTTCTAGACTCCTTTGAACCCCATCCTGGACCTTGGGGTGAAGCCTGGTGACCCTTGAGCAGTGTGGAGATGTCCAGGCTGTCATATGATGTTCTCAAGTAACATAAAAATGGGTGGGACGAGTAGGAACACTTCCACCTGGGACAGGTCAGGGACAGGAGGTCTCCTCTCCCCACCTGTGACAGGATGGGGACAGAAGGGTTGCCTCCACCTGTGAGAGGACAAGAGGGTCACTTCTACTTGGGAAAGGACACCCAGGCCCTTCACGGCCTGCCCTTGTCACCTAACTGTCCAAGAACCACAACTTCACAGGTTGGGGACTAGGGGGACCTTTATCCCAGAAATGCCCAGATTGGGGACCTGGGTATTTAACTCCAGCATAAGGAAGTGTGGGCCCATATGTTTACGCTGGTAGCAGAACTTCTGACCCTTGGAGTCAGAGGAAGTGGATCTCCTCCCAGGAACACAGGCACCAGAGCTCCTCCTCTGGCTGCTCGGCAGACCCTCTGTGACGCTGTGCTCATCTGTGGGTCAAGCATCCCAAGGAGTGGGAAACCAGACCATGAGTGGCACACGGTGGAGTCTGGCCTCTCCCTGGGGTTCACCTGCTCTAGTCCTCAGCCCACAGAGACCCTCATCGACCTGCCTTTGAGTGGTTTGCTCCTCGTTTCTTACACAAATATTGCAGAATAATACCAATTTTTTTTTAAGTTGCTCATAGACCCTGAGTACCCACACCAAGCATTGGTTTCTGTCTGTTCTTTCCTTGTCCGCCTGCAAATACTGTTTCAGCATGTACAGCTTTGGACTCCGCCTCCCCTACTTGTACCCGGGCCTCTCTTCAGTCAGGGTGGTGTGTACGGTGAAGGCACATCCCACTTCAGTGGGAGCTTTAGTTCCTTCATTTTGAAATGTGATTAGAAGTGATGGTCACATTGCACGTCTAGATACATATATTTTGTATCTTAAAAGTATTTAATCAACTCTTAGTGATAATGAAGAAGTTTTGTAGAATTTAAAGCCAATATATACTCGGTAGCATTTTAAGTCACCTAACAAGTTGGCAGTGTGGTGTGTTCTGAATTTCAGCAGAGGGCGTCTCTGGTGCTGAGCAGGTCGTGTGCTTTTACACTCCTCATATGTGCACACATGTCCCAGGCGCGGGCTCAGCATTTCCCGTGTGCACCTCATGCCTGCAACCCTCTGAGTATCCGTGTTCTCCCAGTTGTTCAGTCACCACGATGGTGCTTCTTCCCCATCCCGCGGGGATAGAAGAGTGCCGACCTCTCTTTTACAGGTGGAGTTTGAGGGCCTCAAGCATGAGATCAAGCGTTTGGAGGAGGAGACCGAATACCTCAACAGCCAGCTGGAGGACGCCATTCGGCTCAAGGAGATCTCGGAGCGGCAGCTGGAGGAGGCTCTGGAGACGCTGAAGACGGAGCGGGAGCAGAAGAACAGCCTGCGCAAGGAGCTGTCACACTACATGAGCATCAACGACTCGCTCTACACCAGCCACCTGCATGTCTCCTTGGACGGCCTCAAGCTTGGTGACGACGCCGAGGCCCTGGCCAATGGCTTCGAGCACGGTGGCCTGGGCAAGGTGCCGCTGGACAACAAGACCTCCACGCCCACCAAGGACGGCCTCACCCCACCCACTCCCAGCCTCGTTTCTGACCTGCTCAGTGAGCTCAACATCTCTGAGATCCAGAAGCTTAAGCAGCAGCTAATGCAGGTGAGCGGGTGGATGGTCCTGGGACCCCACCCTGTTGGGTTTGTGCCGCAGCCCTGGGCCTTGGGCCCCCGTGCGCCATCCCCACCTCCACTGCTGTCCCCGATGGTGTTGGCCAGACCTGCTGTTCAGCAGGACAGTGCTTGCCTGACACTTGGTGAATTTTTAAATGCTATGCAGTCTTTTACTTACATTTCTTTTACGTAGGTAATTCTGTATTGTTACCTAAGTGGAACTGCAGCATTATAGGTGGAAGGTGCCCAGAGAAATAGTTTTCTGGTTATGAATTTGGGCACCACCAGAGGTTTAACATCTCTCTGAGGTCTCCACATATGGTTTCCCATGCTGTGTCCTTTAGACACGTCAGGGTTTCCTGCCCCAACAGAACAGAACCCCAGGCTCTGCATCACAGCCTCTTGGTTTGCTGCATGTCTCTAAGGAGGGACTCACTTGGCCCCACAAACAGCTGGGCAGGGGGAGGAGCCATCATGGCCCCACACATGACACCTCAACCCAGATTTATCACAGAGCTCAGCAGGGTGATGAATGTGGTATGGACAGGGTCTTCATGGGACTGACTAGGGGTTCTCTGAGGGCAGAGGGCTGTTGACGGTCCCTTTCTCTGCCTTTGCAGGTGGAGCGGGAGAAGGTGGGCTTGCTGGCAACACTGCAGGACACACAGAAGCAGCTGGAGCAGGCGCGAGGGGCCCTGTCCGAACAGCACGCAGAGGTGAGCCGCCTCACAGAGAACCTGAGTGCTCTGCGGCGCCTGCAGGCCAGCAAGGAGCGGCGGACCGCGCTGGACAGTGAGAAGGAGCGAGACAGCCATGAAGACGGTGACTACTACGAGGTGGACATCAACGGGCCTGAGATCTTGGCCTGCAAGTACCGTGTGGCCGTGGCAGAGGCGGGCGACCTCCGGGAGCAGCTGAAGGCCCTGCGCAGTGCACATGAGGCCAGTGAGGCCCAGCACGCCGAGGAGAAGGGCCGGCATGAGGCCGAGAGCCAGGCGCTCACTGAGAAGGTCTCCCTGTTGGAGAAAGCCAGTTGCCAGGACCGTGAGCTCCTGGCGCGGCTGCAGACAGAGCTGAAGAAGGTGAGCGATGTTGCCGGCGAGACACAAGGCAGCTTGAGCGTGGCCCAGGATGAGCTGGTGACCTTCAGCGAGGAACTGGCCAATCTCTACCACCATGTATGCATGTGCAACAATGAGACACCCACGCGTGTGGTGCTAGACTACTACCGTGAGGGCCCGGCTGGCACTGGCAGCTGCAGCCCTGAGACCCGTGAGCGCCGCTCCCCTGTCTTGCCCAAGGGCCCACCCCCCGCAGAGGGTAGGGCCAGGGACAGCAGCCCCTCGCCTGGCTCCTCTCTGCCCTCACCCCTGAGTGACCCACGCCGAGAGCCCATGAACATCTACAACCTGATTGCCATCATCCGTGATCAGATCAGGCACCTGCAGGCAGCCGTGGACCGCACCACAGAGCTGTCACGGCAGCGCCTGGCCTCACAGGAGCTGGGCCCAGCTGCAGACAAGGACCGGGAGGCACTCATGGAGGAGATCCTGAAGCTGAAGTCGCTGCTCAGCACCAAGCGGGAACAGATCACCACCCTGCGCACGGTGCTCAAGGCCAACAAGCAGGTGTGCATGGCGCTCGGGACCAGCAGTGGGGTGGTGGGTGGGTGGGGGCTTTCTCAGCCTCCCTGGCTTCCCATCTTGACCTGTCCCAGCTTGAAGAAAAGATGGGAGAAAACCTCACCTCAGTGCTATGGGGAGGGGCTGGGTCTCAGGGGCCCAGGGCTGGTTGGGGCCTTGATCTGTGGTGCTCACCAAGGCAGCGGACCCCTCCTGACACCTCGTCTGCCTGTCTTTTACAACTCTGACCCCCCAGACAGCAGAGGTGGCCCTCGCCAACCTAAAGAGCAAGTACGAGAACGAGAAGGCGATGGTGACTGAGACCATGATGAAGCTGCGCAACGAGCTCAAGGCCCTCAAGGAGGACGCGGCCACCTTCTCCTCACTGCGCGCTATGTTTGCCACCAGGTACTGCTCACTGTTGTCGCTGCTCCGCAGCCCGGAACCTGGCCCTGTGGGCAATTTCCATTTCTGCTATTTGTGAGAACCCAGGGGCCCAAGTTTTGTCTCCACTTGGTGTAAAATGAGGAAGCTGGAAGCAAAAGGCTATGAGGGTGGGTCCTTAGTGGCCAGGCTGGAGGCTTGAGCTTCGAAGGAGAAGCAGGCAAGTGGGCAAGCCACTGATAACAAATGAGGAGCTTGCTTTCCAGAACTTGGTAGAAAGTTCGTATATTTTAGAAGAAAGGTTCCCCTCCCAGCAGTGGTGAGGTCATAGTGCTCCCGCTCTGACCCTACCAGTTGGAGTTTGTTGGGAGTGGTGGGCAGCATCTTTGTTTAGGGCAGTCCTGTGGCCAGTGACCCTGGGCAAGTGCAGTGCTGGAGGCTGCTTTGGGGCCTGGTTGTGGGTGTCTCCCTATTCAGAGAGGCTTGGTGCCATCTGCTGGCCACAGTCAGTCAAGCAACAGGGGCGTTCTCTGGATAGGCCTGTTGTGTCCTCAGGGCTGGGAGGCTGAGACTCCTGGTTATATAGGTTGGAACTGAGCTCAGGGTCTGCTTCACCTTGTGTCAAGGTGCTGGGCACTCCCTGCATTTCAGCGATGTGGGAGGAGAGGGACAAAGCTCCCTCCTTCTGGGCAAAGTGTTTGGGAAAGATTTCAGTTAGTCCCTTAGCACATGGTATGTTGACCTTTGCTCCCATAACTTGTATTATTTAAAAGTGTGACTTCTCAGATGGAGCCAAGATGGCAAACCTCTGGGCAAAAGTTGAAATTTGGTGATAGTCCTTGTCCTTGGTGGATGGGGGTGTAGGGTGGGTGTGCCCACCACCACCTTTACCCCAGCCACTCCCTCCCTCAGGGGCAGACCCAGAGTGGGCATTTCTCGCCCAAATCCTTACCCAGGTAGAGGGCCCGTGTCAATTGGCAGATGCTAAAATGGGGCTGTTTATGGCACCCTCGTGTGCTTTTCCTAGACCCTAGTTGGCTGTTTGTCCCAGACTTACTAAGCACCTGCCGTGTGCCTGGGCTGTTCGAAGAACAAACAGATTCCTGTCCTCGGGTTTATCCCCACATCCTGAGAGTCAAGTGACATCACACCCCTAACTTGCTCCCCTGGGCCAGCTGGAGGGCTTTAAGGGCACCATCCACTGCCTCCTTTAGTGAAAACTGGCTTTAGAGAGTCCCTCTCGGAGAAAACCAAACCTCAGAAAGGCACATCGTCTTCGTTTGTAGCTCAGTAAGCTGATGAATATTATCATAGTCCCCTCACTTGGAGCTTGGCTTCCCAGGTTGCGCTAGTGGTAAAGAACCCTCCTGCCAACGCAGGAGGCTTAAGAGACGCTAGTTCGATCCCTGGGTTGGAAAGATCCCCCTGGAGGAGGGCATGGCAACCCACTCCTGTATTCTTACCTGGAGAATCCCTTGGACAGAGGAGCCTGATGGGCTATAGTCCGTAGGGCTGCACAGATTTGGACACAACCGAAGCTACTTAGCACGCCTGCACCTGGAGCTCTCAGCATGGGGACCATGGTCACGTGCTCTGCTGGCTCTCCCAGGTCCTTCAGCCACGCTCTGCCTCTTGCCTCCCCGCAGATGTGACGAATACATCACACAGTTGGATGAGATGCAGCGGCAGCTAGCAGCTGCCGAGGATGAGAAGAAGACACTCAACTCACTGCTGCGCATGGCCATCCAGCAGAAGCTGGCACTGACCCAGCGGCTGGAGCTACTCGAGCTGGACCACGAGCAGACCCGGAGGGGCCGCGCCAAGGCCACCTCCAAGGCCAAGCCTGGCCCCCCGAGTGTAAGTCATACCTGTGCCTGTGCTAGTGACAGGGCTGAGGGTGCTGGGCTTGCTGCCCAGGTGCTCTGTGGCGAGAAGTATAACATTTACTGCGATTAGGGCCGCAAGGTCACACGCTGCAGCTAACCTGCCGCACGTCACCTGTCGCTTCACCTCAACTAACCTGGCAGCAGCGGGACTGTGGTGCTAGGCTGGTCTTAACTGTGACTAATGCACAGAGGGAAGAATTTAGCAGAGGCAGCCTGCCACTCCACCTGGACGCTGCAAGCTTTGTGTCTGTTTCTCATCCCTCAGGACCACCCTTCACAGCAGCTGCTCTCTTGGTTGGGTGGTCAAGGTGGGGTTGGAGCCACACATCCTTGCAAAAATGTGGCCCTTCAGGGCCCAGTTGCTGTTGGCTCCCACTGGGAGGGTCAGAACTTGCATTGAAACTTGCATGTTCCCTGCATGTGTCTAATGCAGTTACACTGTCCCAGCATCCAGAAACCAGTGTTAAAGGTCCCAGCCTGAGTCCCAGGTGCAGTCTTGGAGGACACTCTGCACTTGGCAGATTATGAAGTTTGTGCAGCATCTCGTTGCAGTTTATATTTGGGACAGAATTACAGAATTCCTTCCCCTAAACACAGAGGAAGAGTAGCCCACATTCTCCAGCCCAGGGACCAGTCATGCCCAAGAGGCACACGCATGCCTAGCCACATCCCAGACCAGAGCTCAGAAGTCTCAGCTTCTCTCTCTGAGATTTGTATGCTTGTCTGGTGGCCTGCAAGGTGACAAATTGGTGGGCCAAAGGCTTGGGTTTTTTCCAATAAGAAAAACTTCCCAAGTGCCTGGCTAGACTTCTGTCCTCACAGGAAGCCCATCTTTTTGAACTTAATGGTGTCCCCAGCTTTCAAGTGGATTTTTTCACCCTCTGCCCATTATCAGGCCTTCCTCCCAGAGGGCTTCAGACTCCAAGAAACCAGGCTATGGAAACCCCCCATTGTCAGGCCTTCCTCCCACAGGGCTTCAGACTCCAAGAAACAGGGCTATGGAAACCCCTAAGCTGAGGCTGAGTCAACAGCAGACCAGGCTGAACAGTGGAACTCGTTCCCACAGCTATAGCTGAAGCCCTGCCTGGTGTGGGAAAGGAGCTTTGTGTGGAGATAGGGCAAGTTTCAGGATTCACAGTAGGAAGAATATGGTTCTTGATCGTCAGTGCAGTTGCAGAGGTGGTAACAGACCAAAAAGGCAGTCATAGGACATCCCCCGTTCTCAGGAGCTGCATCCACACCAGAGCTTTGGCAGCTGGATTTCTCTCAGTGTTTCTCTCCCTGTCATCCATGGGGCCACCAGCCATGAGGCTGCAGACCATGAATAGCTCCTTGCTTCTCTCTCTGTGGCCAGGAGGGGGAGTTTGCATTCCCCCTGCACACTTCCGTCTGCCCCATTCTGCTCTTTTCCTTAGTTCCCAGGCGTGCCTCAGTTCCCACCAGATGCCAGTATGGGTTTTCCAAACTGCCGGATTGAAGATACACAGGATAGACCACACCTGTCCCTTCTGTGGGCCTGTCTTTAGCTCCGGGCTGCTTTGCAGAGGGGATGTCAGGTCTTGATGCACCTCCCACTTGAGAAGATGTCAGGCCATCTGCCCTCTGCAAGCTGGACTCTCCGGGGCATGACTGCCTGCTGGCCCCGCATACTGCTTCTGCCTTTTCGCCGAACCTGGCACACAGCTTCTCCATACTTGTAAAGGGTTTTCATGAGGCACTCGGGGACAGCGGCCCCCCTAACACATGCAGGTCTTCTCTGCTGCCAACTAACACACCCATGCCCTCACAGCTCAGTGAGAGCTTAGTTGTCTGACAGGTGACCAGTTCTAACGCTGTCTTGTTTTCTCCCATTTTCAGCTGTAGAGTAGCTGCTGGGAGGACTCGGCCGCCGGCCCTGTCACACTGCAGCCCCCTCCCTTCCTCTCCCATGGGCCCACGCAGAGGAAGGAAGGGCAGCCTAAAAGTCCACTTAGAAACGTTTTTGGATATGCCACTGCAATTCTTTTCAAAATAGCAATCCCCAAGTTTTTAATGGCAGAGGAAATAAAAGCTTTAATGTTGAGAATACCGCCAGCTGCTGCTTGGAAAGGCCTTTGTACAGGCGCTGAAGAACCTGCTTGGACAGCGACCACCAGGCTTGCTTAGGAACCCTCTAGAAACACTCACCACTGGGGTCTCCCTATTACAGATACTCCTTTTTTACCCAATCAATCTGTGCACTTTTGATATTTTGATATTATATTTGCTTCCTTAACCCTTGGCATAGAGATGGTCTCAGGTGCCGTAGTCTGTCTTGTGGTCCTGTAGCTCCCAACAGTGTGTTGGTCTGATATCAGCACATGGCACAGATGTGTCCTCCTAGCATGCAGCTCTAGACTGTTTAGGTGAAGGCTTCAACCCGGGAAGGAGCCTGGCTAAATGTATCCACACTGTGGTTCGGCAGCCTTTTAGATTACACGGCATTGTGGTTCATGTTTGAAATTACAGATTTTAAATGCCATGTTCATTAAGAAATCCAGGGTATTCCGATTCTGGGGTTTTTCATATTGTATTATTATTATTCTTAGGAATAGTTCAGTGTAACAAGAAGAAAACTTGACCTTTGCTCTGGTTAAACAGTAAAAGGCACTTGAAAACAAAAAGATAAATTATTGAATGAGTAGTATTACCTACAAATTCCAGAATTTTCTGGGTTTTAGGACATTGTGAAGCATGACTGATTAACAGAATTTTATACAACTGTACCAGTGAAATTCCAAATTGGAATTGTTTTGTTACTCTGGTTGTTGTGCCAAATTGTGGTACACTTAGAAAATCCTACAGTCTTCGATTTTTAGGGTGTTCTATTTCAGCGCCTTTTCGTTAGTAATCATTGCCAGTAGTGCCTTCATCAGTTGAGGGAGGTGGCCCAGCATAGTCTATTCTCTAAAACAGACAGTAAAGAGCTATTCGGAAATGTTGAAGGCTGGTATCGACCAGTTGGTGTGAATAGGCACACACCTTTGAACCTAAATCTGGGCATCTTCATTGAGGGAAAGAAAACAGCAATTGTGCAAAATTCTGTTAGTCAGTGATTCTTTACTGTGCAGATCCTTGCAAATTCAGGGGCTGAAAAAATGAAAGTGAATACAAACCTTGAGTGTGCTTTGGGAACCAAATGGACTTTATGGGACAAGCTAAGCAAGCTATGTGAACAACATGCCACGTTTGTGAAGAGTGGGGTAGGTGGCAGGGGAGCCGGCACTGTCGGCCCCATGCATTGGGGTGAGGGTTAGCCATAGTATTCTTTGCAAATGTGAGAAAGAGACATTATATATTCTCTTGCTTGGTGTAACTAATCACTGTTAATTTCAGGAAACAGAAGTCACTGAAGCTCCTTAGCAAACCAGATTTTTGTCCTGTCCTGATTTGCTAAGTGAGGTTGTGCAAATGGTCAAATTGGTACTCGAGGAGGAGGAATGAGAAAAAGTGTCCTCTCTTCTCCAAAATACAGGACAAATTATAATAATATAAGTAGCAAGAATGAAAGAATTCTGTTTCCTGGAATAAGCATTTTTATTCCTAGTTGTAGGGACCCCTATTTTTACCTTCTCTTACAGTGTTGATTCATAAGAAATAATGTTACATTTACAAAAACTTCATCTGTATGGGGTATTTATTTGCAATGATGTCTGAGTACTGTATTTTTCTGTGCATTACCTTAGTGTCAGAATGTTGTCTTTATTTTAAGATCATATGCATGTTCTCCTGCCAAGGATCTTTTACACAGACCCAAACAAACAAAAATGCCTTCAGATTTTGAGAAAATGAGGCACTGCATCGAAAAGGAATAGGAAGGGGAAATGAGTCACCAGTTGGGACACGGACATATGGCCCAAGTGTCTATAAAGCCGGTGCATGTAGGAACAGTGGGCCTGGGTAAAGGGTCGTTTTGGTAGGACCAATAAATAAAAAATAATAAAAAGACAAAGCACAAGCCTTGTTCTTTGTGGCTGCTCTGACCCCCTGCTCCAGATGACTGTGGATGCAGCAATGCACTGTAATTCTAGCACCTAAAACAAGAAAACTAGGCAGTCAGTAACCCTGGTGGTGGGAACTGGAGGCACCCGGAGACCTACCTCAGGAGGCGTGGGAAGTGGGGAAGATGTGGCTTGCCTCTTGGGATGGGCATCACATGTTGTGAGTACCCTGCAGTGTGGCAGTGAGAGCACATTGCCTTTGTACTGTCCTGATCAGGAAGCAGAGAGATTTACATGACAACGGGGTCCTCTGCCGTCCAAACTCTTGGTCTTTGTACCCCAGGAATGAATGGGTACAGGCAACAGAGGTTACTTGTTTGTCAACACAGAACCATGTTCATCTGCAGGAATGTGTTCAAGGTATACTGAGCCTGTCCCAGCGGTTGCTTGTGACTGTGAGTGTAGGGTACAAATCATGTCTGAGGACACAGAAAGTCTTAGGACACTTTGCCACCTCTCCTTCTGACAGTCTTGGTCAGACCTAAGTGATTTCACCCAAACTTCAGGGCTTCCCTCTGGGAAGCTGTCTGAAGTCAGGGTCCTGCTGCCCTGGCATCTTCCCTTGACCCCACCCTCCACCTGAAGTCTCCCTTGGCCTCATGGTCACTGAGAGGCCCCTCCCTTTGACAGTCCCCATCCATCCTACTTGGGTAGTGTGAACCCATGTTCAGTTTGAAACTTTCTTTCAAAAGAGACTTGTTTTTCTAACTCAGTAGCTAGAAGAAATCTTCTTTCCCTCCTGGCCTGCATCCCAACAGGCCTCTGGAAGAGGTTGGGAAGAAAGCCTGCCGCAGATATGGAGGAGGGGGTATTGACACTGGGCTGAGCAGAGCAAGTCTTCACTTGGTGCTTGGTCCAGTCTTGCTTGTTGGGGTGTTTCATTTGCACAAGTGCAGATGCTGAGGTCTTCCCTACCCCTCAGTGTGCTTCGGGTCCTTGCACATGTGCTTCTTCATTTCACAGGTGGAGTGGCAGCCTCCTGAGTGGGTGGGGTCCCGCGGAGCCTGTGGGAGAGGGCAGTTCGAGCTGAAAGGCTTCCCGTTTGGTTGTGCTTTCCACGAGGGAATGTCCCTGTTGCCGCCACCTCCTCCGGCTCCCTACAGTGGTTTTCACCCTCACACCCAGCATGTTACCATAGCTGTAAACAACAGCACCAGCTTTGAGACCTTGCCTCCTACCTTTGGGAGCCTCCTGGGAAAACAGAGATGCCTCCATTCTGACATCACTTGGTGTGAAGTTTTGACAGGGACTGGATGCCATCAGGTTTGCCTCTGTGCTTACCTTTCAGTTGTGTTCAAACAGCAGAGCTGGAAGAGCTGAAGAGCTGTTTGTTACCATTTTGTGGGAAAGTAAACTGGCTTTTGTGAGTTCACCTTAGTCATCCATGAACTGGATCCTTTATAAGCTCAGGTCCCTGGAGTGGAGCCCCCCCTTTCCCTGAAACGTATACAGAGCTCCTCCTTCTAGGTGAAAGGCAATGTCATGGTACCTTATCCACAGAAAAGGCTCCCTGCATGGACTCTGTGAGCACACCACCTCATGGGCCTCCGTGAGAACAGTAGGAATCACTGATCTCACACACACACACCAGGGTTCCGTTTGTTCATCTCACTCTTAAGGAATCAAGTTTGTTTTATTTACCCTAAAGTGTTTGTGAAGTACAGTATACATACAGAAGAGTGAAGCAAGTGTCCATTGGCTGCGTATTTCCAAAATGGACACACTGTGCAGCCATCGTCCAGATGAGAAACAAATGCAGGCAGGCAGTCTCCCAAAGCCCTCCTGCTTTCTGCTCCCACTCTCAGGGATAACTTCCTGAGTCTGTCAGTGCAGATCACTTGTGCCTTTTTCTGTACTTTACATAAATGAAATTGAAAGCATTAGTCGCTCGTTGTGTTTGACTCTTTGCTACCCCGTGGACTGTAGCCTACCAGGCTCCTCAGTCCATGGAACTCTCCATGTGAGAATACTAGAGTGGGTAGCGATTCTCTTCTCCAGGGGCTCTTCCTGACCCAGGGATTGAGCCTGGGTCTCCTGCATTGCAGGCAGATTCTTCATCATCTGAGCCACCAGGGAAGCCCACTTTATATAAGTGGAAGCATACAGTAGAGACCCAGACCTATGATACACTTGCTTACCAAACTGTATTGATTTCTCCCACCATCATCAAAGATATAAAATCAGTTGAATGTAAAATAATGGGAAAAGGGTCTTCCCTGGTTGTTCAGTGGCTAACAATTTGCCTTGCAACCCAGGGGACATGGGTTCAACCCCTGATTGGAGAACTAAGATCCCACATGCTGAGGTGCAATTAAGCGTGTGTGCTGCAACTACTGAGCACATGCATCAACTAGAGAGAAGCTTGTGTGCCACTGTGAAGATCCTGCATGTCACAATTAAGAGCCAACATAGCCAAATTAGATAAATATTTGTTTATTTAAAATAATGGGAAAATACATTCCATGAAACAGTAGCTGTAAAAGAACAGGAGTGACTCTACCAATATCAGACCAAATAGACTAATTAAGACAAATTATTACAGGAGACAAAGAAGAACATGTAATGATCAAAGAGTCAACTTAAGACTTCCTTTGTGGCATACATTCTTAAGGGCCAGCATTACCCTGATAGTAAAGCCGAACAAGGACACTATAAAAGAAAATTATAAGCCAATACCTCTGATGAAGATAGATGCAAAAATTCTCAACAGAATGCTAGCAAACCAAATTCAAGGGTGCATTAAAAGTTCATCAAGTTCAATTGGGATTTATCCCTGGAAAGTAAGAACCGTTCAACTTACATAATCAGTAAATGTGGTATACCACATTAACAGGATGAAGGTAAAGAACACACGATCATCTCAATTGAGGCAGAAAAAGCTTTTGACAAAATTCAACATCCTTTCACAATAAAAACAGCCAACCTGGAACACAAGGGAACTACCTCATCATAATAAAAAGACATATGAAATGCACAGCAAATATCATATGCAGTGGTGTAAGACTGGAAAGCTTTCCCTCGAAGAGCAGGAACAAGGCAAGGAAGCCTGCTTTCACCACTTTTATGCAACAGAATTGGAAGTTCCAGCAGAAGAAAAGTCATCCAAATTGCAAAGGATAAAGTAAAATTTTCTCTGCAGATGATCTCATTTGTAAAAAACTGAAAATTTTCACAGAAAATACTGTTATTATAAATTCAGCAAAATAGAAGGATACAAAGTCAATACACAAAAATCAGTTTTGTTTCCATACACTAACAATGAATAATATGAGAAGGAAATTGAGAAAGAAATCCGATTTACAGTAGCATCAAAAATAATAAATATTGGACTTCCCTGGTGGTCCAGTGGTTAAGAATCTGCCTGGTAATGCAGGAGACACAGGTTCGATCCCTGGTCTCTGGGGAGATTCCACATGCCATGGGGGCAACTAAGCCTGTGAGCCACAATTACTGAGCCTGTGCTCTGGAGCCTGAGTGCCACAAATACTGAGCCCACATGCCCTAGAACCCATGCTCTGCAACAAGAAACCACCACAATGAGAAGCCCACACACCACATCTAGAGAGTATACCTCACTTGCCACAACTAGAGAAGACCAACGTGCAGCCATGAAGCCCTAGCACACCCCCAAAACAGCAAAATTACAAAAACAAATACCCACAAATAAACTTAACCAAGGAGGCGAAAGACCTGCACACTAAAAACTATAAATCACCGATGAAAGAAATTGAAGAAGGCACAAATAAGTGGAAAGAAAATCCTGTTTTATGATTGCAATAATTATTCTTAAAGTATCCATACTACTCACAGCAGACCATAGGTTCAGTGAAATCTCTTATTAAAGTTCGTCCATTTTTCGCACACACGCACATATACGCGTGCACACACAAAATCTGAAATTTGTATTGAACCACAATAAACCCTGTGTACCTAAAGAATTTTTGAGAAAGAAAAAGCTGGAGGACTAACACTTCCTGATTTCAAACTACGTTACAAAGATAAAATGACTTGATACTAGGACTTCTCTGATGATCCAGTGGTTAAGACTGCACACTTTCACTGTGAGGGATGCGGGTTTGATCCTTGGTTGGAGAACTAAGATCCCACGTGCTGTGCAGCATGGCAAAAGAAGAAACAAAAAAATATGCTTCTGTTATAAAAACAGACACTGATCAATGGAACTTTGTTTCATTAGAAAATCCACAGTGTCAAAAAGATATGGCACTGAAAGGTGAATTCCCTAGCTTGGTAAGTGCCCGATATGATCCTGAAGAAGAGTGGACAAATAGCTCCAGAAAGAATGAAGAGGCTGAGCAAACGTGAAAAAAAATGCCCAGTTGTGGATGTGACTGGTGATGGAAGTAAAGTCCGATGCTGTAAATAACAGAATTGCATAGGAACCTGGAATGTTAGGTCCATGAATCAAGGTAAATTGGAAGTGGTTAAACAGGAGATGGCCAGAGTGAACACTGACATTTTAGGAATCAGTGAACTAAAATGGACTGGAATGGGTGAATTTAATTCAGATGACCATTATATCTACTACTGTAGGCAAGAATCCCTTAGAAGAAATGGAATAGCCCTCACAGTCAACAGAAGAGTCTGAAATGCAGTACTTGGGTGCAGTCTCAAAAATGACAGATTGATCTCTGTTTCCAAGGCAAACCATTCAGTATCACAGTCATCCAACCACTAATGTAGAATAAGCTGAAGTTGAACGGTTCTATGAGGACCTACAAGACTTAGAACTAACACCAAGAAAAGGTGTCCTTTTTATCATAGGGGACTGGAATGCAAAAGGAGGAAGTCAAGAAACACCTGGAGTAAGAGGCAAGTTTGGCCTTGGAGTACAAAATGAAGCAGGGCAAAGGCTAACAGTTTTGTCAAGAGAATGCACCAGTCATAGCAAACACCCTCTTCCAACAACACAAGAGACTACTACACACAGACATCACCAGATGGTCGACACCGAAATCAGATTGATTATATTCTTTGCAGCCAAAGATGGAGAAGCTCTATACAGTCAGCAAAAACAAGACCAGGAGGTGACTGTGGCTCAGATCATGAACTCCTTATTGCCAAATTCAGACTTAAAGTGAAGAAAGTAGGGAAAACCTCTAGACCATTCAGGTATGACCTAAAGCAAATCCCTTATGACTATACAGTGGAAGTGATAAATACATTCAAGGGATTAAATTTGATAGAGTGCCTGAAGAACTATGGACTGAGGTTTGTAACATTGTATAGGATGTGGTCAAAGTCATCTCCCAAGAAAAAGAAACGCAAAATAGAAAATGGTTGTCTGAGGAGGCCTTACAAATAGATAAGCAAATAAGAGAATCAAAGGCAAAGGAAAAAAGGAAGAATATATCCATCTGAATACAGAGTTCCAAAGAACAGCAAGGAGAGATACAAAAGCCTTCCTAAGTTCCTCAGTGATCAATGCAAAGAAATAGAGGGAAACAACAGAATGGGAAAGACTAGAGATCTCTTCAAGAAAATCAGAGATACCAAGGGAACATTTCATGGAAAGATGGGCACAATAAAGGACAGAAATGGCATGGACCTAACAGAAGCAGAAGATATTAAGGTGGCAAGAACACAGAACTATACAAAAAAGATCTTAATGACCCAGAAAAACACATGGTGTGATCACTCACCTAGACCAGACATTCTGGAATCCTAAGTCAAGTGGGCCTTAGGAAACATCACTACAAATAAAGCTAGTGGCGGTGATGGAATTCCAGCTGAGCTATTTCAAGTCCTAAAAGATGATGCTGTTAAAGTGTTACACTCAGTATGCCAGCAAATTTGGAAAATTCAGCAGTGGATTGATACTTTTGAAAGAATTCATGCTTTCAAAACGTGGTCTTGGAGAAGACTCTTGAGAGTCCCTTGGACTGCAAGGATATCAAACCAGTCAATTGTAAAGGAAATTAGTCCTGAATATTCGTTGGAAGGTCTGATGCTGAAGCTCCAATACTTTGGCCACCTGATGTGAAGAGCCAACTTATTAGAAAAGAACCTGATGCTGGGAAACATTGAAGGCAGGTTGAGAAGAGGGTGACAGAGGATGAGATGGTTGGATGGCATCACTGACTCGATGGACTTCAGTTTGAGCAACTCTGGAAGTTGGTGATGGACAGGGAAGCCTGGCGTGCTGCAGTCCATGGGGTCACAAAGAGTTGGACATGACTGAGCGACTGAATTGAATTTCATATGCTGATGAGTGGGAGGTTTGGTTTATTCCATCCATTTTGAGGAAGGGTTGGAGATTTCCAGAAATTGAGCCACTGTCCACTGCTTGGTCTTTTGACGGTGTCTTGGAACTGTTCTGGCCCCTCTGTGTGTGTCATTTAGCTTGCTGATTGAGGATCAAGGTCTAGTTGGCTTGTCTGCCATCTTGGACCCATTTGATTCTAATTGGTTTATGTTGTGTCCTTGGGCTATGTCATTCTTTCAAAAGTTGTGCCCTGCTCCTTTGCCTCCTGTTATACATGGGGTTGAAAAAAGTTGGACACGACTGAGCAAGTTTCACTTCACCTCGTGCTTGCTAGTGCTAGGTTGCTTCAATCATGTCCAGCTCTTTGTGACCCATGGACTATAGCCCGCCAGGCTCCTCTGTCTACAGGATTCTCCAGGCAAGGATACTGGAGTGGGTTGATAGGCCCTCCTCCAGGGGATCTTCCCCTCACTTCACTTCTACTCTAGCAACAGATTCAGTGCAGAAGCAGATGTGAGACTATGGCTATCTTCCAGGGAGCCAGACTTGAAAGAGATTTGCAACAAAATTGTAAAACAGTTGCCACTCTTCTCTGTATTTTGGGGAAATACCACTTTTTAAAAAGGTAATGTTCCTTGATCCCTATGGCATAGCCTTACCTGACTGTGCAACCTCTCCCTGCTAACCAGGGGAGCGGGCACAGTTCTGGAGGTGCTAGCCTACTGTGTTCCCCTTTCCCTGGCAAAGTAATAAAGCCACACTTTCTCCTCCGTAAAAAATAAATAAAAAGTTACTGTTTATTGCTTTAAAATGAAAATGATTTTTAGAGCTTTATGATACACATCATATTATAATATAAATTTGTAATATGGTAAACTGTGGTGCTGGAGAAGACTCCTGAGAGTCCCTTGGACAGCATAGAGATCAAACCAGTCAATGTTAAGGGAAATTGACCCTGAATATTCACTGGAAGGACTGATGCTGAAGCTGAAGCTCCAGTATTTTGGTCACCTGATGCGAACAGCTGCCTCATTGGAAAAGTCCCTGATGCTGAGAAAGATTGAGGGCAGAAGGAGAAGAGGGCATCAGAGGATGAGATGGCTGGATGGCATCACTGATGCAATGGACATGAACTTGGGCAAACTTCAGGAGATGGTGATGGACAGGGAGACCTGACGTGCTGCAGTCCATGGGGTCCCAAAGAGTTGGACACAGTTGGGCAACTGAACAACAAAACATGACTTGTGGGACTTAGTTCCCTGGCCAGGAATTATACTTCAGCCCTTGGCAGTGAGTGTAGAGTCCTAACTACTGCACCATACCAGGGAATTCTTGTCAATCATTTTTTTAGAGTTTAAAATGGTCTTGAGAGTAAGAGTTTGAGACTCACTTATCTAATTTAATCCTCATAGCATGACTGAGTGACTTCACTTTCACTTTTCACTTTCATGCACTGGAGAAGGAAATGGCAACCTATTCCAGTGTTCTTGCCTGGAGAATCCCAGGGACGGGGGAGCCTGGTGGGCTGCCGTCTATGGGGTTGCACAGAGTCAAACACGACTGAAGTGACTTAGCAGCAGTAGCAGCACCTCTATGAGATCATCAGTCCCACATCAACAGGGAATAAACTGAGGCCCGGAGAGGGAAGAGATCTGCCTTTTGTTTCACTGCCATTAAGTGGCAAGGGCAGAATTCAAACCTTCTCCTTAAAGTGTATACCTCAAGGTTCAGTGAAACCTACTCCTCCTGTGGGCAGATGGGGTAGGGGGTCCCCAAAGAAAGAAAACCAAGCATGGCTTTCTTGACATAGAAGCCATTTTTGGCATAAGCCATTTCTTTATCTAAGCCTGACCACAACTCTTGCCCTTGAACAGGTCTCAGTAATAATGATCTTAAGGTAATAATGTCATCAGGCATGAAAAGTAACAATAGGAAAGATACTTTATGAGTAGTAAAGACTCTCAGTTCTGTTTCAGTGGTGAAGATTAGTCTGAAGTGCCAGTAAGTTGGGACCAAAGGGATGATGTGAGTCATCCAGCCCTGCATTTCACATGATGTACTCTGCATATAAGTTAAATAAGCAGGGTGATAATATACAGCCTTGACACAACTTTCCTGACAGAGGTCCATATAGTGAAAGCTATGGTTTTTCCAGTAGTCATGTACTGACATAGAGTTGGACCCTAAAGAAGACTGGATGCTGAAGGACTGATGGTTTTGAACTGTGGTGCTGGAGAAGGCTCTCGAGAGTCCTTTGGACAGCAGGATAGCAAACCAGTCAATCCTAAAGGAAGTCAGTCCTTAATATTCACCAGAAGGACTGGTGCTGGAGCTCCAATATTTTTGTCACCTCATGCAAAGGCTCATTGGAAAAGAACTTCATGCTGGGAAAGATTGAGGGCAAGAGGAGAAGGGGGCAACAGAGGGTGAGATGGTTGGATGGCATCACTGACTCAATGGACATGAGTTTGAACGAACCGTGGGAGATAATGAAGGAGAGGAAGCCTGGCATGCTGCTGTTCACGGGGTCACAAAGAGTAGGCTTAGTGACTGGATAACAAGGGATGATGTAGACCTTTTCTGCCTCTCATGAGTTCATCCAGCGGAAGTTTGCACTCTTACTGCCCAAAGCTCCTTTACTCTTGAAACTTCCTCAGTTATCCGATTTGGGGAGACACTGGTTTGGGAAAGATCCCCGCGGATCTCCTTACTTGTTGCAAGCAATGAATCCTTCTTTCTCCCACTTTTTGTCTTGACACCCACCAAAAGGCAAACCCAGGTTTTCAGGTAACTCTGGCAAGAGCGCCATTTAGGAGTCCATTTGTCTCTTTAAACCATGTATCCTTATTTGTAAGGTGTGGACCACAATGTTTCTGCTTCCTGGGACTACTGGTGTGATTCTGCATCAGATGATATTAACAACCTGATGAGTGAGAAATGTATCCCATTCTACAGAAAAGAAGGCTGAGGCTCATGATCCAGTGGTCTCCAGCTTTAGAGACGACCCACCCCAGGCCCACCTGGACCGCCCCCTCCCCAGCTCCTACCCCTGCTGGGACCCCCTTGGCTGCTAGCCCGCCAGTACAACTCCACCCACAACCTGCTTGGACTACCGTTCACCAGCCGGCCACTTCTGGACGCCCGTGAGCCGCCGGCTCCTCCCGCTTGCCTCACTTCCGGCGCCCAGCCCGGAAACCTTCAGATTCTTAAGGTCGCGCTCAGGAAATGAGTCACTGTGCCAGTACCTAAGATGGCCGCCGCCCCATCTGTTTCAGTGGACGATAGATGAGAAGCCGGCGTGTACCCAGAAGTTGCCCGGCTAGGCAGTGGTAGCTTCGGGGGCGTAGCTTCCGGTGGCCCGCGCCTGCGAGTCCCCGCGCTGAATCTAGTGGAGGTGGCGGGTGACAGGCTCTGCTGCCCGGTCGGCGGCGGCTGGTGCCCAGGCAAACCAGCGGCCTCCAGCTTGCGGCCCCGCAAGGCTCCACGGCCGCACCGTGGGATGGACGAGGGGAAGATGGACGAGAATGAATGGCGGTACCACGGTGAAGGCAACAAGAGCCTAGTGGTGGCCCATGCGCAGGTGAGCGGTTGCCTGTCGGCGAGGTTCAGGGTCCTCACCCTACTCCCGGGGGGTTACGCGTCCCCCAAGAGCCCCTTCAGCCCAGGTTGGTTCTGCATCCCCTCAGCACCGACTACCCCCGATCGGTTCCCCAGCAGCCCTGCTCCCGATCGGTTGCGCGTTCCCCGAGTGTCGCTGCCTCTCGGATAGATAAGTTTCACCTTCCCGCAGCATCACTACCCTGTCGGGTCGGTTCTGCCTCCGCTTTGTGTCACCGCCTTCCCCCAGATCAGTTCCGCGTCTCCGCAGCGCTCTCCTCCTCCCTCTAGGTTCGTGCCGTGTCTCCCCAGCATTCCCCTCCATCCAAATCGGTTCCGTGTTCCTCTAGTGTTATCTCCTCCCCCTGGGTCTGTTTCGTGTCCTCCCAACGACCCCCATCCTAGTCTCACACGGGACCGCCTGCGACTGCCCAGCCGCGGTGAGGACGCCCGGTGTAATCTTGGGCAAGATAGAGGTTACGGGCAAACTCCGGAGGAAGAAGCAAAGTGCTTGGGGTGCTTGAACTCCCCAAGCACCGAGGGAGTTCCGCCTCTGAAATGCAGGGAGTTGCTCTTCTACTGCTGTTGTTAATATTAGTGGAGCATTGTCTACAGGTTCTTCTTCAGAATCTTTTAGAATTTAAAGAATTTCCCTTTATTCAGTAAGGATGAGAGTTTCAGAGAGTGCAGTAAGGACTCTCAGTGAGCTGAATCCAGGAAGAGAAGCTTGTGGGTTTGTGTAAAGGCCCGGATCTCTCTGACATCTTGCTGTCTGATTCAGCCAGGCAGGAATGTGATGGGCTGGGGGAGGAACCAATAGGTGTCACTGAGGGCTTAAGAGGATGGGAGTTGCATTTACACAGAGCTGGGCGGAATCCCGGTTCTACCACTGCCTGGCTTAGGTTCAGTTTTTGCATTTGCCAAGTGGAACTGGTTAACAGAATCCCCTTTGCGGAATTGCTAGAAAGATGAGCTGGACAAGTTATGCAAGTGATAACTATCACCCCCACTTGGCTCAGTGGTTAGGAGCTCTGACCCAGCCCAACAGCTCCTACAGGGTGACTGGCGCAGGAGCTGAGTGATGTCCTGCTTTGTTGTTCCTGGGTGCCCTGGGGCAGCTGTAGGGTAAGCTGCAGTCACCGAGGTGGCCCCTGTGTTCTGCGTTTTGTTACCCATTAGCACTATTGGGAAACTGAAGAAGTGAGACTGCAGGCTTTGCTCAAGATCTTTAGGATAATTAATAATTGACAAGGCTTAACCTGAAGCTGCTCTTCTCTGTCAGTCTGCTGTGCCTCATTGTGTTTCAGGGTTGGGCAAAGCCCCGGATAGTCCAGCATGAGTCCCTTTTGTTGTTTGAATATTGTGTGACCCCCTGCATCCTTTCACAATTCAAATACTCATATTCCAGTATCTTCATTTTATGTAAAGCTAATTAAGACTTCTTTTAGCTAATGAACTGAGTTTCAAAAATAGCATCAGATGAAGGAGCAATTTCCAGACTCAGAGTAAAAGGACACCAGGCCTTGGGCACTCAGATGCCTTCTCCATTGTCCCTGACAAGCATGTGTCCACTCTGTAGGGCAGCTGCCCCTTCCCTTGTTGTCCAGCTTCAGTTGTTAAAGTCTTGTTTCTTATTCCTTTAGACTGAGTCATCAGGCTACTCTGTTACCTGTTCTCTTCATTCTTTATTTTAAATCTAAATCTTTGTTACTGTGCTCATTCCTGCTTGGTAGTTGTTATCATTTGAAGATTATAATCACAAGTGGTCTTGTAAGAAAATGTTCCCACCAAGTGAACGCACTGAATAAAGGGAGAATTACACCCTTGTGTATTGAGAAACCTTTAGGCTTTGCTTGGGCCTTGAGGACCAGGAAGGAAGAGGGAGCCCTGGAAGGCAGCTTTCAGGGTCCACTCTGCCCAAGGAGAGGGTGTGTATGAGTGGGATAGAAGAAGGTGGATGAGTGAGAACATGTATTCCTGCTCCCATGGGTGGACTCTCCAGACCCACCTCATTCATTCTGAAGTAGAGTGTGACCCTTACCAGGCTTCATTCAGACTGGGAGACGGACACTTCCTCAGAGACGGCATCATCTACTTTCAGAATTGAAAGTTCCTTAAAAAGTGATGAGGCAGTCAATCCTAAAGGAGATCAGTCCTGGGTGTTCATTGGAAGGACTGATGCTGAAGCTGAAGCTCCAATACTTTGGCCACCTGATGTGAAGAACTGGCTCCTTGGAAAAGACCCTGAAGCTGGGAAAGACTGAAGGCAAGAGGAGAAGGGGGCGACAGAGGATGAAATAGTTGGATGGCATCACAGACTCAATGGACGTGAGTTTGAGCAAGCTCCGTGACTTGGTGATGGACAGGGAAGCCTGGCGTTCTGCAGTCCATGGGGTCGCAAAGAGTCAGACACGACTGAGTGACTGAACTGAACTAAAAAGTGAATAGTCCATCCCCGTCCCTTCCAGTGTCAAAGCCTGACATACCTTCAGCCAGCCAGTCCTAAGGTCTGGCATCTGTACTGGAGGAACATAGGATGAGATACAGTCTTCCAGCTTGGTGGGTTGGGAGGCTTCTGGGAGCACAGGACTTGCAGAAAATGGGACCTGGATATGGAGGAGTTAAGTGCAGGCCCAAGGAGGGCTGTAATGTGCGAATGTGTTCAGGGTTGGGCAGTAAGAGATGACTAGACAGTAGGCCAGTTCTTGATAGGTTGCTGTCAACTTTCCAATGCCCCAGTGCTCAGCATCCTTGGGACCGGCTGTGCATGTAACCTTTTCCCAGGTACTGGCCCTTGGCCCTGGCACCAGCCCTCTGCAGTGCTCAAAGGCTATGGCCAACTTGGCTCTGTATGCTGGTGCCTGGAGTCCCCGGCACTGCCCCTGTGGGGGGCCTCGGGCAAGAACATTTCCATTGTGGGCACATACTTTCCTTTCCTCACCTCAGCCTGAGGGTGCTGTCACTTGTTCTAGAGAGTGCACCGTACCTCTGCTCATGCCGAGCTGTGGTCGTGAAGCCCAGGGCAGCCCTCAAGTGCGCTGCTGCCACGTCGGATTTCTCCCCGGGTGTTGTTGCTTTTACATCTGCAGTGACCCTTCTTCACCTTGGTCTTGTTGGCTTTGGCTTGGTGGCCTGTCCTGTGAAGGTCACTGTAAGACTGGTTTGTCACTTGATCTCTTAAGTGCCTGCAGTGGGGCAAGTCACCCACAGCAGGCCAGGCAGAGGTTCCTCCCCAGGCACTGAGCTGCCCCCCAGCTCCCCTCACCTCTGGGATGCAGAGGAAGTAGGGGCCCCTCCCTTTATCACACTAAGCCGTTGTGATGTTTTTCTCCTTATTGAGAGAGGTAACATAAAAGACTTGGCATCTGAGATCTTTTATCAAAAGTTTGTTCCTGATCTGTCAGGGTTTATGTCCTTTCTAAGATTCTGATCGGGCTTCAGATTGTTTCTGCAATTGTTTTGATGCCCTGGGATATTTGTGTGGGCCCCGAAGATGTGGGGTTCAAGCAGTCAGGGGCCGTGTGTTTCTCTTTTGTGTTTTAGGATTTCTGATTTGTAGATCATACTTCTTAATGGAGATATTGGAAGCAAATAAGAGTTGTTCTTTTTTTTTTTAAAGACATATTCCCAAATCCTGGGCTTAATTTTCTCCTGAATCTAGTAGAAAGTTAGATATTTTAATGCTCTGTTGCCTATAGTATTTTTTTAACAAGTAACTTATTCTGTATTTGAGGTTTTTAATGGTATTCATACAGGTTGATAAAGCTGATGAGACTTCTTTCTTGGTGACATCTCATTGACGAACTCTGCACGTAGCTCTGTCTTTATTCCTGGGATCACCTGCAGTTGAATGGTTAGGATTTGGTTCTTCCAAGACATTCTCTCTTTGGTGGTTTTCAGTCTTGGCCTTGATGAGTGCTGAGCTCTGCCCTCCTGGCATTTGGAGGTATGCCAGTCTAGGCCTGGTATCCTCAGGTGGCATGGTCACTTCCCCCACCCTGATGATAACCTTCTTCCTCCTCAGTCAGAACTCAGTCAGGACAGCAGCTGCCCCTTTTACCAGGAAGGCAAGCAAAGTTTGTGCTGCAGGAGGACGAGACCACAGCACTGGGTCACCCGCCCCTGGGTTTGTTGGGACACCTGCTCTCCGGCCATCGTGTGGCCTTGGAGGGCCTGGGACTTTAAAGCCTCCCCTGGGACTTGCACACTTCTCGGTCACCCTCACTGTACTCCGCATGCACTTGTGGTTTGTCTTTACAAAACATTCTGCTTCTCTTCTTGCTGTTGGATTTTCCATCTTTTAGAAACTTTCTGAGCACCTCTCTGCTGCAGTCCCTGCGCGTCCTGCCTGTAAATGCCACCGGGCTTGCACCTCCACTGGCCTGTCTCCCACCTTATCACTCGCGCCTGGGTCTGTTTCAGGCCTGTGGCAGCTGAGAGTCCTTACAGACAGATGAAACTTGGGAAGGAAAGTGCCCTTCCTAGTCCAGGCACCTGCTGTCCCCACTTCCTGTCTGGCCTCCCTTCAGGGTCTTGGGCTCCTGCCTGTGAAATGTCTCACCTCACCCTCCATCTGTTCTGTCTGAAGCTGTCAGCCCCACACTGTCTGACCCCTTGTTCCTCTTTTGGAACTGCAGTGTGCTTCCGGTTGTTTCAGTGGGCGCAAGTGGCCTGGCCTGATATTCTGTCCCAGGTATTCTGCTGGGAGATCTGGACAATGGCTGGGGGGGTGTCTGTGAGTGGTGGCCTCACCAAGAAGCCGAGCTGAGCCATTTGGGGTGCCTGGGGCAGCACCCTGAGGCTCTGTTCTTCTGTTGCTCTGTTTATCTGTCTCCTTTTCCCTTGAAAGTTGCCTGATCTCTGCTTCCCTGGGGTTTTCTTGGGGTCCTCTCCTGGGTAATATCCTCACTCTGGAGGAAGACTTGACTGAAGCTTGTTCTCCAGCAGCCAGGCTTCAGCAGCTCATCACATCATACCTTACCTTTGCCGAGAGGTCCTGGAGTCTTAATTCCACCCATGAATTTCCTCCTTTGGGCTTCACATGGGTAGGTGACCCTCTTACTATTTTGTTTTTGTATTCTTTTATTTCTATTTAATGCCAATCATTAGTTCCTCTCACCACCCCAGAAAATACAGAATATTAGAAGGAAGAAAGTAAAAAGCATCCAGCATTTCCCTACTAGTAAAAATAATTTTTGTTAACATTTGATGCACTTCCTTCTATAACACGTTTTTATTGAATACTCAAGAATGGTATCTGTTTTTGTTTTCTGCCTTTTCTCTCAACCCTACAGCATAAACATGCAGATACTTTTTCACACACACACACAAGGCTGCAGAGCACTGGGCAGCCAGAGCTCCTGCGCTGTCAGACACTCACATGGTTGTGCTTTTAGAGCTGTTAGAGCCAGGCTTTGCTGATGTCTTGATATTCGGATGACTTGGATGGGTTTGCAGTGGGGATCAAAGAGCTGGTCCTAGGTCCTGGCACGTAACATGCCAGTCCTTCCCCACCACGGCCTGGGACCCTCACTGAATGCTGTCTACTCTGTTTAAATTTATTTCTATTTGGTTGCACTGGGTCTTTGTTGCCGCGTGTGGGCTTTCTCTAGGAGTAAGGAGTGGGGCTTACTCTTCCTTGCAGAATGCAGGCTCTGGGGCCTGCAGGCTTCAGTTGTTGGCAGCACGCAGGCTCAGTAGTGGCGGCTCCTGGGTTCCTTAGCAAGTTCTAGAGCACAGGCTCCATAGTTGTGGTGCATGGGCTTATTTGCCTCTTTGCATGTGGGATCTTCCCCGAGCAGGGATCGAACCTGTTTCCCCCGCATTGGCAAGACCACCTGGCAAGTCCGTCTCCTTCTTTTATAAGTAGAGTGTTACATACATTGTGAGATCATTTTGTGTGTGTGTGTGTGCTTGTATGTGTCGTTTCTCCACTCACTGACTTTTTCAGTCTTGTGGAAATCTTTGGTTTTCATCTAGTGTTTCAAGGCACAAGAGAGCACACCACACTTTTCTATCCTAAAGGACAGAAGAGGTGTGGGCCCCACCTAAGATTCCCTGTCCTACTTTGGAACAGGGAAGAGCTGCCTCTGCCTCGGACCATGCAGAAACTCTTCTTAAGCCCCTCTTCTTAGTCTCATTCCTTTCTCTTCATGGTCTTAATATTTATCCTAGACACTATGAAGGAGATATATTTTAAACATCTAATTTCAGATGTTTAAAAGGAAAGGAGTTGTTTGCTTCACAACTGGTTAGAACTTTGTGAGCTGGCAGGGCCCTGGTGGTTACCAGATTAGGTGTGAATTTGGGCTCCTTCATGGGAATCTCCCTGTGGGCGGTTGCATCAGTCTTGCTACACACCATGGGTGGCCCTTGAACTAACTATGTCTTTATTCCAACCAGGGCTGGTAAGGTTGATTTCTCATCTTTTCACTTCTGTCCACTTGAATGAGTGTCGCCTGGTCCCATGGCTGGCCTTGGGGCATGTCACAGGGCCACCAACTCAGCCCAGTCAGACCCTCACAGGGGGCAGTTAGTGCTTGCTGTCCAAAACAGGTGTGCCCACTGAGTGCTTGCATTTGTGGAGACTGGCCTTCAAGGCTGACACTGCAGCTCCTGTGGGGCAGTTTCTGGTGACAGTTTTAAATGATGAACAGGTCAGAAGAGAGAACAGTTTTCCTTGAAGCAGACACAACACGACACTCAGAATTTCTTAGTAGGTCTTGAGAAATAGTGGAGTCCAGGTAAAAAGTGAGTGACTTTTAGGGGCCCGAGTTTCTGGGAAGTTGCCTAGAATTAGGGTTTCTGCATTATCAACTTTTGTTTTCCCTTAAATTTTGATGGAATCCTTGGCCAGTTGATTCTCATGATTGAATACTAATGTCTGCCTGGATTTGGGAGGGGTTAGAGATGGCTGGATGGCATCACTGGACTCAATGGACATGAGTTTGAGCAAGCTCCAGGAGTTGATGATGGACAGGGAAGGCTGGTGTGCTTCAGTCCATGGGGTTGCAAAGAGAGGGACACAACTGAGTGACTGAAGTGAACTGAGGGGCGGGAACATGCCCTTGACCTTAGCTTCCCCAAGTCTGGGCTTGGGGCTCAGGGAGGTGATGGTTGTCTGGGGTTTTGAGAGGAGTATGTGTCGTCAGAGTGGGATAGGAAATGTCGGGGGCTGTGGGCTGGGGAAATGGATCTGGTGTCTATGGGCCTTGCTTGCTCTCTGCCATGTTTTGAGTGCTAAACCTGTACTTCCTGAGTCTCTTCAGTCACCAGCCCCTCCTGCCCCACCTGGACCCCAGTGCTCTAGACAGTACCCAGACTGCTGCGCCTCCCCCTCCTCCTCCTGGCCACTGCTTTACAGGCTAGGTTCCCACTTAAGCCCTTCTGCCTGGAACTCTCTGTCTCCATGGGAATGGTTTCTGAAGTTGTCCAAATGGAATTAATCTCCCCCATTACCAAGACTCCATAACACATCCAGGTTATTTCCTTGAAGAATGGCTGTTTTCAAAGGCTGTGCTTGTTTAAAAACAATTTTTTTTTCACATTTTTGACATGTATGTTAGCATTGTAAAAAATTTTTGAAACGTATGTTATATTTTTTGTATGTATTTTTTGAAATGTATGTTATATTACCATTGTAAAAAATTGGAAAACCCAACAGGACTTAAAAAAGTTAATTTCCCCAGTTGTTGCTACCTGGACACATGGTTATCTGTTCTGAAGTTTTTTCAGACAGTTCATACAAACTCAGCATGCACATACTTTATTTTAAACAAGGGATAACATCATATGTGGGTATACAGCTTGATTATGACAAAGTACATGGACCTGTATTCTCATGACCAGCTCCTTCTAGAACCTTTCTCAGGGACCATCCCAGGTGCCAGAGATCTTAGTCTTACCTGTTTTTGAGCTTTATATAAATAGCACTGTACCCATACATCATTCTCGATCACACACACACATGTATATGTACATATTTATAAAAATAGTTTCCCTCTGACAGCCCCATCCTGGAATCTTTTTCACTTATCAGTGATGATGGCTATACCTCTGTGTCTGTAAATGTGGATCTTCCATATTTTCTGGCAAATGACTATATAGTATTCCATTGTCTGGAATACGTCCCTCTGTATTTAACCATCCTACTGTTGTTGGACATTTAGGTTGTTTACATTTTATTTGGAATTGTAAACAGTCCTTTTACATGCAGTAGCTAAAATCTTCTGTGCATCTTTTTTCCTTAAATCACTGGGAGTGGCCTGACTAGGTCAGAGAGCATAGGTTTTCCTAGCTGCTCTCTGTCCTCAGACATGTGGCCCAGTAATGGCCCTCACTTCCTCCCTGTGGCACTGGGTGTCCCAGGCACTGCTGAGGACAGCTTTTTCTCCACAGCCGTCTACCCTTATCCCCAGGCTTTGTGTGGGTACTAATCAGACTCTTTTATTTTCCAATAGCGCTGTGTGGTGCTTCGTTTTCTGAAGTTTCCTCCTAACAGGAAGAAGGTAAGATCAGTGGATTTGCCACCCCATCGTTAAAATAATTATTTAAGAAAAACTTGGATTTTTTTCTGATGCAAAAAAGTATTAATGCTAATTTTAGAAATTTGAATATGATACAAGCATTCAGTGCTAAAAACAGTGTGCCCATCATTCCTGCAGGACCCAGTGCTTTGACCTGCTGGGTCATCACAGTTAGTCCCTGGGTAGTGAGTCAGGAGCCTCCCAGACTAGTTCAGAGAACTCTGCTTATGACTGGGAAACCCACGGCTTCGCTTTGCCGTGCCGATTTCCTTACACCCCACTGCCTCAGTTTCCCTATCTGTGGAAGGCTAGCTATGAAAATGAAGTCTGTAATGCTGTGGTAGACAGTGTTACAAGTCACAGCTGGCAGTTCAGATGGAGCGCTGCGTTTCTGTTGTCCGAGTCACCCGAGCAAAGTACTGTGGGCACCCTTAGAAAACCACTGTTGTTCTGCTGCATGCCTGCTGACCCCCGAGTTGCAGTGTCTGTCTACCTTGAGGTGCGATGTTGCCGCGGTGTTTATCTAAGTGGCCACAGAGGTCAAAATGCACTAGCCCTGTGGGAGCCTTTCGTCTTTCATGGCCAGTGGGGAGGGCATGATATGAGCATAGACTCTATCTGAAAAGGCCGGAGTTGCACGGCACACCCACAGTGGGGCGGGGCCGTGGTGCTGGATGGTGAGTGGAAATTGGGCTCAAGATCAGGGTGATGGAGACATGAGTCACCATCTCACCTCATTTGAATTATGGTGAAACAGCCAGAAAAGATGGTGAGGTGGATGGCTTATGGGTGCCAATGGTGGCTGATTGTGCAAATGAAAGGCACCCTTGGGGGTTATTTTCATAGAATGAGAAGAGGGGCCCAGGGGAGAAAGCTGAGCCCGTGGTCACAGTGGGACCGGCTGCAGTGAAGTCTGGGGCCAGTGTGGTCGGTGCAGAGAAAGATGGCTCAGGATAGGGGCTAGGTGCAGCTGCTGAAGAGAATCGTGTGGGGAGGTTCTGTTTCTGTGGAATCCAGAAACATTTCAGAGGCTGCCTCTAGTCCTCTCCCCTTCCCCCGTCCCCCACTCGGGGTCTGTGGAGCCTAGCCTTGGTGAAGGGTCAGATTCCTCTGGATGCCTTTATTTTCAGTTCTTTCTGTTTACATTTATTGAGATAATGTCTTTCAAGGCAACAGTTTGCTGTTGTTGTTGTTGTTATATAAATGGCTCTATGTGATGCCAGCTGCATTATTTGTGGGGAATTGTGTCTGTTAATTCTGTCAGTAATAAGACCTTTTTGTCAGAAGCCTGTGGCCACAGCTCTACAGACGCACTGGGTGGGTTCTGGAGTTTTTTGCCAGGCTCCATCCTAACGCAGTACTGCCTTGGGGCGCAGGCTGTGGTCTGCCTGTGTTATGGTGCACGCGCAGCAGCTCAGACCAAGACCTTCTCAGAGCCTGAGCCGCGTGTCAGGCACCTCTGAGCCCGCTGTTGAAGAAGACAGCCCTCTCGCTCCTGAGTGAGACCTGTGATCAACCCTTTGTCCTTCTTGCCTTGGGTCAGAGTGAGGGATACGACATTGATTTTCTGTCTCACCTAAATCTCACAGCTTATCGACTCTTTAAGAACCTCTGGGGTAAAAGTGTTTTATTTCTACATTTAGAGGCTGAAGAATAAAATCTAAATATCTAGAAAGTTTTGGATGGGAAAGATTTTTAAAGTCAAATTTCTCAGAAGGTGTGCACGGGCCACAGGTGGAATCCACCTGTGTTCCTGGTGTGAGGAAGGCAGGGCCACAGATATGGTTCTTAAACTTACAGCTTCGGAATCACATGGGGCCCTGAGTAGAATGCAGAGGTGGTCCAGGGGCCCTTGGGGACAGAAACTCCATTGAGTGTGGTAGTCTTCTTGGTGGGGCTTACCTTCTTCCGGGTCCAGGGCCACTGGTGGTTTTTTGTGGCCACGTGCCTGCATGCCTGGCGGCCCTGTGTGTGACAGAGGCTTGTGGTGGTATCAGAGTCCGCCTTCTAGGAGCTCCCGGGCATTGAGGCCTTCTTGTCCTTCTCTTTTATAGACCTCGGAAGAGATATTTCAGCACCTGCAGAACATAGTGGACTTTGGCAAAAATGTCATGAAAGAGTTTTTGGGTGAGAACTATGTTCACTGTGGGGTAAGTGATCTCTTTTTTAAACGTAGTCTAAATTCATGGGCACATTCTGTATCAAAATACCAACTCCTCAATTATAGTTTGAAAGTGTGTGCTTCATAATAACCCCTCATGTTAGTTACAGAGTTTCCAAGCGCTTTTCTCATTTTTGTCCTATGAGGTAGCAGAGCAGATCCTGTTATTCTCATTTGGTAGCTGAGAAGCATGGGATTCTGAGATACTTTGTCAGACCTTAACTTGCCGGGACCCCTGGAACTCCACCACTCCACCCTCAGGGGGGCATTCAAGTTGGTAAGAGCTCTTGAGTGAGGTCCAGGCAGCAGCCTGGATCTTTGATGGGCACCTTAGAGCAAGGTAGGGAGGAGAGTGGGCCCCCGTACTGGGAGGTGTGACCTGGTCTCGTGGGAGGTCACACGAGGGGTGGTGTGCTCACAAGGGGTGGTGGCTCACGAGGGGTGATGGCTCACGAGGGGTGGTGTGCTGGCTCACGAGGGGTGGTGTGCTCATGAGGGGTGGTGTGCTCAGCTGAAGCTGAGGAGGGGTGGTGGCTCACGAGGGGTGATGGCTCATGACGGGTGGTGTGCTCACAAGGGGTGGTGTGCTCACGAGGGGTGGTGGCTCACAAGGGGTGGTGTGCTCAGCTGAAGCTCACATGGGCTGGTGGCTCAGCCTGCCTGCAGGTGGTCTCTGTTGCTGGCTTCTTCTGATCTCAGTTACGGAGAGGAGTACTTGTTACAGGAAGGTCTGCTGTTTGGATGCTCATGGAGCGGGCAGCATAAGAAGCCTCAGTGGAGTGGCCCTGTGCCCCTGGCAACCTCAGAGCAGATGGCCGTGGTCCATGTCTGGGACAGTCATTCCTACACCTTGGCTTTGATCCCCGCTGCGCCTCTGCTTCTGCTGGCCTTACTGCTTGTCTTAGACCAGAACCCTGAACAGATGATCAGAGTTGTCGTTTTGAACAGAGGGAGTAGTACCACCTGTTTTGCCAGTTCTGTACCTTGTATGCATCTTGAGAAAAATGATGCCAAGAAGGTTCAGTGAAAGTTTCTTTGAAGCTTAAGGATTGCCTGGCAAAGTAGAATTTTAAGTGGCTCTGACAGCAAAATGTCCTCCTTTGACAGCTTAGGATGTACTGTGGGTGGCGCTTCTCTGGGTTCCTTAGGGCTGTGATCTTACCTGAAGACTGGGGCTAAAGATCCTCTTCCAGGGTGGCCCAGAACCATGGAGCCTGCAGTGTGGTGCTGGCTGTTGACCTGCTGACAGGGGCTCAGCAGCTCCCCGTGTGGACTCTCTGCAGGGCTCTGAGCATCCTTGTGACTCGGGCCTGACTCTTCCAGTGCGCAGTCTGAGAGATGACCTGTCAAGAAGTTGTGTCTGTCATTTCCATAGCATCCTGGAGTCTTCACAAATCAATTCTAGGCAGTATGGGACTACACAGAGGCGAAGGCCACTGAGGCCATCCTGGGGGCCGGCACCACCCCTCCCCAGCTGTCCTGTTAAATTGTGGAAACCTGAAACCCACCTCCTGTGAGAGCCTGAGTAACTGTGTGCTGGCTGCCTCCTTCTCGGCCTGGACGGTGTCTGAGAGAACGCAGCTGTACCGACTGTCAGTCCTTCTTGGGGCGAGTGCATGCTCATCTGGCCAAGTGGGAGTGTTACTCTGTCTCAGGGGCTCTAGGCCTTTCTTCCAGGAGGGGCCAGTGGTGAAGAGTGGTGAGGAGCTTGCGGTTCCAGCCAGTGGTAGCCTGGCAGGTGGCAGTGACCCTGGGCTGTCCCTTCAGGGCCTAGGGCATGCCCTAACTCCAAGTTTGATTCTGTTTGTCCACAGTGGACAAGGCTCTGGGCCTGTAAGGTGGATTCACAAGGTCACATTTTGGGGATATTCACCCTGTTGACATACCTCCTTCGCATGAAGACACTGCCTGAGTGAAACACAATCTGCTTTTCCTCCAGGTGGTTGAGAGGACTGCCACTCAGGCCCAGCACTGTTGAGTGTGGGATACAGAGCACATCTCTGGTCCAAATAAGACCATATTCAGGCAAAATCAGCATTTGTAAATGATACGGTTTTCTCCTCCTGATGACATGAGCTAGATTAGAGGGGAGCCCTGTTAAGAGCGTTCCCCTCTTCTGTGTCCTGAGACGAGAAATGACTAGCCCAGTGGTGAGAGCAAGGCTCAGACAGAGAGACAGACACACCCCTTGTGCCATGCTGCTTCCAACCCTGCCTGGCTGGTTTGGGGACTGATCTGGGCCTGTCTTCATGTCAGTTGGAGGTTAGGACAGTCTGGGAATGACTGTCCCAGACATGGGGAAAATTCCATCATGCAAAGGGCTGATGGAGAAGGTGTGGCATGTAAATGGACAGGATCCCAGCATCCTCTTTCTAGGCCAGTCTCTTCCATCCCCTTGGGATTCTTTTTAAGTCAGAATTCTGCCACCCTGGAAATACAGGGAAGATGGTGAGCAATGTGGATTAAATAGAAACTCTTAGGTTGGGAGATTGTAAAGAAACAGCAAAGCAGAAAGGAGTTGCTTCTTTGTTTCTTGCCCAAATGCACCAAATATTGGCCATCCTGTAGCTGATGGGGGCACAGGATGTCCACCTGGGGATTTATGTTTTTAAGATTATTTATTTCATCAGGTTGTGCTGGGATGTAGTTGTAGCACGTGGGACCCTCCGTCTTTGCTGTGGCATGCAGGATCCTTAGCTGCACCTTGCAGGATCTTCTCAGTTGTGGCATGTGGGATCTAGTTTCCTGACCAGGGCTCAAACCCTGGCCCCCTGCATTTGGGAGTGCGGAGGCTTAGCCACTGGGCCATGAAGGAAATCCTTACCCAGAGATTAATATTTGATCAGACCCTGTTCTTGAGCTGCTTCCCAGATGGGAATGTGAGAAGCCTCATGTTGCCCGAGACAGTTGGTGAGGAAGTTTTTGCAGGCAGAGGGCTGTCTCAGGCCCCTGCTCTGCCATCCACAGACCCCTGAAGAATGAGGATGAGGTCACCTTGAGAACACAGGAGCTGCCTGAGGCGTGTTCTCTGGAGACTGATTGTGGATGACATTGGGCATGCTGCTAGCCACTGCCATTGTGGACACCAGCCACCCTGAGGAGGGCCTGTACCTGTTAGTGCACAGAGACGTTAGTGGTGAAGAATCCACCAGTCAGCGGAGGGGACACAGGAGATGTAGGTTCAATCCTTGGGTCGGGAGGATCCTCTGGAGAAGGAAATGGTAGCCCACTCCAGTATTTCTTGCCTGGAAAATTCCATGCACAGAGGAGCCTGGTAGATTACAGTCCATTGGATCCCAAAGAGTTGGACATAATCTGGACATGTCCTTAAAATAACAGAGCAGCTTTTATTCCCAAAACTCACATACTGAGTGTTTTTTTAATGTGGTAAAATATACAGAACATAAAGTTTACCATTTTAAGCATTTTAAAGTCTGCGGTTCTGTGGCATTAAGTACGTTTGCCTTGTTGTGTAACACACATTGAGTATTTCTTATTTGTTCTTACAGGAAGTTGTTCAGCTGCCTTTAGATTTTGTGAAACAGCTTTGTTTAAAGATACAATGTGAAAGACCAGGTAAGGGTTTCTAACTTACAAAATTTATAATATTCCGTTTGAGAAGTGTTTGATGTTAGGCAGATACAGTTTCTAGCAACTTTTTTGCCAAGAACTTCATTATCAGGGGTAGAAATCCTAGGAGTTTGTGAATACAATTCTGGATGTCAAATATGCAGATTACTGCAGGGAATATATGACCAAGAACTAATTCATAAAAATAATGCTTTTGAGGGGCAAAAGGTAGCTGAAGGAGTTGGAGGAGATTTAGGGAAGGGAAGGTGGGCCCTAGGGTCGTCTGGAGGAGTCCAAAAGAAAACCAGAGCAGACCTAAGCTGTGGAGGGTGGGCCAGGCCCTAGAGGAGGGCAGTCCTGAGGCCCTTCTTTCAGAAGCCAGCACCACCCAGACTGCTTATCCTCTTGAGGTAAGCTGGGAGACTTGAGTTTTTGTACCTCCCACCCCACCTCACTTACTTCCCTGAACTCTGGGAGTTGGTGACGGACAGGGAGGCCTGGCATGCTGTGGTTCATGGGGTCATAGAGTCAGACACGACTGAGCGACTGAACTGGAACTGGATTACCATACATAGCTTCCCCCATCACCACACATGATTTCAACCCCGCAGTAGAAATGTAACCCCCCCCCCCCCCCAGTATATACTTGCTCCTCCTCACCTCCCAGACTTTCCCCTTCACCTTCTGTACCTTTCCCCACTGGCCATACCTTCCCATCACCACTAATATGTTCCCCCATCAAACCAGCTACCGCACATAGCAGCCCCCATCACCTCCAGTGCCTTCCTCCATCACCTCACAGACCACCCGATCCCTTCCGCCATCACCTCACATGCCTCCTGCGTCACCGCCCATACCTTCCCCAGTTACCTCTCTTCCCCCGTCACCTCACGTATCTTCCCTCATCACGTCCCATACTCTGTCTCATCATCTCTCACACCTCCCCCCATCACTTCCCATCCCCTCCCCTCCTCATCTCCATACCACCCCCCATCTCCTCATACCTCCCTGCATCACCTCCCATGCCTCCCCGTCACTTCCCATACCTTCCCTCATCACCTCCCATACCCCCATCTCCTCCCAGACCTTCAGCCATCACCTTGTATACCTCCCACCATCATCTCTCACATATGCCCCCTATCACCTCCCATACCCCCATCTCCTGCCAGACCTTGCCCTCTTACCTACGTGTTCTCTGCCCGTGATCCCCCAGACCCTCTCCCCATCACCTCAGAGACTTCCCATCTCCTCACGGACATCCCCTGTCACCTCATGTATTTTCCCCCATGCCCTCACAGACTCTCCCCCATCACCTCAAATATCCTCCCCCCACCTCCCCACACCCCCCCATCAATCACCTCACATCCTCTCCTACCATCCGACCGTCTCCCGACCCTCTCCCTATCACCTGACCTACCCCATCTCCTCGTAGACCTCCTCCATCACCTCCCATATCTTCCTGCATTACCTCACATACCCTCCCTCCCATCACCTCATATATCAGCCCTGTCACCTCTCATAACGCCCCCCGCCCATCACGTCACATAACTTCTCCCCCATCAGCTCAGGTGTATTCCCTCCATACCTCAGGTACTTTCCCTGTACTTATTTGTCACAGTAATGATACTAACCATGTTAAAGCTTTGCCTTTCACAGTCAGAGACAGAGATGTAAAATTTATGTTGTTAAGGAGTGAAATGTCTCCCCCTAAATCACAGCCAGGCAGTCAGAGTGTGTAGTAAGCCAATATGAAATTTTTTCTGTATTTGATTAGGAAAATGAAAGAGAACAGGGTACTGTGCCCTGGAGCCCCTGGTTTGGGGAGTACTGAGGAGTGCTTCATGGGTGGAAATGGCTGATGAAGGGGGAGGAGGCAGCAGCCCTGTTCAAAACCTGGACTGTGTCTTGGCTCTGTTTTCCTCATGTAGACAGACTGAGGCCTGCTGTGATTCTGCCTTCTAGTTACTAGCGCCACGTGGCATCATTAGTTTTATAATCAGCAGTTATGCTACTTGACAGTAATAAGACTGTCCCCTGTTGTAACAGTGAGTCATACTCAGCCTTGTTGTGTGGAAGGAGGAAAGGTGACTTCTCTTGGGGTCTAGAGGCCATATCTTATGTGACTGTCTACAGTATAACTTCTAGTAGTCAGTGCTGAGGAAATATTAGTGTTTGAATATTCTGAAGGAAGCTTTAAAAGGAAGGTAGTGGCTGTTGCGCCTTCTTCTCTGAACTCCTGGGTTAAGGGAGTCAACAGAATTGGGGAGCAGTTTCCGAGATCACTCACTTTTGATGGCAGCTGCATATTTGAGGGTCCTCAGAACCAACCTCAGGTCTGATAATTTGCTAGGAGGACCCACAGAACTCACTGTTATTCTCATGGTTATGGCTTAGGGACACAGATTAAAACCAGCTGAGAGAAGAGGGGTCAAGATTTTTGCTGGGGCTTGGGCATGTGGACTGGAGAAGGCAAAGGCACCCCACTCCTGGAAAATCCCATGGATGGAGGAGCCTGTTAGGCCGCAGTCCATGGGGTCGTGAAGAGTCGGACACGACTGAGCGACTTCCCTTTCACTTTTCACTTTCACGCACTGGAGAAGGAAATGGCAACCCACTCCAGTGTTCTTGCCTTGAGAGTCCCAGGGACGGGGAGCCTGGCGGGCTGCCGTCTGTGAGGTCGCACAGAGTCGGACACGACTGAAGCGACTCAGCAGCAGCAGCAGGGCATGTAGACACAGCTGGCCGCCCGTGTGGCTGCCCTTAGCCTCCAGCCCCTCCGGAGGTGGAGCTGGTACTACAAGGTCCAAGCTCCTACCAGGAATCACAGCGCTATCCTTGTGTGACTCCAGGTCTTTACGGAGACTCCTCAGGCGGGATAACCCAAGCGTTGGAGGTGGCCTCTCCAGAGCAGAGGCTGAGTTGGTCCTTCCCCAGCAGGAGCCCAGGCTGCCATGGAATTGTCTTGTCACTCTCGCTGACCCTCAGTTATCTTCCTCGCTCTGTTTCCCAGAATCTCGCTGCGACAAGGACCTGGACACGCTCAGTGGCTATGCCCTGTGCCTCCCCAACCTAGCCAGACTGCAGACCTACCAGTTTGCAGAGCGCCGGCCGATTCTGTGTGTGGAGATCAAGGTGAGTATTTGTTAAAGGGGAATGGTGTTGGGGAAAAAGGAGAAACTGTAAATCCGTGGGTCATCTGCCTGGAGTGCACTTTCCCCACCTTGAGGTGGGGGCTACAAGGGGTGTTGCTTGTCTAGTGGAGGTCAGTGATTACTGGATCAGGGTCACTCCTCTGCTTCAACTCTGTGGCTCCCTGTCCAGCGTGGCCACCTGAGTCTCCCTCAGGAAGCCTCCCAGGTATCTCGTTGTTTCCTTTCTCCAAACCTCTGCTGGTGACTTCTGGGTGGTCATGTTCTTGGCCCTGAGCGCTCACACTCCGGATGTTCAGTGTGGACGATGTTCTGCTTCTCTAAACAGAGGCAACTGTCTCAGGCATCACAAATGATTTGGTGCCCTGACACTAGGCAGTGGTCTTACATATTATATGTGAAAACTCTGGATTTTAAAAGACAACCAAAATTTCAGACATTCTGGGATCCCAGGAACCATCTGATGAGCACCATTCTGTTCACGCAGTCTTATCAGAGAGACCGTGGGTCCTGCTTCTAGGAGCTGAGAGTGGGGGACAGATCTGCATTCCCGGCGGCTTTCCAGTCTTGTTCTATAATGAACACAGGGTTACTCTGTGTTGCACTTTGTCAAGCGAGCAACTGAGGCCTTGTTGTTCTTCTCCAGTGAGAGTTCTGGGTGGATTCTCCAGTGGCAAAGAGATATTTATACGATACAGTGAGGGCGGCATCAATTCCCACTGGGGACTGAAGGTAAAAGCAACTTTTGGGAATGTTTGTGGCTAACACTTCCTGATTCTCCTGGGAGTTGCACTTCGTTATCCTGTGGTTACCTGTCTCCCGGAAGGTGTCTGTTTTCTCCCTAAGCGTGTTTCCTTCCGTGTCTGTTTTGCAGCCCAAATGTGGGTTCATTCCCTTCTCCAGTGACGTCACCCATGACATGAAGCACAGGGTGTGTCGCTACTGCATGCACCAGCACCTCAAGGTAGGAAGAGCTGGCCAGCTTCTCTCACTGCTCAGGGCCTTGGGCTGACCGGCTGGGGCATCTAGAGTTTTCAGAGGGGTAAAATAAAATGGAGATACTGTTTACTTTTTATTTCAAAACTAGTTCATCTTTTCCTTCTTAATTGAGATAGTTATACATATCCTAAGGTTTACCCTTTTAAAGTGTATAATCCAGCAGATTTTCGTCTGGTCATAAGATTGTGCAACCATCACCACTATCGAATTCCAGAACATTTCATCACCTCAAAAAGAAGTCCTGTGCCCATTAGCAGACACCTGTTCTCCTGCCAACCCTTGGCAACTACCGAATCTGTGGATCTGCTTATTCTGGACATTTCATACAAATGGAATCACACAAATTATGGCTTTTCGTGACTGCCCTTTTAGTTAACATAATATTTTTGAGGTTGATACATGCTGTGGCATTTATTAGCACTGCATTCTTTTTATGACTGAATAAGAATCCTCCATTGTATGGGAACATCTTGTTTACCCATTCATCTGTTGAGGGACACATGGCTTTTTCATTTTGGCTACTGTGAATACCGTTGCTATAAACGTATGTGTACATATACATGTTTGAGTCGCTTTTTTCAGTTTTCTTAGGTATATTCCTAGGAGTGGAATTGCTGGATCTTGGGGGAAATTCTGTTTAAAGTTTTGAGGAAATGGCAGACTGTTCTGCATAGCTATAGTACAATTCTGTATTCCCCCCAGCAGTGAACAGACGTGAGAGCCGGATCATAAAGAAAGACCATAAATGCAAATTTTGGGAGGTAGTGCAGGACAGGGAAACCTGGCATGCTGTAGCTCAGAGGGTCGCAAAGAGCCGGATGGGATGTAGCGACTGGACAACAGCAGCAGCAGCAGGTGCATGAGGGCTCCGGTTTCTCCGCATCCTTGCTTGCCCAGCGCTGATTATCACCCCTGTTCGTGGTCATAGTCATCCTAATGGATACAAAGTAGTACCTCAAGTGATTTTCATTTGCATTTCATTGCAAAGGTTACTGACGTTGAACATCTGTTCGTTTGCTTATTGGCCATTTGTATGTCTTCCTTGGAGAATTGTCTATTCAAATTCCTCACCCATTTTTGAAATGAGTTGTGATTTTTTTAGTTGTTTTAGGGGTTCTTTTTATATTTTAGATATTAATCTCTTTATCAGATATGTGATTTGCAAATATTTTCTCCCATTCTGTCAGTTGCCTTTTTACTCTGTTGACAGTGTTGCACAAAAGTTTTAAATTTTGATAAAGTCTGATTTGTCTTTTTTTACTCTAGTTGCCTATGCCTTTGCTTTCATATTCAAGAAATTGTTACCTAAACTAAGGTCATATGCTTTTCCTATATGTTTTCTTCTAAGAGTTTTGTAGTTTTAGCTCTTATGTTTTGGTCTTTGATCTATTTTGAGTTAGTTTTTATATTTGGTGTTAGATAAGGGTCCAGTTTCATCCTTTTACATGTGATATCCAGTTTTTCCAGCACCATTTGTGAAAAGACTGTCATTTCTCCATTGATTGGTGTTGGTGGATTTATTGGCCTTATATGTCAGGTCTTAATTCTGACCTTCTTTCTATCGGTCTGTCCTTATGCCACTCTTATTGAAATCAGGAAGTATTAGTCTTCTAGCTTTGGTTTTCTTTTTCAAGATTATTTTGGCTATTTGAGGCTCCTTACAATTACATATGATTTTGAGAGTTGGATTTTTTGTAACTGCAAAAAATTGCAGTTGGAATTTTGTTGGAATTTTGACAGAAATTACAGGAAGCTATAGATCACTTTGGATAGTGTATAAGTGTTAGTCACTCAGTTGTGTCCAACTCTTTACAACCCTGTGGACTGTATAGCCTGTCCAGGAACTTCTGTCCGAGGCAAGAATACTGGACTGGGTGGCCATTCCCTTCTCCACTGGATCTTCCCAACCCAGGGATCAAATCTGTGCCTCCTGCGTTGCAGGCAGATTCTTACCATCTGAGCCACCAGGGAAGCCTTGCCATCTTAATAATATTAAGTCTTATAATCCATGAACACAGCTGTCTTTCCACTCATTTAGGTTTTCTTTAATTTCTTTCAGCAACATTTTATAGTTTTCAGTGTACCAGTCTTTTGCCACTTTGGTTAAATTTATATGTAGGTATTTTATTCTTTTGGAATATTGTAAATTTTATAAATAGAACTGCTTCCTTAATTTCCTTTTTGGTTTGTTTATTGCTGGAGTATAGAAACACAACTCATATGTGTGTTGTACCCTACAACTTTGCTGCATTTATTTATTAGCTCTGGTAGCTTTCTTGGTATATTCTTGGAATCTTCTATGTACAGAATTGTGTCATCTGTGAATAGAATTTTACTTCTTCCTTTCCAATATAGATGTCTTTAACCTTCATGATTTCCAAGAAACCAGCTGAGATTTTGACAGGGAATCACTGTGCTGCACATTTGTGTAGGAAGTCTGCCCCCTCAACAGTATTAGTACTCTGTGAATGCAGGGTTTTTCATTTATTTAGATCTTTAATTTCTTTCAGAAATGTTATAAAGTTTTCAGCATATAGGTTTTATATTTTCTTTGTTGAACTTATCCTAAATGCTTTGTTCTCGGAGATGCCATTGTAAGTAGGGGCCTTCCTGGTGGCTCAGATGGTAGGGAAGCAGCCTGCAATGCAGGAGACCTGGGTTTGATCCCTGGGTCAGGAAGATCCCCTGGAGGAGGAAATGGCAACCCACTCCAGTATTCTTACCTGGAGAATCCCATGGGCAGAGGAGCCTGACGGGTGATAGTCCATGGGGTTGCAAAGAGTTGGACACGACTGAGCGACTAAGCATTGTAAATAGAATTTTTAAAAATGTCATTTTCAAGTTGTTTATTGCATAGAAATACAATTAATTTTTTGAAATAAATATATGTATTTAATTGTGATGAGATATACATGACATAAAATTTACCATCTTAACCATTAAGTGTACAATTAAGAGGTATTAAGTACGTTTACATTGTTGTACAACTATCATTACCATCCATTTCCAGAATGTTTTTTGTTTTGTAAAACAAACTCTACATCCATAAAATAACGCATTTCTTCCTTTCTCAGGCCCCTGGCACCTACCATTGTAGTTTCTATCTCTGTGAATTTGACTACTGTAGGTACTTCATGTATGTGGAATCATACAGTATTTGTCCTTTTGTGACTGACTTATTTCACATACCATAATGTCCTCAAGATTCATCCATACTGTAGCTTGTATCAGAAGTTTCTTCCTTTTTTAAGGCTGCGTAACATCCATTGAACGTGTATAATCTATTTGGTTTATCCCATTCATCCACTGATGGTCACTGGGCTGCTCCCATTTCTTGCCTATTGTGAATAATACTTCTGTGAACATGGTTGTGCAGATATTTCTTTGAGGCTCTGATTCCAGCTTTTTTGGGTATAAACCCAGAAGTAGTAGTGCTGAGTCATATGGTAATTATGATTTTAATTATAAGTACAGTGTTATGTAGAAGTAGTAAGAGTGGCTATCCTTATCTTGTTCCTGGTCTTGAGGGGTAAAGCTTTTGGTTTTTCACTGTAGAATGTAATGTTCTCACTGTAAGTTTGTCAAATTTTTTTTTTATTTTTAGAGTTTTGTTTTTTAAATTGTGAAAGAATGTTAGATTTTGTCACATGCTTGTCTTGCATCTGTTGAGATGATCATGAGGTATTTTCCTCTTTCTATTAATATAGTGTATTATGTTGATTGATTTTCATATGTTGAACCACCCTTGTGTTTGATAGATAAATGCCACTTGATGAAGGTGTGTAATCTCTTTAGTATGCTACTTATTTTGGTTTGTTTTTGTTGAGGATTCTTTCTTGAGGGATATTTGTAGTTTTCTTTTCTAGTGATGTTTTTGTCTAGCTTTGGTACCAGGATGAAAATTGGCTTGATAGAATGAATTCAGAAGATTTTCCATCATTAACTCTTCAGTTTTTGGAAGAGTTTGACTATTGGTGTTGATTTTTCTTTAAACATTTAGTGGAATTCAGTAGCAAAGCCATCTGGTCCTGGGATTTTCTTTGTTGAAAGATTTTTGATTACTGATTCATCTTTTGTTATGTCTGTTTAGATTCTCTATTTCTTCTTGAGTCAGTTTTGGTAGCTGTATGTTTCTAAAGAATTTGTTCATTTCATATAATTTGTCGGCATATAATTGTTCACAGTATTCCTCTAAACTTATTTCTATTCCTGCAAGATTGATAGTACTGTATTTTCTTTCATTCTTAGTCATCTGAGTCCTGTCTTTTTTTTTTTCTTGCCATAAGTAATTATTCTGCTAAATGATGTTTTTCACTTAATCCTTGAAGATCGTCATGTATCTGTCAAGGCTTTTTTGTTGCGTATTTGGATAATGCATGTATAGATGCACATATCCTTTTTTCTTTTTAAAGCAAGTTATTTCATATGCATTGTTCTGCCAATTGCTTTTGTCTTTGAATAAATATTTGTGATTTTGCCTCTGTCTGTTAGTGGCTGCATATTATTTACTGAATCTTTCATTCAACATGTGGCTTGCTGTGTCCTAGTCCATAAGAGCAGATGTGCTTTATTTCGTTGTTGCTAGGTCTTGCTGTGTTTCACAGGTTGTTTCACATGTCGCAGTGAACATCCTTGACCCAGTGATTCCTCATAGATTTGCCAAATCAGGGGGCATCCATCTTTAAAACTTTGATGGAAACCAGCAAGTTGCCTTTCAAAGGTTGTGCCAATTTGTCTTCTCACTGACAACATGAAATTGCTAGTTGGGTGCAACCTACCTTTCCTGGATATTATAATTGTAAAGATTTGTTCATCTGATTACCGAAATTTAGCCACGGCATCTTACAAAGGTGCTGGCTGCCATTTCTCTGCTCATGTGGAGGGGCTGGCAGCTTCGTGAGGCTCTCAGAGGAGGGCCAAGGTTTCTTGGAGTCAGAGTCAAGCTCCCTGCGCCAGCTAGTGATATGCACCTGGAGGTGGTGTCATCTGCTGGGCCCTTCAGCTGCCTTGGTTATCTCACAGTCCCTTGAGCTCTTTTGTGTGTTAGAGTTAGCCTAGTGTGCTTCCCCAATCCCATCACTGACACCCTGTGGTGATTTCTTAACAGGTGGCAACTGGGAAGTGGAAGCAGATAAGTAAATACTGTCCTCTCGATCTCTACTCAGGGTAAGAGAATACTTCTCCTTTGTCCCTAGTGCTGCCTTTCTTGGTGGTGGTGGTGGGGGGGTGTGTGGCATTCTTTGCAGTGGGGGGTGGAGGGTGCATTCTTCGAGGTAGGGGCTATTTGCCTGCAGAAAGCAGGGCCCTGGGCAGGGCGCAGGTTTCTTGCCTGGGGTCAGCATTGCCTTAATAGGTTCCTGCAGATTACCAGTGGCTGGCGAGTTGTTTCCAGAGGAAGGGGCAGAGAGAAAGGTGGGGATTAGGGGTGGTGACGTGGGTGCCTCTCTGAAGAGGGCTGGGGAGAATACAGCTTCTTAATCTGCAAAGCTTGGAGATCTCAAGTGGCAACTCTTGGGCATGTCCCTTGAGCCACAGGCAGGTAAATGCAAAGTCTGCTCTAATTGTCAATAATACTTTCTCTTTTTAGAAATAAACAGAGAATGTACTTTGCTTTGAAAAGCTTGTTACAGGAGGCACAGAACAACTTAAAGATCTTTAAGGTAAAATTTGCTTCTATTTTATGGCTTTTGGGTGGGTCCAGTGGGTGTCTGAACTGAGCTGGATGAAGCCCTGGTGCTCTGGTCCCTAACAGGGCTCTGTGACCTGCAGACAAGGGCGTCTGCACTGGGGCTGCCTCAGTATGATCCTTTGGGTCCTTTTTCCAAGCCTTATTTCATGAGCGCATGCCATCCTGGGACTCCTGGGGTGTGTAATGGTAACTCCTTGCCCACTGGGTGGCCTCGGGCTCGAGGCATAGACCCTGACTCTGGTTCTTGGGTAAAGATGGCCCTGACTGCATCTCAGGTGTCCTCTGTGGTTGAGATGGGAGTAGGACTTGGGGCGGGGCAACCTAAAGGGTGGCCACACCTGTGCCTTTCCTCCCGGTTAACTTAGGGAACTTACAATTAGGGGACATCCTTGTCAGTGAGTTCTCAGAGTCCTGCAGCTGTGACTGCCCTGCATCCTGATTGTGTAGGGGAAGGGTTCTGCATGCAGCATACTCACCATCTGGCACTGGCACCTTCTGCTTCCTCATGACCACCTGCTTCTGGCACCCTGACTGGACTTGCTCAGGCCCTGTGGTCCCTGACCTGCTGCTGTCAGGCATACATGGGGGAGATGTTGAGGGGCAGAGGAATGGGGAGAGGGGGTGCAGGAAGACGGGGCAGGGCTGGCCCAGATCTGGTGAAGGGTTTGTATTAGAAATATGTCCCCTGAGGTCCCCCTGGTCATCTCCTTTTCTGGTTACCACTGACTGCTCCCAGTCCTGGTTATGTTCATACTAGGTATGACATATAAGCAAGAGCACGTGACAGGCTCTAGGTTTACAGGCGGTAGATCTGTGTGGCGTAGCAGGGCTGCTGGGTCTGGACAGCCTGGTGCCCTCTGCATCCTGCTCCGTGTGCATACTGGATGGCCCTCAGAAGTGAGCCTGGGGGATGTGGGTGTGAAGCTTGTTCTTGGCTCACTTCTCCCCATATGGTTTGGAAACCTGGTCATGTTGAATCAGCTTTACTTTGTCTCCATCTACCTTTCCAAGTCAAGAAAAAGAGGACACAGTTTAAAGTCAGTTTTTGTTTTTAACTCTTACAAAGACTTTAGGAATTTTATATTTAAATGCCAACGATAAGTTCCCTGTCTTCTGGGGATTTATTTGGAACATATAGTAAGGCTGGCATTTTGTCTCAAGTGGACCCTTTTCTGACTGCCCTCTTAGGCTGGCCTGTCAGGCCAACATAAGCTGAGTGGTGGGTCTGACTTGGCCCCTGGATCAGTTGACCTGGGACCTGGGACTGAGAACCCTGGCTATCTGCTGCTTCTGTTGAACTCAGCTAGGGGGAAAATCCAGAGACTGAGATAATAGTTTCAAAAGAGATGGATTAGAAGAAGTGACATGGAATGGCTTTTTAAAATAACACCAGGAGCAATGCAGTACGTTTTGCAAGTGCTGGCAAGCTCTCTCTGTGAAGTTCCAGGTGTGGAGAGGTCTCCTGGATCACGATCCATGCTGCCACTGTGTTCTCTGCCGTTGGCGCCTTCTCCTTGTCTGTCTGAATGTTGTTCACAGACTCCAAGCCTGTGGCTCTGTCCACCCTAATACTGGACACCTGTGAGATGTGGTGGGGGCCACATGGGATTGTCATAGAGACTGGGACGATAGCTCTCTGCAAATGTCACATGAGGTTCTTGAACAACTCTATGTGTATATGTAAGATGCCTGTCTGCCTGGATTCCAGGCACTGGGGAGAGAAGGCCTTCTACTGTGCAAGGTCACTCAGCTGCTCATGGGCCTGGAGGAGACAGCTTCGTGGTGGGCCAGGGCTGCCCCCGCACTGGACAGCAGGCTGAACCCTGGCCCTACCTTCTGGCCACAGCCCGTGTTGAGTGGTTTTGGCTCCATACTTCATCTTGGCCTGCTTTCCTCCCAGAAGCTCTTGCTTTTCCTTTCACCTCCCCGCCCCACCTCTGTAAGGCCCATCTCAAGGGGCAGCATCTCTTGTTGGTTTCTCCTGGTCCTTTGGTCAGCAGCGGCCTCAGCTGTGTTCCCATCTCCCTGGGCACCCGCATCTGTGGCCTCTGACAGTGCTGACAGGGGACTCCTAGGGAGGCATCACACTGCTAAATCCCCGTCCACGCTTCTTAGTGGACTGAACTGACCCCCCATCTGCAACCTGGGGGCAGAGCTGGGATCGTCCTCGTGGTATCATCTACTACTGCATAACAGCCACTTATCCTCTCAGTCTCTGGCCAGAAGGAGCAGCATAGCTGGCTCTGGCTCCGGGCCCCTCAAGGCTGCATCTCATCTGAGGGCTCAGCGGTGGGGGCAGAGGCTCTGCTGCTCGGACGGGGCCTCCACAGCCATTGGCAGGAGGCCCCACAGCTCCGTGGCAGCTCCGTGTGGCTGCTGTGATCTGAGAAGAGAATCATCAGGACAGAATCCACAGCATCTTAATCTTGCCAGGGGTATGCTGTTGGCTTTACTTGTATTCTCTCAGTCACACAGACTAAACTTCCACTGTTTGGAGAGAGAACTACAGGGTGTGAGTATCAAGGGATGAAGGCCACTGGGGACCTACTGGAGGGTGCTGACCACACTCTCACAGACCAGAAAATGTCTCTCCCCTGGGATTGGCTGCTGATGAGGGACTTTTTCCTGGACATTGCAGACCCATGTAAAAAAGTCATGGGGTTGCACCTACTGAGCATCCCTTTCTGTAGCCCTGGGATCATTGGTGCCATGAGGAGTTTCTTTGCTGGACTTTGTTTTAAAAGGCAGGGTTGGCCTCCAAAATGAAGACTTCTGTATTAGCGATGCTGATGGCCTTAATCACAGAGGACGGAAGGCTCTGGGATGCCGGCTGCCAATGTACGCACACAGTGGTTGAGCAATTTGTCTGCTTAGGGCCCAGCTGACACTCTGTGTCCCTCAGTAGCACAGTGTCACTTGGCCTCTTCAGTAACAGGCTAGGGTCTTTGGGAGTTTGTTTGAAGTTGCCAGCATACCATGTGTTCCTGTCTGAGGGTTTGAATCTCAGGTCTGGGGCCTTTCTGGTCTTTGGTTTTTGAGAACTTTTCTTCTTTTTCATGTTTCAGTGGGCTTTTCCACTTGGTCAGTTAATGTGGTACATGAGGGTGGGTAGAGATCCTAAATGGGGGCGTGTGTAAAATGTCAAGTACCTTTGCCTGTCCAGTGGGTGGGAATGAAGGGTTTTTTTTGTCAACCTGTGGAGTTGATGTTTCCCTGTCTCTTTCCCTTCTTGAAGAACGGTGAGCTGATTTATGGCTGCAAAGATGCCCGCAGCCCCATGGCTGACTGGAGTGAGCTCGCGCACCACCTGAAGCCATTCTTCTTCCCATCCAATGGCCTGGCCAGTGGAGCCCACTGCACAAGGGCTGTGATCCGGGAGCTGGTGCGTGTCATCACACGGGTGCTACTGAGTGGCTCGGACAAGGGCCGGGCGGGTGCCCTCAGGTCGGGGCCTGGGCTGCGGGGCCCACCCGTCTGTGAAGCCAGCCCTTTCAGCAGGAGCCTGCGCTGCCAAGGTAGGCCTGGTGGGCGGGCTGGGCGCAGGGGAAGCAGAGCCTGTGGCATGGCCTGCGAGGGTCCTGCCTGGCCTCACGGAGCTTCTGTGGGAGCAGCCTTGGTCCCGTCAGGGCTCCCCAAAGCTGGGCCTCTCTATCATCTCAGCCCCAGGTGGGGACATTACCGTTGTCATCTCCTGTCTGGGTTTATAAACTGCAGCATACATTTGGGCTATAAGATTTCCTCTAAATGTCATCCGACATGTCTGCACATCCTCTGTGATTTCTCTACATTGTTCCATCTCATTGCAACCCTGGAGATAGGTTTTCCTTGGCCTTTCTCTTAGATGGAGAGGACTGAGGCCCAGAATATTGGACTCTCACAGTGCAAGGCCCTTCAGGGCGGGCGGGTGGCCTCAGTGGGTGGCAGTTTGCAGACAGGCTGTGAATACAGATGTGTGAGACCCATGACTCTGGGTGTCTCCTACTCCAGGCCCCATTCCTTACAGACTTGCCATGGGCTGCTTGACTCAGTGAGCATCCAAACGTCAAGGTGGCTTTGTGACTGATTTGGGTTTTGCCATGAATGTTCACGGGCTCCTCATTTGCCACCTTTGTCATCTGCCGGCAGGCTCGCCAACACGCTCAAGCATGTAGCTTATGGAGCCATAACCAGGATCTTATTTTGAGGGGCTGACTAGGGTTCAGATTATTCCGTTTTTGTACTGACGGTTCCTGTAGTCTCTTGGAGCCTCTGAGGATGCTGTGGGGGTGTGACACAGGGAGATGGCAGCTTTGCTCCTGCAGGGACTTTAGGTGCGGTGGTTTTCCCATGCAGCTACCTGGGCACAAGTCACCCTTCTTTTGTCCCCCATGCCATGTTATTCTTGGCATAGATGAATTTTGTGGGTATTTTTCTTGTTGCAAAAGTGATGCCTACTCATTTCAGACAATTTTTGTAAACTCATGCCCGGGTTTGGGTACTTTACTGCTTGTAAGTAGACAGAACTTGTTTGGAAGGACACACAGGTGGACCCTGGTCACTGAGACCCCTGTGGACTTTTCTTCCAGACCTTCCCTGCATATGTACACAGACAAAAGTCTGACCCATGGGATGTATAATGTATTCTACATGCTATTTTTTAAACTTATTTTTTGACCATAAGCTAGATACTCTACTATATGAGTAACCTGTAATTGTAACAAATCCCTTCTAGCTGGACCTGTGCGTTTGCACTCTGTCTCGCGTGACTGAGCATGTTTTGCCAGCAGTGGGAGGTCAGAGTGTCAGAACTGGGCATGGCCATAGCTGCTCGCTGTGGCTTGCGCCCAGTGATTTCGTTCATTGGACATGGCTGTTTCCTCAAAGGATGGGATACATGAGCTAGGACTCTGTCTCCCCAGCCCTTCAGGCCCCTGAGAATACTTGAGTGTGGAATGGACCTCATTTCTGCACTGTCCCTGCCCCGATGGCTCCCTGCTCAGTGTGCTCACACCTCTCCACACAGGCTGTGGCCCTGGGCTCTGCAGATGCTATCTTGCAGATGTGAGGATGTTACTGTGGTCATTTTACATTTTGTGCCTAGTCTCCTGTAGACTGAGGGTTATCTCTCTAGACTGTGCTGGTGTGATGGAGACTGAAGGATGCTGAGAGGAGGGAGATGCGCACAGTGAGCTGTGGGGCCTGCCTCTCGTTCGTGCCTAACCCAGAACGTGCACTCGTCCAGCCCCAGCAGCTCCGTGAGGCAGGGTGCGGCCTGTGCCCGCCACCTTCTTCAGTCCTTGACAGTAAACTTCTCGTTTTCCCCTGATGTTCTTGGTAGGAAAAAACACCCCGGAGCGCTCAGGGTTACCGAAGGGCTGTCTTCTGTACAAAACCCTCCAGGTGCAGATGTTGGACCTGCTGGACATCGAAGGCCTCTATCCTCTGTACCGGCGGGTTGAGCGGTACCTGGAGGAGTTCCCTGAGGAGAGGTGAGGCATAGACCCAGTGCTCCCTTGCCCTTTCTGGGCCTGTATGGGGCCCCGAGCAGCCCTGAGGGCAAGATGGGGATGAGGGTAGCAGGCTGACCCCGTGGGAGGACTACACAGGCCTCCCAGGAGGATGACTCACCCCAGCTACCCGCTCCCTGCCCCCAGATGCAGGGCCAGCCCGGGGATTCAGTGCCATGTGAAGGAGGACCAAGGTCCTGTCAGATCAGAGATTGCTTTCCCATTTCTAGAAAGGAGAGTATGTCCTGACAACCCTGTTAGGCAGTTCCATGTTCTGAGTTGGAGCTGAGCCTGCAGGGGGCAGTGCTGCTCCACAGCCAGTGAGCCGCTTTCACTCAGCCCCAGCTGGGCTTTGGCCTTCAGGCGCTTCCTTGTCCATTTCCTGACCGTCCTGATGTGGGCTGCAAGGATCCGCACCTGTGGCATGTGGCGGGGGCTGCAGCTGTGGCCTGGCCTGGCTTCCTCCCTATCACCCCTTCACTAGAATCTCTGACCTCGACACCATTTGTCAAACAGGAGACATTCAGGCTCTCCTGGTGTCTGGTCTTGCAAGCTGTGTTTAAAACTTTCATGCTTCATAACAGTTTAGCATTAGGAAGAGATAAATCCACTAATGTTCTTTAAAAACAGATGTATGATTCTTAAACTGCAAACAGTTTAACAGATGATTTCCAGGCAGCTTTGCTATCCTGTTTTTTTGTGCTTTGTTCTTCAGAAAAACATTGCAAATAGATGGGCCTTATGATGAAGCATTTTACCAGAGGCTGCTCGATCTTTCCACTGAGGATGATGGTACAGTGGCTTTTGCATTGACAAAGGTGGGTAGACTCTTCCAGAAACATACTGTGTGCTCCTTAGGCTCTTAACACTAACTCAGAATTTTCATAATAAGTGTTTCCCAGTACCTACTCCTGATGGTTAAAGCAGAAGAATTATGGATTAAACCCAGATGTTCAAGCTGGTTTTAGAAAAGGCTTAGGAACCAGAGATCAAATTGCCAACATCTGCTGGATCATGGAAAAAGCAAGAGAGTTCCAGAAAAACATCTATTTCTGCTTTATTGACTATGCTGAAGCCTTTGACTGTGTGGATCACAATAAACTGTGGAAAATTCTGAAAGAGATGGGAATACCAGACCACCTGACCTGCCTCTTGAGAAACCTATATGCAGGTCAGGAAGCAACAGTTAGAACTGGACATGTAACAACAGACTGGTTCCAAATAGGAAAAGGAGTACGTCAAGGCTGTATATTGTCACCCTGCTTATTTAACTTCTATGCAGAGTACATCATGAGACAGGGCTGGAAGAAGCACAAGCTGGAATCAAGATTGCTGGAAGAAATATCAATAACCTCAGATATGCAGATGACACCACTCTTATGGCAGAAAGGGAAGAAGAACTAAAGAGCCTCTTGATGAAAGTGAAGGAAGAGAGTGAAGAAGTTGGCTTAAAGCTCAACATTCAGAAAACTAAGATCATGGCATCTGGTCCCATCACTTCATGAGAAACAGATGGGGAAATAGTGTCAGACTTTATATTTTTGGGCTCCAAAATCACTGCAGATGGTGATTGCAGCCATGAAATTAAAAGACACTTACTCCTTGGAAGGAAAGTTATGACCAACCTAGATAGCATGTTAAAAAGCAGAGACACTCCTTTGCCAACAAAGGTCTGTCTAGTCAAGGCTATAGTTTTTCCAGTGGTCACGTATGGATGTGAGAGTTGGACTGTGAAGAAGGCTGAATGCCAAAGAATTGATGCTTTTGAACTGTGGTGTTGGAGAAGACTCTTGAGAGTCCTTTGGACTGCAAGGAGATCCAACCAGTCCATCCTAAAGGAGATTAGTCCTGGGTGTTCACTGGAAGGACTGATGCTGAAGCTGAAACTCCAGTGCTTTGGCCACCTCATGCGAAGAGTTGACTGATTGGAAAAGACTGTGATGCTGGGAGGGATTGAGGGCAGGAGGAGAAGGGGACGACAGAGGATGTGGTGGCTGGATGGTATCACCGACTCGATGCACAGGAGTTTGGGTGAACTCCGGGAGTTGGTGATGGACAGGGAGGCCTGGCGTGCTGCGATTCATGGGGTTGCAAAGAGTTGGACACGACTGAGCGACTGAACTGAACTGAATGGAAAGGAACAGATTTGCGTTAGTTGTAGTGAGGTGGATGAACCTATAGCCTGTTATACAGAGTGAAGTAAGTCAGAAAGAGAAAAACAAATATTATATATTAATGCAGTATATGAAATCTAGAAAAATGGTACTGATGAACCTATTTGCAGGAAAAGAATGAAGACGCAAATATAGAGAACGGGCTTGTGGACAGGGCGGGGGGTGGAGAAGGTGGGACAAATTGAGAAGGTAACAGGGAGGGGAGGCCCAGGGTGGTCTGGAGCCAGTTTACATATATATACTGCCATGTGTAACAGAGATAGCTAGTGGGAAGCTACTTTATAATACATGGAGCCCAGCAGGCACTGTATGACAGCTCAGAGGGGTGGGGTGTGGGGAGGCAGGGAGGCTCCCCAGAGAGGGGAGATACATGATTATGGCTGATTGGCATTGTTGTACAGCAGAAACCAGTGTGACACTGTGAGGCAATTTTTCTCCAATTAAAAAAAATTTTTTAAAGTGGCTAAGGTTTCCCCCAGATAGACTGGGCCAGGTGATGGCATGTTACTTTAGCTTCCAGGGAGGAGCTCCCTTTATCTAGTTGGCTCCAGGCCACCCTGAGCTCAGCCCTCTCTCTACCCTCCCTTTGCTGGGTCTGTGCTTCCTTCTTAGCAGCCATAGAGCAGACCTGTGCTGACCACCTCTCCTATAGCCCTCAGGGGGGATTCTGGGCCCAGACCCCCGCCTGTGGTTGTGTGTGGCTGGCTTCCTTCCTTCCTCTACTTCAGGCCAAGCGGCACCCTGGGAGAATCTCTTAGGGAAGAGGCCTGATCCTGTTCCTTCTGACTCTGTGAAATCAGGGCATTCAGGGGCTCCTTGAGCTTGGATAGGAAAAAAACTTACATGTTTGTTTTCATAATCTCTGACTGAGTTTAGTGTTTCCCTTCCATTAAGAATGTGGCAGCAACCACTGTGGAGTCAACAGGGCCCCCAACTTTGCCATCAAGAGAAATCTGACCTTTTGATTTCACACTGTAATTGCTATAGATAGCTCATGATATCTTTATATTTGTCACTCCTGAGAATGTTTTTCTCAGAAGGATCCATAGGCTTCACTAGGCTGTCAGAGGTTTTGCTAGATGCTGAAATGGTTAAGGAACACTGTTTTAGTGGGAGTGAAATGATGAAAAGAAAGGAACAAAACAGAATGACCTCCTCTGCCTCCTCTGGGCAGCTGCCCTGGAGCCCTTGATTAAGCTGTCCTGGTCCTGACAATGTGTCTGTGGTTCTCTCTTGTTAAGAGTCCTCATTCCTGTCTCTGGCCAAGGCTGTGTGTACCCTCCTCTGTGGCCATTCAGTTTTTGGGGAGGTCCCCTCCAAATCTAAGAGCCCGGAGGGAATTAATTGAGGTGTCTGGGGATGGAGTTGTCCTCATGGTGGGGAGAAATCCAAAAGGGAGCCTCTATCAGAATAAAGTGATGGACTGCCCTACATTTTCTGCAAATTGGGTACCTTGATTTAGGAATAAGTATCAGTATTCCTTTTATCGAGAGAAGAAGCATAGAAGTTTACTTCCTTTTTTACACATTTCTGTATTTTCCAAAATTGTAATAAGGATGGATTACTCTTTAACTTTATTGCAATTTCTTACTTCATATGTAAATGGAATCTTAGGTTCAAGCAATCATTACACAACTCTCAGAATGAGTAAACTAAGTACACTGAGACAACGCTGAATGCTGGTGCCGAGAAACTAGATTCTCAGAGCTAATCATGCACATGCCCTGTAACCCAGCACCTGTGCTCCTGGGCATTTGTTGCAGAGAAGGGAAGACTCAGGTTCACCCAAAACCCTATACAGAAGTGTTCGCAGCAGCCTGGTTTGTAATTGTAATTGTTGGAAACTGGGCACAACTCAAGTGCCTCTCAGCAGGTGACCTACTATAGGTTACACAAGCTGGAACTGTTGAGCAAAGTCTGGATACACACAACAGCCTGAGTGAATCTCCAGAGAAATGTGCTGACTGATAAAAGTCAATCTCAAAAGATCACACACCATGATTCTGTTTATATGACATTCTTGAAATGACAAAGATGAATGAATGGTTTGCTGTGGGATAAGGAGGAGATGGAAGGAAGGGGCTGTGGTTATAGAAGGTCAACAAGTGGAATCATGTGCTGATGCAGCTGCTCTGTATTTTAACTGTGGTGGTAGATGATGCATGAACCTACGTGTGTGATGAAATACGTACACATACACAACATAGCCACAGAAGAGGGTACACTCAGCCCTGGCTGGAGACAGGAGTGAGGACTCTTAACGAGAGAGAGCCACAGACACATTGTCAGGACCGGGACAGCTGTATCACGGGGTCCAGGGCAGACTGGAATAAAATCATGGAGTGTATTAATGTCACTATCCTGGCTGTGATATTGTACTATATAGTTTTGTAAGATGTCACCATTGAGGGAGACTGGGTAAAGTATATTCAGAACCCACGATTATCTCAAAACAAATAATTTAATGAAAAGGATTTAAGAGGTGAGTATACTTCATAAAATGTTATTTCTGCCCAAGAAATAGATATCCACTGTTACCTTTTCAGAACTTCACAGTAACACATATACAAACACTCACTCACTAACTCATCCTATTTGAGGAATTATTCACATTAATGTGTTACTAGCTTGCCTTTAACCTAATATGTCTTGACATCTCTCTGTGTTGGAATATAAGGGTCTATCTTTTTGTTGTTGTTTTAGGGATTTAGGTTCTGTTAGTTGGAATCTGAAGAGGATGTTTGTGAAGCTGAAGCTGGAGAACAGGTTGAGAACATTCCTAGGCCACAGATGATTAAAAAGTTCTTTCACAAATATTGTTTATCTTATTGAGCTTTGTACCTCTGATGAAATGAGAGAGGAGAGAATATTGTATTTATTTCAAAGCTCAGGAAGCTGCAGCTGAGAATAATTCTTGCTTTCTGACTGTTGTTTAGTATTCCATTGTAGGTGTCAGCAACTTTTTCTATAAAGAGCCAGACAGTAAGTGCTTTAGGCTTTGTAGGCCATCTGGTCTCTGTTGTATCTGCTCAACACTGCCATTATAGCTCAGAAGCAGCCAGAGACAAATGTAAATGAGCATGGCTGTACTCCAGTAAAACTTTATTTACAAAAACAGGTGGTGGGCTGGATTGGGCCCTTGGCCCACATTTTGCTGACTTCTGTTCACTTTTGTTAGTTTTAATATTCCTTTTTTCCTGTTGGTTTGGAAGTTAGACATTCTGCTACTACATTTTTCTGGTTACTTGTCCAATTTGATCATGCATATTTAAAGACTAAAATTAATACTTTAACTCCTACGCCCACCTCACTCCCTGCCACACAAACATATAAGGAATTGGGTTACTTTAATTCCATTTATGTTCCCAACTTATATGTAGTTTTTCCCAGGTATTCTATTTGTCATGTTCTTTTTTTTTAATTAAAAAAAAATCACAATTTATAGTATTATTTTATACAGATATTTGATTAGATCTGTCACATGTTCCTATATCTTTGCTGAATATTCTGACATCTCCACGCTTTCCTTTTTCTCTAAAAGTTTTATTGTGATATAATTTACATACCATACAATTTACCCACTTAAAGTATTCAATTTAATGGTTTTTACTACATTCACAGATGCATAAGCAGTATCATAGTCAGTTTTAGAATTCTGTACCCATTAGCCAATATCTTATCTCCTCACCCCACTAAGCAACTACTAATCTACTTTTAAGAAAGCTTTCCTCAGTGATCAATGCAAAGAAATAGAGGAAAACAATAGAATGGGAAAGACTAGAGATCTCTTCAAGAAAATTAGAGCTACCCAGGGAACATTTCATGCAAAGATGGGCTCAATAAAGGACAGAAATGGTAGGGACCTAACAGAAGCAGAAGATATTAAGAAGAGGTGGCAAGAATTACTACAAAAAAGATCTTCATGACCCAGATAATCATGATGGTGTTATCACTCACACTCAGCCAGACATCCTGGAAAAAAGATCTTCATGACCCAGATAATCACGATGGTGTTATCACTCACACTCAGCCAGACATCCTGGAATGTGAAGTCAAGTGGGCCTTAGGAAGCTTCACTACAAACAAAGCTAGTGGAGGTGATGGAATTCCAGTGGAGCTATTTCAAATCCTAAAAGATGATGCTGTGAAAGTGTTGCACTCAATATGTCAGCAAATTTGGAACACTTAGCAGTGGCCACAGGACTAGAAAAGGTCAGTTTTCATTCCAATCCCAAAGAAAGGCAATGCCAAAGAATGCTCAAACTACTGCACAGTTGCCTCATCTCACATGCTAGTAAAGTAATGCTCAAAATTCTCCAAGCCAGGCTTCAGCAATACGTGAACCGTGAACTTCCAGATGTTCAAGATGGTTTTAGAAAAGGCAGAGGAATTAGAGATCAAATTGCCAACATCTGTTGGATCATCAAAAAAACAAGAGAGTTTCAGAAAACCTTCTATTTCTGCTTTATTGACTATGCCAAAGCCTTTGACTGTGTTCAGTTCAGTTCAGTTCAGTCGCTCAGTTGTGTCCGACTCTTTGTGGCCCCATGGACCACAGCACGCCAGGCCTCCCTGTCCATCACCAACTCTCGGAGTCCACCCAAACCCATGGACATCGAGTCAATGATGCCATCCAACCATCTCATCCTCTGTCGTCCCCTTCTCCTCCTGCCCTCAATCTTTCCCAGCATCAGGGTCTTTTCCAATGAGTCAGGTCTTCATATCAGGTGGCCAAAGTATTGGAGTTTCAGCTTCAACATCAGTCCTTCCAATGAATATTCAGGACTGATTCCCTTTAGGATGGAGTGGTTGGACCTCCTTGCTGTCCAAGGGACTCTCAAGAGTCTTCTCCCACACCACATTTGAAAAGTATCAATTCTTTGGCACTCAGCTTTCTTTATAGTCCAACTCTCATATCCATACATGACTACTGGAAAACCATAGCCTTGACTAGATGGACCTTTGTTGGCAAAGTAATGTCTTTGGTTTTTAATATGCTGTCTAGGTTGGTCATAGCTTTCCTTCCAAGGAGTAAGTGTCTTTTAATTTCATGGCTGCAATCACCATCTGCAGTGATTTTGGAGCCCCCCAAAATAAGGTTGGACACTGTTTCCACTGTTTCCCCATCTATCTGCCATGAAGTGATGGGACCGGATTCCATGATCTTCGTTTTCTGAATGTTGAGCTTTAAGCCAACTTTTTCACTCTCCTCTTTCACTTTCTTCACTGAGTGGATCACAATAAACTGAAAAATTCTGAAAGAGATGGGAATACCAGACCACCTGACCTGCTTCTTGAGAAATCTATATGCAGGTCAGGAGGTAACAGTTAGAACTGGACACGAAACAACAGACTGGTTCCAAATAGGAAAAAGAGTAGGTCAAGGCTGTATATTGTCACCCTGCTTATTTAACTTATATGCAGAGTCCATCATGAGAAACGCTGGACTGGAGGAAGCACAAGCTGGAATCAAGACTGCCGGGAGAAATATCAATAACTTCAGATATGCAAATAGCACCACCCTTATGGCAGAAAGGGAAGAAGAACTATAGAGCTTCTTGATGAAAGTGAAAGAGGAGAGTGAAAAAGTTGGCTTAAAGCTCAACATTCAGCAAATGAAGATCATGGCATCTGGTCCCATCACTTCATGGGAAATAGATGGGGAAACAGTGGAAACGGTGTCAGAGTTTACTCTTTTGGTCTCCAAAATCACTGCAGATGGTGACTGCAGCCATGAAATTAAAAGACTCTAGCTCCTTGGAAGGAAAGTTATGACCAACCTAGACAGCATATTAAAAAGCAGAGTCATTACTTCGCTAACAAAGTTCTGTGTAGTCAAGGCTATGGTTTTTCCACTAGTCATGTATGGATGTAAGAGTTAGACTATAAAGAAAGTTGAGCGCTGAAGAATTGATGCTTTTGAACTGTGGTGTTGGAGAAGACTCTTAAGAGTCCCTTGGACTGTAAGGAGATCCAACTAGTCCATCATAAAGGAGATCAGTCCTGGGTGTTCATTGGAAGAACTGATGTTGAAGCTGAAACTCCAATACTTTGGCCACCTGATGCAAAGGGCTGACTCATTTGAGAAGACCCTGATGCTGGGAATGATTGAGGGCAGGAGGAGAAGGGGATGGCAGAGGATGAGATGGTTGGATGGCATCACTGACTCAATAGACATGGGTTTGGATGGACTCCGACAGTTGGTGATGGATAGGGAGGCCTTGCGTGCTGCAGTTCATGGGGTTGCAAAGAGTCAGACATGACTGAGCGACTGAACTGCATCTACTTTTTATCTCTATAGATTTGCTATTCTAGATAGTGCATATGAATGGAATCATTTAATAGGTGGTCGTTTATGACTAGCTTCTTGCACTTGAAAATAATATTTTCAGAGTTCGTGTGTATTGTTGAGTTCAGTTCAGTCGCTCAGTCATGTCCGACTCTTTGTGACCCCATGAGTCACAGCACACCAGGCCTCCCTGTCCATCACCAACTCCTGGAGTTCACTCAGACTCATGTCCGTCGTTCGGTGATGTCATCCAACCATCTCATCCTCTGTTGTCCACTTCTCCTGCCCCCAATCCCTCCCAGCATCAGGGTCTTTGCCAATGAGTCAACTCTTCGCATGAGGTGGCCAAAGTATTGGAGTTTCAGCTTCAACATCAGTTCTTCCAATGAACACCCAGGACTGGTCTCCTTTAAGATGGACTGGTTGGATCTCCTTGCAGTCCAAGGGACTCTCAAGAGTCTTCTCCAACACCACAGTTCAAAAGCATCAATTCTTCGGCGCTCAGCTTTCCTCACTGTCCAACTCTCACATCCATACATGACTACTGGAAAAACCATAGCCTTGACTAGAGGGACCTTTGTTGACAAAGTAATATCTGTGCTTTTCAACATGCTATCTAGGTTGATCATAACTTTCCTTCCAAGGAGTAAGTGTCTTTTAATTTCATGGCTGTAATCACCATCTGCAGTGATTTCGGAGCCAAAAAAATAAAGTCTGACACTGTTTCCCCATCTATCTGCAATGAAGTGATGGGACCAGATGCCATGATCTTTGTTTTCTGAATGTTGAGCTTTAGGCCAACTTTTTCACTCTCCTCTTTCACTTTCATCAGAGGCTCTTTAGTTCCTGTTCGCTTTCTGCCATAAGGGTGGTGTCATCGGCATATCTGAGGTTATTGATATTTCTCCCAGCAATCTTGATTCCAGCTTGTGCTTCTTCCAGCCCAGCGTTTCTCATGATGTCCTTTGCAGATAAGTTAAATAAGCAGGGTGACAGTATACAGCCTGACGTACTCCTTTTCCTATTTGGAACCAGTCTGTTGTTTTATGGCCTGTTCTAACTGTTGCTTCCTGACCTGTATATAGGTTTCTCAAGAGGCATATCTTTCAGAATTTTCCACAGTTTATTGTGATCCACACAGTCAAAGGCTTTGGCATAGTCAATAAAGCAGAAATAGATGTTTTTCTGGAACTCTCTGGCTTTTTCCATGATCCAGCAGATGTTGGCAATTTGATCTCTGGTTCCTCTGCCTTTTCTAAAACCATCTTGAACATCTGGAAGTTCACAGTTCACGTATTGCTGAAGCCTGGCTTGGAGAATTTTGAGCATTACTTTACTAGCGTGTGAGATGAGGCAATTGTGCAGTAGTTTGAGCATTCTTTGGCATTGCCTTTCTTTGGGATTGGAATGAAAACTGACCTTTTCTAGTCCTGTGGCCACTGCTGAGTGTTCCAAATTTGCTGGCATATTGTGTGCAGCACTTTCACAGCATCATCCTTCAGGATTTGAAATAGCTCCACTGGAATTCCATCACCCCCACTAGCTTTGTTTGTAGTGAAGCTTCCTAAGGCCCACTTGACTTCACATTCCAGGATGTCTGGCTCTAGGTGAGTGATCACACCATCATGATTATCTGGGTCATGAAGATCTTTTTTGTACTGTTCTTCTGTGTATTCTTGACACCTCTTCTTAATATCTTCTGCTTCTGTTGTTGTAGCAGATATCAATTCTTTATTTCTTTCTGTGACTGAACAGTATTCAGTTCCATAGAGCTACTACATTTTGTTTGATGAGCATTCATCAGTTTGATGAGCATTTGGACATTTCCACTTTTTGGCTATTATGAATAATGTTGCTATAAATATGTGTGTATAAATTTTTGTGTGGACATATTTTTATTTGTCTGGGCATATACTTAAGTCAAATGGTAACTTATGTTTAACTTTCTAGGAACTGCCAGACTTTTTTCAAAATGGCTGTACCATTTTACATCCCCACCAGCAGTATACAGGGTTCCAGCTTCCTTCTATCTCTGAGAGCACCTATTATCTCCCCTTTTGTTTTTAGCCACCCTGATGGGTATGAAACGGTATCTCATTGTGGTTTAGATTTGCATTTCCTTGAAGACTAAGCATTTTTTCTTGTGCTTATTGCCCATTTGTATTTTTCTTTGGAGAAATGTCTATTCAGATCCTTTGCTCACTTTTTAATTGTGTTGTCTCATTGTTGAGTTGTAAGAATTCTGTCCATTGTGGATAGTAGGCCCTTATTAGATATATGATTGACAAATATATGAAGTTTCTGTCAGAGTCCTTTTCAGTTTTTTGATCATGTTCTTTGTTACAAAATATTTGCAATTCAAATGTTTTATTTGTATTTGACATACAATATTATGTTAGTTTTAAGTATACTGCATAGTGAGCTTCCCAGGTAGCTCAGCAGTAAAGAATCCACCTGCCAATGCCGGAGATGTAGGAGATGCGAGTTTCATCCCTGGGTTGGGAAGATCTCCTGGAGTAGGAAATGAGAAAGTTTTTAACTTTGATCAGGTCCAGTTTATCTGTTGGTTGTTGTTCATGCTTTTCGTGTCATATTTAAGAATTCATTGCTAAATCAAAGGTCATGGTTATTTTTCTGTTTCTTCAAAGAGTTTAGCTCTTAAATTTTGTTCTTAGATACATTTTGAGTTAATTTTATATATGATTTGTGGTAGGGATCTACCTTCATTCTTGGTATGTGGATATTCAGTTATGTCAGCACCATTTGTTGACAGACTAATTTTTTTTCCCCTAAATGTATGGGTTTATTTCTGGATGTTCATTTGTGTGCCATTGATATCTATATCTATCTATATCTATACTTATGCTTGTACGTCCCTTGATTACTGTTGCTTTTTAATAAGTTTTGAAATTGCTCTTTTCCAATATTGTTTTGGCTGTTTGGAGTCCCTTGTAATTCCATTGTGAATTTTAGAATCAGCTTGCCAAGTTCTACAAAGAAACCAGCTGTGATTGTGATGGGGATTGTGGTGAGTCTGCAGTTCGCTTGCATTGTATGTATGGCGATCTTCACAAAAGTAAGTCTTCCAGCTTGTTAACACGGGATGCTGTTCCATTTATTTAGATCTTTGTTTTTATTTCAACAGTCTTTTCAGAGATACATTTTGTAGTTTATTAAGATTATTCCTGAATGTTTTCTTTTTGATGCTGTTGTAAATGAAGTTGTTTGTTTTTTTGTATTGATTTTGTAGCTTACAACCTTGCCAAATTCATTAGGTTTTAAATAAGTTGTTTTTAGTGAATTCCTTAGGATTTTCTCTATGTAAGATCCTTTAGAGATAGTTTTTCTACTTTCTTTCCAATTTGGTGGCCTTTTACGTCTTTTTCCTGGATAATAGCACTTGGCTAGAAGTTTTAGTGCAGTGTTAAATGGAAGAACAGACATCCTTGTCTGATTTGTTCCTGGTTTTGGGGATAATGTTCAGTCTTTCATCATTACGTATAATGTTAACTTTGGGCTTTTTATATATTGATCAGGTTGGAGAAGTTCCCTTATTAATTTGTTGAATGATTTTATCATGAAAGGACGTTGTATTTTGTCAAATGTTTCTTCTGCATCAGTTGTTATTTATTATGATTTTATCATGTGGTTTTTGTTTTTTATTCTATAGATATGACATATTCATTTTTGGACATTAAAACCAACCTTGCATTCCTGGGATAAACCCCACTTGGTCATGGCATATAAGTCTTCTTGTGTATTGCTGGATTCAATTTGCTATTATTTTGTTGAGGCTTTTTGTGTTCATACTCATAAGAGGTATGGATCTGTAATACTGGCCTTGTCGAATGAATTGGGAAGTAGTTTTTCAGCCTGTTTTTTTCTGGGTGTTGGGGGGATTTGAGAAGGATTGATGGTAATTCTTTATTTGATGGAATTCACCAGTGAAGCCATCTGGGTCTGGGCTTTTGTCAGTAATGTTTTGATACCCAGTTGAGTCTCTTTACTTCTTATAGGTATAATTTTGCTATCTATTTCTTCTTGAGTCAGTTTTGTTATTTCATATCTTTTAAGGAATTTTTCCATTTTGTCTAAGTTGTCTAATTTATTGGCATATAGTTTACAGTTTTCCTCTTGAAGTATATCCTTTAGAAGTTACATTAGTGGATATCTTTTGGTAAATTATCTTTGTATCTGTTTATCTGGATATACAGTATTTATATTTTGTCATAGTTTTAAAAGGTAATTTTTTCTGGGTGTAAAGAAAGGCTTGATTGTTTTTCTCTTAGCATTTAATCATTTTTTGCAACATTATCTGACTGTGGATGTTGCTGCCAAGATGTTTTCTGTTTGTCTAACTGCCCTTTCTCAGGAGGTGATTTTTTCCCTCTATAGTTGCTTTTAAAGTCTTTCCGTGGTGGATTCATGTCAATGTATGGCAAAACCAATACAGAATTGTAAAGTAAAAAAAAAAAAAAAAGTCTATTTATTTAATTTGGCATTTTAGTGCAGTGTGATTCAGCGTGGTGTACTTTTAATTTATTTTGCTTGGTTTGTGTGGTGCTTTCTCTATTTGTGGATATGTCTTTTATTAGATCCGGGAAATTCTCAGCCATTTTCTCATCAGATATTCTCTCTTCTCCATCCTGTTCTTTTCTTCCTAGACTCTATATATAGCAGACCTCATTTTATCATTTTCTTTAGTTCTGCCTTCCAGTTCACTGATTTTGTCTTCACCTTTGTCTAATCTGTTCATTTATTTGATCATTGAGTTTTCCATTTCAGTAATTATACTTTTAATTTCTGAGTTCTGTTTGGTTGATTTTCACATCTGCTTGGTATTTTTGATAGTTCCTTGTTCCTTGCCTGTTTTTAAACTCCATCTTTTATGTCTTTAAATAATTTATGAATAGATATTTTATATTCTGTATCTTAAAAGATACAATAAAACCTTGGAGGTTAAAACAAATAATCTCATGTTATTTTGGCCGGCTCATCCATGCTGCTTGGGTTTTCAAAGTTGTATGATCATGAGCTCATGTTTGTTTGACCTTAATCTGTGAGAATCCTGGGGACCTAAATAGGGAATGCTTTTCTCCAGAGAAAATATGGATCTTTGGCTTAAGGGAGAAGTCTCAGGTTTAGATGCTGTACTCTATGGCTTATTCCTAGAAACCATGCCTACACTGATGTTGCCTACAGGGCAGCTCAGCCTTCTCTATTGCTCTTTGCTCAAACCTCTAGTTTCAACTCTCTTGGGAGTGACAGAGAGAAGAGGGGATTGGGTTGAGGATTTCCCTTACCTTCTGCAAGCCTAGCAGTGCATTAACAGTGTTAATAGGGATACCATTGTTTTGTCGGAGGGGCCTTCGAAGTTCTCCGTACTCCCCAAAGTGTTGTTCTTATTAGTATGGTCATATAACCTAATTGTAATTTTTTTGAGTGTTATCTTTAATTTGTTAGTAGTAAAAATAATGTTTACATTTTTGTACTTTAAACCTTGTGCACTTAATCTTATCTGCCAGTGAGATTTTTAGAAGTTAAAATGCTAGATTTATTTTTGATAGATCCTGTCATGTTGTCCTCCTGAAAAAGACTTTGCCAATTTATGTTCCTTCTTGTAATAGTCGAGGGCCCTGTTTTCCACATGCCCTCAAAAATAATTTATATTTTTAGTATTTAAAATTTTAATTTTCTAAGCTTTTTATTCATTAACCACTTGTATTGTGGAATACAGCAACATATAAAACTGCACAGCAAAAGATGTACAGCTCAATTATTTGTCATAAAGAAGACTCTTGGAGAACTACCAGTTAGGTTTGAATATAGAATACTGGCAGCTAATCAGAATCCCTGTTGGTTTCCTGTAAGTTATTTCTCTTGCATTTTTCCCTCAAGTTAACTATTGTATTGGCTTCTATACCTATGTTTTAGTTTATGTGTTTGAACTTCATAATTACAGAATCAAGTATATCTCTTTTTTTTGAAGTTCTATATGACATGTATGAAATTTACTAATATTATTGCATTCATTTCCATATTTGCATTGTTTTATAGTGATGTATTTAAATGGATATGCTACAGTTTACTCATTCTGTGGTGGAGAGATATTTGAGTTGCTCCCAGTTTGACTGTTACAAATAAAGGTTTTGCAAAACATTCTTGTACAGATCTCTTAGTGAACATGTACATATATTTCTCTTGGGTATATTCCTAGGAGTGCATCAGCTTTAGCAGATATTGTGAAACAGCTTATATTCCCTACAACTGGCTAAGGTAGTTTGACAGGCTAGGGTAGTTCCTGTGGTCCCATACCCTCTCTGCCACTTGTTTGTGGGTCTTTTTAATTTTAGTCATTCTGGTGAATGGGTAATAGTGGTTGGTAATAGTGGTTTATTGGGCAATGAGATTCAGCACCTTTTCATATGCTTATTGGTCTTTTTATTTCTTTTTCAATGAGGCACCTACTTAAGTCTCTTCCTCAGGTTTTTTTTTTTTTTTGGTAGGGTTGTCTTTTTCTTACTGGTTTGAGGGAATTCTTTATGTGTTCTAGAAAGAAGTCAAGAAGTCCACTGTCAGATATATGTGTTACAAATATCTTCTTCCCCTAGCCATTTTACTCTCTTAATGAAGTCAGTCCCTTTCAGAAGGGAAGGTCATAATTTTAAGATTAATTTGTATCTTTTTCTTTCTTTAGTAGTCTTTCTCTGTGTTTTATCTACCTTAAGGTCCTACAGATATTTGAGAAACCTTGTATTTGGTAGACACCTTTTGTAGTTGATTTTTGATGTGGCATGTGCAGGTATTTGGTAGATACCTTTTGCAGTTGATTTTTGGTGTGGCATGAGGTAAGGTTTTATTTTCATATGAAATTGTCCTAGAGTCATAGGAATTGTCCTGATCACTACAGAGTCACAATAAATCTTGATACCCAATAGGGTAAATTCTTCTATACTTTCTTCAATAATGTCTTTCCTTTAATTAATGCCTGGCTCTTCTTGACCTTTTGCTTATCTATATAAATTTTAGAATCAACTTGTTCAAAAAAGAAACATTTCCCACAGATATAGAGAACAAATGAGTAGTTACCTGGGGGGAGAGAGATGAGGGATGGGCAAGGTAGGGGTGGGGATTAAGAGGTACAGACTACTATGTATAAAATAAGTTACAAGGATATATTGTACAACACAGGTTATTTAGCGGATAATTAATAATAGCTATAAAAATAGCCATAAATGGAGTATAATTTTTTTTAATTTAATTGGAGGATAATTACTTTACAGTATTTTGATGGTTTTTGCCATACATCAACATGAGTCGGCCATAGGCATACTATCTTCCCTAGTGACTGTATCAATTTACATTCCCATCTGCAGTTCAGTAGGGTTTCCTTTTCTCCACATCCTCTCCAGCATTTATGCTTTGCAGACTTTTTGATGGCGGCCATTCTGACCAGTGTGAGATGTAGTTTTGATTCGCATTTCTCTAATAATGACTGATGTTAAGCATCTTTTCATGCGTTTATTAGCCATTTGTATGTCTTCTTTGGAGAAATGTCTGTTTAGGTCTTTTGCCCACTTTTTCATTAGGTTGTTTCTTTTTCTGGTATTGAGCTGCATGAACTGCTTGTATACTTGGAAGATCAATTATTTGTCAGTTGTTTGTGACTCACTAGGTTGTATACCTGAAATTTACATCAGCTTACATTGTATATCAACTGTACCTCAAAAAAAAAAAAAAAAGTCAACTTGTTCAGTTCTATAAGGGAAAGCAACAACAAACCTGTTGGGATTTTGATTGATTTGGCACTAAAATGATGCAAAGAGTTGATACAAGATTGAGTTCCCAACATGGGCATTTTCTTTTTAATAGGTATTATTTAAAATCTGATAAAAACATTTTATAGTTTTTTTAAGAGAGATCATATATTTTACTAGATATATTTCTAGATATTTGATGGTTTTAGATATAGATTGTATCTTACTATTTCACTTTAAGTGTTTACTGTGGATATATAGATATGCAATTTATTTTTCTACCTTGAGGTGTTCTTTATCTCTCAGACTTGTTGAAGCCACTAATTCTAACTACATAAAATATTGTTTGTGAATTTGATTTTTTTCCCCTTTCTGATATGTATACGTTTTCCTTATTTATTTTGTTTTGCCTAACTGCATGTAGTTAATTTCTGATAGTGGAAATTCTAGTTTTGTTCCCAATCTTAAAGGGAAAGCATTTACCATTAAATTGTTTACTGTAGGCTTTTTTGATGTTGTTTGGTTTATTTAAAAAAAAATAATGTTATTTATTTATTTTACTTCTGGCTGTGCTGTGTCTTTGTTGCTGCACAGGCTTTCTCTAGTTGCAGCAAGCAGGGGTTACTTTTTGTTGACACGCATGGGTTTCTCATCTGCTTGTTGCTGAGCATGGGCTCCAGGGTGCATGGGCTTCAGCAGCTGCAGCACATGGGCTTAGTAGTTTTGGTTGCCAGGCCCTGGAGCACAGGTTCAATAAGAGCTGTGGTGCATGGGCTTAACTGCCCTGCACCATGTCAGATCTGCCTGGATCAGGGATCATACCTATGTCTCCTGCATTGGCATGAAGATTCTTTTATCACTGAAATACCAGGGAAGCCCTGATTTACTTTAAAATAAATAACCTTTATCAAATTGAGGAAGTTCCCTTCTATTCCTGATTTGTTAGGAGATTTTTTAGGAGTGGGTGTTGAGTTATTCAATGCCTTTTCTATTTCTATTGAGAAGACCATGTGACTTTTCTATTTTCTGTTAATGTGGTTACAGGTATACCTCAGAGATATTGTGGGTTTGGTTCCAGACCACTACAGTAAAGCAAATATCTTAATAAAGTGAGTTATATGAATTTCTTGGCTTTCTAGTACATATTAAAGTTATGTTTATATTATATCATACTCTATTAACTGCACAATAGCATTATGTCTAAAGAACATAATTAATTAAAAAATACATTATTGCTAAAAAATGTTGATCATTCCCTAAGCCTATAGCAGGTAATCTTTTTGTTGGTGGAGGGCCTTGCCTCTGTGTTCATGGCTAATTACTGATCAGGGTAGTGGGTGCTGGAGGTTTGGGGTAGCTGTGGCAGTTTCTTAAAATAAGATAACAATGAAGTTTGATGCATTGGTTGATTCTTTCTTTCATGAATGATTTATCTGAAGCATGAAATGCTCTTTGAAAGCACTTTACCACAGTAGAACTTCTTTCAAAACTTGGAGTCAGTCCTCTCAAACTCTGCCACTGCTTTACCAACTAGATTTATGTCATAGTCTAAATATTCTCTTGTTTCAGCAATCTTTACTGCATCTTTACTTGTAGATTCTGTCTCAAGAAGACAGTTTCTTTCTGCTCATCCATAAGAAACAAATCCTTATCCAGTAAAATTTTATCATAAAAATAAAATTTTTATGATGTGCAGTGCAGTCACATCTTGAGGCTTCATTTCTAATTCTAGATCTCTTGCTGTTTCTACCACATCGACAGTTACTTCTTCCACTGAAGTCTTGAACTCTCAAAGACATCCATGAGGGCTGGAATCAGCTTCTTCTAAACTGTTATTGTTGATCTTTTCACTTTGTCTCATTAATCATGAATGTTCTTAATGGTATCTAGAATGGGGAATCCTTTCCAGAAGGTTTTCAGTTGACTGCCCAGATCCATCAGAAGAATTCACTATCTGTAGCAGCTACAGCCTTACAAAATGTAACTGGTAAGACTTAAAAGCTGAGATCACTCCTTGATTCGTGGGCTATGGAATGGATGTTGTATTCAGTTCAGTTCAGTTGCTCAGTTGTGTCCGACTCTCTGCGACCCCATGAATCGCACCATGCCAGGCCTCCCTGTCCATCACCAACTCCCAGAGTTCACCCAAACTCTTGTGCATCGAGTTGATGATGCCATCCAGCCATCTCATCCTCTGTTGTCCCCTTCTCCTCCTGCCCCCAATCCCTCCCAGCATCAGTCTTTTCCAATGAGTCAGCTCTTTGCATGAGGTGGCCAAAGTATTGGAGTTTCAGCCTCAGCATCAGTCCTTCCAATGAACAACCAGGACTGGTCTCCTTTAGGATGGACTGGTTGGATCTCCTCGCAGTCCAAGGGACTCTCAAGAGTCTTCTCCAACACCACAGTTCAAAAGCATCAGTTCTTCTTCGGTGCTCAGCTTTCTTCACAGGCCAACTCTCACATCCATACATGATCACTGGAAAAATCATAACCTTGACTAGACGGACCTTTGTTGGCGTAGTAATATCTCTGCTTTTTAATATGCTATCTAGGTTGGTCATAACTTTTCTTCCAAGGAGTAAGCGTCTTTTAATTTCATGGCTGCAGTTGCCATCTGCAGTGATTTTGGAGCCCAAAAAAAGCCTCTTGATTAAAGTGAAAGAGGAGAGTGAAAAAGTTGGTTTAAAGCTCAACATTCAGAAAACTAAGATCATGGCATCTGGGCCCATCACTTCATGGGAAATAGATGGGGAAACAGTGGATGTTTTGTTAGCTGGCATGAAAACATTGTAATCTCATTGTACATCTCCCATCAGAGCTCTTGGATGTCAGTGAGCAGTAATTTTGAAAGGAATCTTTTTTTTCTAAGCAGAAAAATAGTCCCCAACAGTAGGCTTAAAATATTTAGTAAACTATGTTGTAAACAGATGTGCTGTCATCCAGGCTTTGTTGTTCCATTTATAGAGCAAAGGCAGATTAGATGGAGCATAATTCTCAAGGGCCCTAGGAATTTTGGAATGGTAGACTGGCTTCAATTTAAAGTCACCAGTGGCATTAGCGCCTAACAAGAGTCAATCTGTCCTTTGAAGCCAGACGTGGACTTCTCTCTAGCTATTAAAGTCCTAGATGGTATTTTCTTCTGATATGTCTGTTTCATCCACAATGAAAACCTGTTGTTTACTGTAGCCTAACTTTCATGGATTATCTTAGCTATATATTTTGGATAACTAGCTGCAGCTTCTACATCAGCCCTTACTGCTTCATCTTTCACTTTTATGTTATAGAGATGGCTTCTTTCCTTACACCTCATGAACTAATCTCTGGTAGCTTCAAATTTTTCTTGCAGCTTCCTTACCTCTCTCATCCTTAATAGAACTGAAAAGAGTTATGATCTTGCTCTGGCTTAGACTTTGGTTTAAGGAAATGTTGTAATTGATTTGGGCTTCCCAGGTGGCACTAGTGGTAAAGATCCTGCCTACTAATGCAGGAGACATAAGAGATGCAGGTTTGATCTCTGGGTTGGGAAGATCTCCTAGAGAAGGAAATGGCAACCCGCTTCAGTATTCTTGTCTGGAGAACTCCATGGACGGAGGAGCCTAGCAGGGTGCAGTCATGGCAGAGTTGGACATGACTGAGCGACTAATGCTTTCGTGCTTTGTGATTGGTTTGATCTTCTATCTAGACCACTAAAACTTTATATCAGCAATAAGTTGTTTTGTTAGCATTTGTGTGTTCACTGGAGCAATACATTTAATTTCCTTCAAGACCATTTCCTATGCTTTCACAACTTGGGTGTTTGTTACAAGAGGCCTAGCTTTTAGCCTCTCACAGCTTTCAACATGCCTTCCTCACTAAGCTTGATTATTTCCAGCCTTTGATTTAAAAGTAAGAGACCTGTGACTCTTCCTATCACTTGAACACTTAGAAGCCATTTGTAGGGTTATTAATTGGCCTAATTTGGCCTAAGGGAATGGGGAGCCTGAGGAAGACAGAGAGATGGAGGGATGGCCAGTTGGTATTTAGTCAGAACACACATTTGTTGATTGTCATATTATGTGGTTCCAGTTCCTGGTGCTCCAAAACAATTATAACAACATCAAAGGTCACTAATTACAGATCATTATAACAAATATAATGAAGTTTGAAATAGCGTGAGAATTACCAACAAGTAACACAGAGACATGAAGTGAACAAATGCTATTGGCAAAATGGTGCCAATGGACTTGCTTGATGCAGGGTTGCCACAAACCAATTTGTGAAAAAACACACCTGTGCCATGCATCCTGCCCCTCAGGCTTGCTCACTGGCTCCCAGCTCCTCCCGGCCCTTTCCCGGCTCCCTCTGGCTCCAGCTCTGGTGCAGTGCCAGCGGTGGAGATCAAGCCCTGAACCTTTGAAGTGGGAACACTGACTCCAAGATCCTAGGCTACCAGAGAACTGACCCTGGGGAGTATCACAAAGGAAAGCACTTGAATACAAGACCCAGTATCACTTGCCACCAGTAGCACCCTGTGCAGGATGCCTCATCTAAAAACAAACAAAACAAAAATACAGACCCAGTCATTAGCAGACAGGATTACCATCTAACTCAGCCTTCATCAGAGGAAAAAAAAACTCAGCACAAATCTCACCCTATACAAAGCTTACAACAAACCACTGGACCAACCTTAGAAGGGCAGAAACCAAAAGGAAGAAAGAATTCAACCTTGAAGCCTGAAAAAAGGAGACCTCAAACACAGTAAGTTAAAAAAAAATAATAAAAAGGCAGAGAAATACTACACAAATGAAGAGACAAACTAGAAACACAGAGAGGAATAAATGAAGAGGAAATAAACAAACTACCTGAAAAAGAATTCAGAATAATGATAGTAAAGATGAGCAAAAACCTTGAAAACAAAATGGAGAAAATGCAAGAATCAATTAACAAAGACCTAGAAGAATTAAAGAATAAACATACAAACAACACAAGTACTGAAATGAAAAATACTCTAGAAGGAATCAATAGCAGAATATCTGAAGCAGAAGAATGAATCAGTGAGCTGGAAGATAAAATGGTGGAAATAACTTCTGAAGAGCAGAATAAAGTAAAAAAAGAATGAAAAGAACTGAGGATAGTCTCAGAGACCTCTGGGACAATATCAAATGCACCAACATTCGAATTATAGGGGTCCCAGAAGAAGAAAAGAAAAAGAAAGGCTATGAGAAAATTTTTGAAGAGATTATAGTTGAAAATTACCCCAACATGGAAAAGGAAAGTCAATCAAGTCCAGGTGGCCCAAAGAGTCCCATTCAGGATAAACCGAAGGAGAAACATGCCAAGACACATACTAATCAAACTAACAAAGACTAAACACAAAGAATATTAAAAGCAGCAAGGGACAAGTGACAAGTAATAATCAAGGGAAACCCCATAGTCTCCGGTTCTCTGAAGTTCTTAATTTTGTTTTTCTTTGAGCTGAGCAGCATGTGTGTGTGGTACCTCTGATACCTGGAGTCCATGATACCTGATACCTCTTTCTACCATTGTGGGTTTTGGGGGGGTTCATTTGTGGGGGTTTTTTGTTGTTGTTTTTTTTTTGCTGGTTTTCTCTCATGGCATCTTTTTGTGCCTGGGTACTTTTGCTTGTGTGTTAGAAACTGTATTTGTATAATTAGTTTAGAGATAATCTGAGGCCTAGGATGTTATCTTCTAGAGAGAATTTTAGGTTTGCTTCTGTCAAGGACCTGGGAAGCATTAGCAAGCTGGGGCCATCTTAATCCAGCTTTGGTGACTATTCTCTTTGAAGCAGAGTTGCAGTTCCTGATAAGGCCTGTTGACTTCTGGCTCACCCTGTCTAAAGCTGCAACATTTGGATACTAACCCAGAGCAGGGATTCATCATGGTTCCTGTCCCACAGCCTTGAAGGTTAAAGTGTCTCTTGGCTGGCCTTCCAGAATTGTCTTCCACTCCCTAGGCAGAAAAGGTCTCTGTCCTCCCCCTGGTTAAGCAGTTCTCCCTGGTCTTGTGACCTCTGCCTTCAAGCAGGTGTTTTTGATATTTTGTTTAGCTTTTTCTACTTCAGCAGTTGGGTTGGCCCTGATTATACTCCAGCATTGCTTGAAGTGAAAGTCTAGCCCTTTCATATATATATAAAACACAGTTTTGTGATGAAAGCAAAGATTTTCAGTTATAATTTGCATTTCCTTGATCAGTAGTACATCTGAACATCTTATATATGTATTGGCTATTTTTTATTTTGTCAATTTCTTTGGTCCATATCATTTTTGATTAGTTTTCTTTTTACATATTGATCTAGCATTTTATGTATTAAAAAAATTTTATTGACGTATAGTTGATTTATATAGTGTTAATTTCTGCTATACAGCAAAGTGATTCAGTTATAAATGTATACAGGTTCTTTTTCATCTTTTTTTCCATTATGGCTTATTAAGGATATTGAATATAGTTCTGTGATATACATTGTTGTTTATCCATTCTTTAATAGTAGTTTGCATCTGCTAATCCCAAACTGTCAATCCATCCTTCCCCTAACCCCCACTTCTTTAGCAACAGCAAGTCTCTTCAGTATATCTGTGAATCTGTTTCTGTTTTATAGATAAATTTGTGTCATACTTTAGACTCCATGTGTTAAGTAATAAGCCATATGGTATTTGTCTCTTTCTGATCTACTTGACTTAGTATGATAATCTCTAGTTGCATCCATGTTGCTGCAAATGGAATTATTTCATTCATTCTTTTTTTTTTATGACCGAGGAGTGTTCCACTGTATATATGTACCACATCTTTATCCATTCATCTGTCAATGGACTTTCAGGTTGTTTCCATATCTTAGGTACTGTGAATAGTTCAGTTCAGTTCAGTCACTCAGTCGTGTCCAACTCTTTGCAACCCCATGAATCGCAGTACGCCAGGACTCCCTGTCCATCACCATCTCCCGGAGTTCACTCAGACTCATGTCCATTGAGTCAGTGACGCCATCCAGCCATCTCATCCTCGGTCGTCCCCCTCTCCTCCTGCCCCCAATCCCTCCCAGCATCAGAGTCTTTTCCAATGAGTCAGCTCTTTGCATGAAGTGGCCAAAGTACTGGAGCTTCAGCTTCAGCATCAGTCCTTCCAAAGAAATCCTAGGGTTGATCTCCTTCAGAATGGACTGGTTGGATCTCCTTGCAGTCCAAGGGACTCTCAAGAGTCTTCTCCAACACTACAGTTCAAAAGCATCAATTCTTTGGTGCTCAGCCTTCTTCACAGTCCAACTCTCAACATCCATACATGACCACAGGAAAAACCATAGCCTTGACTAGATGGATCTTAATCGCACTTTATATATTTTAAATGTATTTACTTGGCTGTGTAGGGTCTTAGTTGCAGCACAGAGGTCTTCATCATGGTTCATGGGCTCTCTACTTGTGATACGCAGGCTCCAGAGGGCACAGGCTCAGTAGCTGACCCTCAGCAAGTGGGCTTTTAGTTCCCTGACCAGGGATCAAACCTCCTGCATTGGACAGTGGATTCTTAACTACTGAACCACCAGGGAGATCTTGCATATATTCTTGATGTTGATTATTATATGCTGCAGATATTTTCTCCTATTCTTCAAGTCTTTTATATTTGGATTATAACTGTATCAAATAAAAGCTTTTTATTTTTAGGTATTCAGATGTCTTTGTCTTTCATGGCTTTTATGTTTTAAGTCTTGCAGATTAGGATGCAACATTTTATATTTTGTTAATATTTATCTGTGTAATTTTAGACTGGATTTTTGTGTATGTATATTTTGTAAAATACTTGATTTCTTATCTAAATGAATAGTAGAAGAGCTTCTTTTTCCTCCTTCTGTAAAGATTTTTGCAGGCCACACTTGGGGCCACACTTCTGTAACCCGCACTTGGGGTTCTCCCCTCTTTCCTACACATTCCTGCCTTGTGGAATGAAGCTTGAATGTTGTCTCAGGGCAGTCCTCTTGATGTGTTTCATTGAAGGAAATGACTGAAAGGAAGTTACGATTTGCCATCACACAGATGTTGAAGCTAGTGATAATGTGTAGGGCCCACTGTTTTGTAACTAGTTTATTTCTGTAAAAGTGAGAGCTGTTCAGTCTAAAAAATTCGAATGAGACGTCCCTGGTGGTGCAGTGGATAAGAATCCTCCTGCCAATGCAGAGAGCATGGGTTCGATCCTTGGTCCAGGAAGATTCCACCTGCCATGGAGCAACTAAACCCATGATCTAGTGCTCGAGACTTGCAACTACTGAGCCTACGTGCCAGTTACTAAAGCCTGCACACTCTAGGACTCACAAGCCACAACTAATGAGCCCCTGTGGTGTAACTACTGAAGTCTGTGCATTACAACTAGAGAGTAGCCTCCACTGTTTGCACCTAGAGAAAGCCCATGTGCAGCAACAAAGACCCAGGGTGATACTCACTGCTGTCAGTGTGGCTATTGCTTTTTCTTACAAGGTGGACTGTGATTTCTTGCTGAAGTCCAAGGTCTCCGGAATCAGGGTCCATACATTACCTACAGTGAGAGGTCAGAGGGCGGGACTGGCCTCTAATGAGCTCTTTGGGCCTGGGTCTTCCTAACCCACCCCTGATCTGGGACCAGTTCCCAGACCTCTCCAGTTGGGAAAGGTATGTGTGGGCATGCTGTATTTGAACTGACTTCTCCTTCCCTGCAGGTTCAGCAGTACCGGGTTGCCATGACTGCGAAGGACTGCTCCATCATGATTGTACTCTCTCCCTGTCTGCAGGATGCAAGGTGAGGCACCTTCTGCTATGTCACGTGTCCTTGGTCTAGTAAGGTTTTGTGGCGTGGCAAGAGAGATGGTGTCCTTATATTTAGAGAGGCCATTGAAGGATCATGTCTATGAACAAAGGCCAGTTTCCAAGGCCTACTTAATACAATGGGGATTATTAACTCTTGCTCTTTAGAAGTTTGTAACAAGTCAAAAAGACATTTTTGAGAATAATTTTACAAGCTTGTTCTATTAAATTCAAGATTACTACTGTTTCTAAGAAAATACCTCAAGGACTTTAGAAGCAGTTTAGATGCTGTGGTGCAAATACCTTTCTGTCAAAGAAAACCCTAAGTTTCCTTCATGGCTCAGAGGCCCAAGAAGCTGTAGGTTACTCTAGGCCTTATTTTCCTTCCTTTTTCCAGGTCCTGATGTGCCAACCTTTATAGTCATTTCAAAACCTTTAAAACAACATTTCATTGTTCTGTTTCCTCTTTGCAGCATCTCTCCCAGGACATCATTATCCAATCCTATCTCTGCCTAGGAATTCAGGATGAACCTGATAATCTTCTCTCATTGATTAGATGGCATCTTTAGCATTAATCTTCAGGGTGCCAAATCACACACATGGTTTTGTGGAATGTTCCATAATCTTCTGATGTTGTGTTCCTGGGTCAAGATGACCTTGTAACTGGCTGCCAGCCACTCGGTTTTCTGATGCTTTTGAACTAAACATTCCTAAGAGTCCTGCTTCTTGGCAGGCATAGGATTGTCCACTTTCTGATAGGAAACATGGAGGGACATTTATAGGGCATAACTGAAATATTTTTAAAAAGTTGTTTAGTTGAAATCTCTTATTATCCCCTAAGAAAATGCTCCCAGTGCTTAGCAGCAGGAATCCATTTAGATTAAACTAGTGTTGTTAGGTGAGAGAAAAGCACACAAATGTTACTATCTATCACCCTTCCTGAAGGAAGGATGTATTCAGGATACAGATGTGTGATGGGGTGGGGGCCAGGAGTCCTGACACCCTTGACCACAGCTGCTCAACAGAAATTGACATGTTGGGAGAGGAGTGAGGACGTGTGTCCAGAAACTTCTGAACCATGTGGGCACCTGTGTCATCCACAGAGTAGAGAAGCATTTTAGGTATCAGAAGACTCAGAGGCTGACCAGTAGGCTCCTCGGGAGTGGCCTGCACCATGCTCTCACCAGACTCTGTGTGATGTATTCCTTTCTTGATCCATGTCATCTTGTTGGGTGTTGGTTCTGATATGATGTGTGGTTTCCTATGAAATGTGCAGCCCTGGTGAGGGCCAGAGATGTTCACTGTCCTAGCCCAGCTGCATGAAGCCTGGGTGTCAGGCCCTGAGAGTGAGGCTCAGAAGCAAGACCTTAATTTGTATACATGTTCTGTGCTGTTCAGGAGGGAGTGGCTAAGACCCCAGCAACTGACCCAGGGATTCATTTTTCCTATAAACAGTATTTCTGAGCAGGAATTGAATGAGAGTCTAGGCATTAATTAGGTTATTAGATAGGAATGTTTTTATCTGCCTTCCCTCTCCCAGGCAGGACCTTTAGAAATTGGTATTTTGTTTATTTGTTTTTAATAATGTCTAAATCTAGAATAGTATGCATAGAGAAACCAGAACTCCTTAATACTTCTCTCTTGGGCTAAACCGAGCTCATGTAATGTATTTATTTAACCAGTCATTTGGATGCATACTGAGAGCACTTTGAGAGCTAAGTGGTATATACAGAAATGTTAGTACAAAATTCAGAACTAGCCTGAAAGTGTTTTGGTTGTTGCTGTTGTTCTAAGTCACGTCCGACACTTGGTGACCCTATGGACTGCAGCACACCAGGCTTCCCAGTCCTTCACTATCTCCTGGAATTTGCTCAAATTCATGTCCATTGAGTCGGTGATGCTATCCAGCCATCTCATCCTGTCGTCCCCTTCTTCTGCCCTCATCAGGGTTTTTTCCCAGTGAGTCAGCTCTTCGCATCAAGTGTTTTTAAGTACAAATAATTGTTTATGTTTTGTTATAAGCATACAACTATTCCAGTATTTAGAAAAACCACAAAGCAAAACCCTAAGAAACAAAATAGAAAACACTACAGGCACAATGTGAGAATAAAACATGAAACCATTTGAGAACAAAACATGAAACCCGATCTCTCTTTCCTAATGTGAAAAAGCATAGAGGAGCAAGAGTTTCTCACCAGACATGGGAAAAAATACGTAAAGAGAAGTCTGTTCTCAACATTTTATGCATTTGGCTGTTGTATGGCTAGATCTACTTTCTTTTTCTTAGGTTTTGTAATACTTGGCTCATGATAAGTAACATTTTTAGCATTTGTTTATACTACTGGGATATGGGGAATATCAATTGCATAGTCTACTTAATTGCTTTTCCATCTTTCTGCACTTTAACTCTTTCTTATCTGGTGTGCTGGTAGGTATCACAGTAGGTGCCTCTCTTGCAGAAGCTTCAAGCATGAGGCATACAGCTGGCACAGATAGAGATGGAATGCATCTAGATGCACAGAATGGGTGCTCTTTGTGAGTTGCATTGAGAGGATTTGGGAGGTTTGTGTATTCTGAAATTGCTCTTTTGCTTCCAGCTCCGATCAAAGGCCTGTTGTCCTTTCATCAAGATCTAGGTTTGCCTTCTCTGTGTCTGTGCTGGACCTTGACCTCAAGCCCTACGAGAGCATTCCTCATCAGTATAAACTGGACGGCAAGATAGTCAACTACTATTTAAAGACCGTACATGCCAAAGATGCCACCGTGATGTCGACAAGGTTTAAGGAAAGCGAAGATTGCACGTTAGTTCTCCATAAGGTCTAACCTTTTTCTTGTAGTGGCTTTGAAACTTGAACACAGAATGTGAAGGTTGAATGATAGAGCTATTTTCTGTTGTGTTGGGTGACTTCTGGCTGTGAATGTTTTTGCTTTTCAACCCCTGTTCAGGTGGGACTGCCTCTGGGAGACATGGAATACCCTTAGAGACGGCTTCCAGGACAAGGAATGTTGGACGTTGAGCCCAGCAGTGTGCTGTCTCCCTGGAGGCCCCTGGGCAGTTCTCCCTTTCCACCCACGGTTCACATCTAATCTCTAAAAAGCCTTATAAGACCCAAGGTTTGGATCTCCTACCACCAGAATCCTAACATAGAAAACTTGAATTGTCACATACACCTTACAGTTTGGACTTTGAAGAAAACACAGATACTACTGGAATGTTCCCAGCTGAGTTACCTGGTCACTCTTCCAACACAAGCCGTGTGTCAGCGCAGCTTTAGTAGTTCCCTGCTGTGGAGAGCGCTAAGTTGCTGATGTGGGCGTCAGTTCTGAGCAGCGGACTCACAGTCCGTGTGGAGGTGCCGTACCCACTGCTCTGCTCAGGGTCAGCAGGGAGCGTGGGACTCAGGGCAGGGGTAGACACCACTCATGCGAGCACTGACTTTCTATTTTGTGTTGAATGATTTTATCTTTAACTTTAGGGGAAACAAGGTATACTTTCCCACCTGAAATTGCTGCTGTGGAAGCTGAAAGCAGAGCTGTAACTCTGAGCTGCTATGCCCAGGGTGGGTGTCATGGGGTGCCTGTGCATCTGCCAGTTCTGTGTTCTGACATTTTTGGATGTTTGGGAAACCTCAGCTGCTTCTGCCAGGGCCAGCATCCTGATTCGGGTTTCACTAAGATGTGTGGTGTTGGTGGCCTTGAGTAATTCTGGACCGCCTCCCCATTGGGGCTGTCCAAGGCCCTGCTTCTGCATGATGAGCGACTCCTGGCTGGCACCAAGAGGGTTCTTGTTGGGGTCACCAAAAGTGTGCCCAGCTGCTATGAAAACTATTGGGAAACTTGGCTTCAGTTTTTTATTCTATGGTAGGTTGTATAGATTATTTATATCATCATTTTGAGGGACTAATGAAGGCTTATTGTAATATAATAGTGAAACCATGAGATTGTATGAAAATACTACACAAAAAATAAGAATATTTTGCTGATTATAATTTTTGTGGGGAATTTTGTGATAAATTGAGAATTATGCTTATTTGAATCAAGCCAGCTCTTCTAGAATTTATTCTTCAGTCCTGTCCTATCATTTACTTCTTACTTCTTCACTCAGAGGTTCCAAAAGATACTCAAATAACACATGCCTCTCATTCATGTGGGATGCTGGGGTACAGGGCTTTGGAGATTCCACACATAGGGGTGTGCATGGAGCCCTGTTCTCATGGTCAAGCTGCAGGCTCCAGAGTGCATGGAAGTAGGTAGTTGCCAGAGTTGTTTTGGCCTGAGGTTGTTCCTTGTTGCTGGCCTGGGGTGAGGATGGTCTTGCCCAGCACCAGGGTATGCAGGGGACCCTGAATCTCTTGTGTGTGGAGCTCTGAAGCCCCAGCCCCTCAAGGAGGTAGGCTGGGCAGCCTCCTGTTGCCTATTCTGACTGGAGTGAATGGTCTGAAAACAATCACCCTCTATTTGGGGGAAAAAAATTAAACATCAGTATCTCCTGCTAGAGGGTTTTGACTCAACCCTTTGCACTTCTCACACTCCACCTCAGCCCCTTCCCTGAGGCTTTCATTTGATGGAAACAGTGTTTTCACCCATTCTACTTTAAACTGGCGACTCAGGTCAGTGCAGCACTTAGGACTCTGGGGGACTTTCATGAAAACACTGTTTCTTCTGTGCAGAGGGGCTGGGTGGCTAAGGCCCTGTATGAAGGGACCATGCCCTGTTTGCTGTCTTACTGCATTTGTGAATGTTAACCGCTCTACTTTTTTGTGAAAGACCATGAAGAGTGAATGTCAGAGGACTTGCTGCTGAGAGGTGCTGTGAAAGCCTCCAGTGCTGCTTCTAGGGCCAGGAGGTGAGGAGGGTGGTGTGGCTCCCCTGGGTGTCTGAGGAATGTAAAAGAATGGGGCTGCAGTGGTAAGCCCTCCAGGAGTCCCTCAGTGGTGGATGGTAGGAGGAGGGCCAACCGTTGAGATGGGCTGGTGCCGCCTCTGCCCTTAGATTCACACCAAGGTAGGGGCACGGTGCCTCCCCATATCCCAGGATGGATAGCCACTTCTGTACTTTCTTGGATGTTGAGTTTACTTTTAAAAATACACTATATGTGTCACTTGTTTGGTATTGTGAATTTAAATAACTGTATTTATTTTTCATGTCCTGACAACTGATATATAATGTGCCATAATTGCATAAACATGTTCTAAAGGTAAGGTTTCTAAGTGGAAAAGAGCAAATGTTTATATTCAATAAAATCACACACCTCCAGGTGCAGCATCTTACTCCTATGTGTAGTTGTTCACTGTTTGGGAATTAGCTGCTTTCCTCTGTACTAAGTGATTTAATCAGGCTTTCTAGAGTGGCTTCAATGCCCAGCACGCCCAGTAGGGTTCGGAAGCTGAGAGGAGCAGTTTCTATGACTCCATTCTTGTCCAGTTCCAGGGCTGTAAAGAAAACAAATCGGGTAAGACACTTCACCAAGACACTTCCTTCATTCTCAACTGGCTGCACTGAAGGGAAGCCAGGATGACTGGATTGCCTTGACCCAAGCCCCTCCCCATGTTCCTGAGGCAGAGACATCAGGCTATAGTCTGGGAGGGCCTTACGGGGCAACCCTACTTCCATGTGCTTTTTGAGTGATTATGGACAAAAAAATATTTTGAAAACCTATTTTTAAAGTGCATCAGTGAGATTTTTTACTTTTGATTCTTGCCATATAAAACCAGATGAAATGAGTAGGTGTCTGTGTTGAACACAGTGAGAAATCACCAGAACATCCCTACCTCGCAACGGCACTTCGGTGAGAAGATCCAGCTTTGGCAAAACCTTCCCTTCTTCATCTATTTGTATCCTCCAAACAATGACTAGTTCAAACCTGAAAGAGGTAAGATGCATTGCTGAGTGCTTTTAAAATCAGACTAAACTGTATGCAGCATTTGACTCTCTCTTTAGAGGAGAGGATGCCTACATGGGCAGGAATGCTGCTGTCTGCCTCATCACTCTTGGAGTTGCTGCCCTTCCCCAAGGCTGTGCTCAGATTCCCTTCATCTTAAAGACCCACAAGTGAAGAGGGAGTATGGCCAGTTAAACATGAGAAGATATTCAACATCATTAACATACAGGAAAACGACCATAGTGAGATACTGTTTTGTGCCCACTACATGTTAGTTGACCATACAAGTGAAGTACAGGATATCCAGCAACGAGAACTTAAAAGATTACTGGTGGGAAATATGAATTGATAAACTACTTTAAAAGGAATTTGGCAGTGATAGCTGAATCTGCCCTATGACCTAGGAATTTCATTTCTAAGTATATGCTCAAGAGAAGCCTGTGTACTTGTGTGCCCAAGGACATAAACAGGAAATGTTAAAAATAGTGGAAGATAATGATAACCCAAAGAATTGAAGAATGCAGAGATACATATATTCACCTCATGGAGTGTAAGCAGTGAAAATGAATAGCTACAGCTATAGGCACCACCATAGGTGGATTTTGGAAATAATGTTGAATAACAAGGCATGTTCCAGAGGCTTACATAACTACACCATTTTAAGGCTTGGAACAAAACATCTTTAGGTGCAGGTCACAGAAGCACATCCTGCCCACATGCACATAAAGGTACCCACAGTGGGCGGAAGGAGACCTGGATGACTTCTCCCCTCACTCAGTACTTGCAGACTCGCCACCTTTCTTGAAATAAGTTGATGAAAATAGAACTCCACCCCTCTGGCCTCCCCTGCGTGGCTTCCCTTCCCTAAGGACTCCAGCAGTGAGACCGGCACCTGCTGGACTTTTCCTTATAGATCCCATTTGTGTTTTCCTTATAGATCCCCTGGTGCTCTCCTGCCATTGCTGCTATCTGTTATAGCTCCAAAGACACATCTCAAGATGTCAGCTAGGTGGTTTACATTTGTTCTCTACTAGTTGTAATCGTTTTTAACAGGAAGGAACCGTCTGGGTTGGGGAGGGACTTGGTGGGGCCTGTGCACTCACCCAGGTTGACTGGGGTTCCTAATGCCCATGCAGCTGGAGGAGGCCCCCTCTGAGAGCTGCACAGCTTCTGGGTACTTTTCCTGTGGGAAGAAGAAACAGAGAAATCTGTGGGGTGTGTCTTGCATTCTCTGAAAATCTTAATTATCAGGCGTGCCACTTTCTCATCTAGGCATCGTGGCATCCTGGCCGTGGCCACCCCTGCTCCTGGCTTCTGTGCTCATCAGGCCTGCCTGTTCTAGATCTCTACTGCCACACAGCCTCCTGGATTCCACACTAACAACCACCCATGTTAACAAGTTACACGACTCCATTCCGATTTTCTTGGCTTGTCTACCCAGGGCCCTGCAGCATTTGGCCAACATACTTCTGTCTTGTCTCGTGACCTGGACAGCTTGAGGAGGCTGGTCACACATGCTGGCCAGCTGACTCATGAAGGTGATACTGATCCTGATGACTGAAGTGAGTTGCTATATGCCAGGTTTCTCATTGTAAAGCAAATATTTTTCTTCAGAGCTTTAGCATTTGGCCCAAAAGCCTTTCAAACAGGTCCGTGGGCTTGCCACTCCAACAGTGGGTGCTTCCACCCTGTCTTCACACTTGCTGCTGAATGGCCCTGGCCTGCATACTGGTAACTGCATGCAGACGGCTCCTGCACAGCCAGCGTGGGGCTACCTGAGCTCTCCTAGTGACCTACGGGTCTCCCCAGGCATGGTGTCTGGCTATTCTGGGTAATAGGTTTTCAGAAAGCACGCTCTGCTAGAGATCAGCTTCATGATAAGATCATGTACCGTTTTAGAGTCGAAAGTATTCTCTCTTAAACGAAAATGAAGTAGAATTTCACAAATTTCTAGGGCTTGACTCCCCCCTCCCAGGCCCCGTGTAATAGTTTTGGAACTGTCTGCTTTTTTCTGTTATTCTTAGTGGGCCCTGGGAACCTCCAGCATTAGACTTGACTTGTAGGTCATTAGAACAACAAAGCTTTGCAGGAATCCGAACAGAATGTTTACAACAGAGTAATGAGTGGCTCTGTCTTCAGTTCTTGGAAAACCTTTTGTTTGTTCTTATAAGAATAGATTGTGGGGTTGGGGTGATATGACAGAGACTTAAAGTAGGCTCCACAGTGAGATTACAAGTTCCACAAGGGACAGCTTTTGAAAGACATATTTTCTTTCCCTCTTCTTACAGCTCTTGCTATTGAAATGGACACCTGGGCTCATGCTGAAATCAGATGTAAGCCCTGCCACGTCCCAAATCCAAACCTACACCCTGCCCTGAGGGCCACCCTAAGCCTCATGGAAGGACAGTGAGGTGCAGCTTCATCTGAGAAATGCTTGGTCTAGCAGCCAGTCAGACAGCCCCCCCTTCCCCCTGCAAGACAAGGGCCAGGGCTGGGACTGTGTGTGGGCAGAACCTATGAGCTTCAGAGGATGGGGCCTTCCTGAGGCCACAGGTACTTGATGGGCTGAACAAAATAAGCTCTCTCAAATGAGGTCTTGTGGGGACAAAGTTGTGTCACAACTTTTAAAGGACCAGCCCACATATCAGTGAGCTTGTTGCCAGCATGTGAGGCCAGTGCTCTCAGACCCGTGTGTGAAAGATGCTGATGGAGCAAGAACACATCCAAACACCAAGCCATTCTGACCAAAGGCTGGGGTGGCCTGGTTTAAACTTACAGATGATTTCTAATTTCAGGGAAGCAGTTTTTATGAGAAAATGTATACCTAAATTTTTTAAATGGAAAGTGCTGGCTGGTTTTTAAACCTCAGGCTCTTCTAAATTAATAACAACTGTATGAGGAATGTAAAGGAGAACATGTGACTGGCAGTGTAACTTCCAGGCTGAGCTGAAAGCACGTGGCCTGGGCCAGTTCCAGCGTGAGGCCCAAGGGCTTGGTCTGCCTCCAAGCAGACCTCAGCCTCTCTAGGCCTTCTTCTCATGAGCAAAAGGAGGGTTTAGATTAGAAGCTTTCACTAAAAAAAAAATAAAATAAAATGTACTCCTTTCAGTTTTTAAAATAGAAACCAAAAGTAAAAACGCTGACATTAGGAAGAGATCGGGCTTTTCTGGAGAGCTCTTAGGGACTTGTGTGGAAAGTTTCCTTTTATACAAGTTAATAATATTGCCCCATGTATCCAGCTTCATTCACTTGCCTGGTGACCTCAAATATTCAAAGCTGACAGGAAGAAAGCAACTAAAGGCTGAAGAGGAGCCCAGAGACACAACATAAACAGCAAAGTCTAGATACCATTGCTGATTGTTAGAAATATAAAACGTGGGTCTCATTGACAGAGTGTACGCATACAAGTGGCCTGGAGGGAAAAGACAGAAAAGTTGGAAAAAGTGATACAACTAAATGCAAAGTGGGTCTGAGGTCACAGCCAAATATCAGTACATTTCAAAAGCAATTAAAAGTTCTACATATTACTGTATATGACATTCAAAAAAGACAACAGAATCACCAAGAAAGGATTAAGATGATGTACTCAGATAAGATAGCCATCTGGCCAATGTGTTTTAGAATATTTAACATGAAAAAATAGCTACACACACAAAAATAAGGTTGACAGGCAAGTTATCAGCCTGACTTGGAAATCACCTTGGACACTTCACATTCTGCCACTTGTAAAACTAAGGTCCAGGCCTGGAACCTAAAGGGAGCAAATGGGAGCCTTGTGCTTCACGGTGTTGTTGGGAAGGCTGGCAACAGGCTGTGTTGTGCTGATCCTGTGCGTACACTGGGCCTGTCAGTCTTTCACAGGAAGTTTGTCCTAAGTGGTGATTCAAAAATGGATGTTTAGAACTTTCCTGATGGTCCAGTGATTAGACTCCATGTTCCCAATGCTGGGGGCGTGAGTTTGATCCCTGGTCAAATTAAGATCCTGTATGATACCAGGCTCCTCTGTCCATGGAATTTTCCAGGCAAGACTACTGGAGTGGGTTGCCATTTCCTTCTCCAGGGGATCTTCCCAACCTAGGGATCGAACCCAGGCCTCTCGCATTGCAGGCAGACGCTTTACCATCTGAACCACCAGGGAGGCCACATGATACACAGTGCAGCCAAAAAATAGGGGTGGGGGTTGTGTGTGTATTTAGCTGCTTGCCATGTGCCCGGAGTCTGCAGTCAAGAACTCTCCCGGTGTTTATGATAGAAAGAATGGCAGCTTCGAGAAAGCTGGGAATTTGTTATTCATCGCAGTTTTCTACCTGAGACCCATTTACTGTTGGAATGGCTGCTGGATGCTGATCCAAAGGGAAGAGAATTTTAAACAGAACTTTAGAGAAAACCAACCATGTATTACGGATCAGTCATTCTATCCCAGTTCACTCCCCCTGCCACTTAAATGAATGGGAAACCTTGAATCTTGAGTTTAAATGTACCCTTGAGTGTTCACAGATATCTAGAGCGAGTGGTAGTCATGATACCCCTCATCCCTGGACACTCAGTGGCATTTCCCCAAACAGGGCCATCTTCCTGCTTTACAAAAACATAACATTCCAACCAGAAATTTTCAGATGTTCCCAGCTCCCTCCTGTGACCATCACACCCTCCCCGCACCAACTGCCCCAGGCAGTTTTGGCAGTTTGGAAAATGAGGCCTGTTGGGCCTCAGTCCAGGTCTGATGTCTCCTCATGATGCCACATTGGGAGGGCTCCAGAAATGCTGCTGTGGTTCTGGGTTGACCCAAAAGCCACCCTTTCCTCTCTGTTATTGGAATTTTCCAAGGGGACATCATGAGACCAGGCTACTGTCTGGCTCCTCAGACAGACATCCACTCATCAGCCTGGGCCTGCTGGTGCCTCAAAGCTGAGTCAACCACACGAGGGGTGCCAAAGGGTGACTGTCTCCATCATTCCTTCCACACTGGCAAGTAGATTTTCACCAGAAAAACGAGCTTCACTTCTCCCTTATTTATTTGCTATCGCCACTGACTCATAAATCACTGATTTATTCAACGTATATCAGTGTTTCTTTAGGAAGCTGATGGTATTTAGAAACCAAGACCTAGGTTCATTGCTCCTGGGGCTTTGGTGGCTTACAGGCTCTCTCAGGGGGAAGAACCTGGTAAGACAGGCTGGCGTGACACATGCGCGAGTATGCACATAACACGGCCCCGTGGGAATCCTGCACACACGTACTAACCAACAAGCGATGACCTCAATACCTCTATCCACCTCCCAGAATTTTCTAGCCTTCTTCCTTCTGCAGCTATAAAATCACTCTATTCCTAGGAAGGAAGAGAGCTTACACAAATAATCCCTTTATACCTTCCCTGTTTAGAATGGAAAGGGGAAATTTAGGCAAGCAAAATCAGTCAAATATATAGCCAAGAAACATACACCCTGCAATAAATCTGAAGGCAAGTGTACCCGTAAAAGATCTACTCCATTAAGAGTACTAGACAATAAACATCACTTCAGGTGGGGATACAAGTCCAAGAAGTAGTTCTTAAGATTTTTAAGATTGTCATTTTCATTCTAACTAATGGGGTAGCAATTGTACGCTTTTATATGTAGTCTGTTCCCTTCTAGACTAATAATTAAAAAGCAAGGCAAGTTGGTTTCTTTTACAATAGTCAGAAATGATAATTAAGAAGCTGAACACACACATACACATACGTGTAATAATCAGTGCTAAAAACTCTAAATTTCACAACTTTCTCTTCATACAGTTTTTAATATGTAATTGTGCCAGCAAAATAATGAAATGCAGGCAGATGATGAAAGTAATATTCAGATATTCACTGGCAATTTTATTGTTACTAATAAAACTCTCACTATTTTATATATCTCAAAGTAAAGTGCAAAGCATTGAAACTGATTATAATTTAAAGTTACTATGGTCTGGGCACTTCCCTAATGGTCCAGTGGCTGAAACTCCATGATCCCAATGAAGGGGGCTTGGGTTCAATCCCTGGTCAGGGAACTAGATCCCACATGCTGCAATTAAAGATTGCACACACCACAGCTAAGAGCCAGCACAGCCAAATAAAAAACACTTTTTTAAAAGTTAAAAAAAGAGAAGTTATTATGATCTAATTTGAATTTTTTCATAGATTCAGAGACATTTTGAGCTTTTAAGGTGTTTTCTCTTTGAAAAGACAAATTACACATCCACACTGCCACATAGAATTTAACAGCTAAAGCCTTTGACTGTGTGGATCACAATAAACTGTGGAAAATTCTGAAAGAGATGGGAATACCAGACTACCTGACCTGAGAAATCTGTATGCAGGTCAGGAAGCAACAGTTAGAACTGGACATGGAACAACAGACTGGTTCCAAATAGGAAAAGGAGTACATCAAGGCTGTATATTGTCACGCTGCTTATTTAACATATGCAGAGTACATCATGAGAAACGCTGGGCTGGAAGAAGCACAAGCTGGAGTCAAGATTGCCAGGAGAAATATCAATAACCTCAGATAGGCAGATGACACCACCCTTATGGCACAAAGTGAAGAGGAACTAAAAAGCCTCTTGATGAAAGTGAAAGAGGAGAATGAAAAGGTTGGCTTAAAACTCAACGTTCAGAAAACTAAGTTCATGGCATCTGGTCCTACCACTTCATGGGAAATAGATGGGGGAACAGTGGAAACAGTGGCTGACTTTATTTTGGGGGGTTCTAAAATCACTGCAGATGGTGACTGCAGCCATGAAATTAAAAGATGCTTACTCCTTGGAAGAAAAGTTATGACCAACCTAGATAGCATATCGAAAAGCTGAGACATTACTTTGCCAACAAAGGTCCGTCTAGTCAAGGCTATGGTTTTTCCAATGGTCATGTATGGATGTGCGAGTTGGACTGTGAAGAAAGCTGAGTGCCGAAGAATTGATGCTTTTGAACTGTGGTGTTGGAGAAGACTCTTGAGAGTCCCTTGGACTGCAAGGAGATCCAACCAGTCCATTCTAAAGGAGATCAGCCCTGAGTGTTCTTTGGAAGGAATGATGCTAAAGCTGAAACTCCAATACTTTGGCCACCTCATGCGAAGAGTTGACTCATTGGAAAAGACTGATGCTGGGAGGGATTGGGGGCAGGAGGAAAAGGGGACGACAGAGGATGAGATGGCTGGATGGCATCACTGACTCGATGGACGTCAATCTGAGTAAACTCCGGGAGTTGGTGATGGACAGGGAGGCCTGGCATGTTGTGATTCATGGGGTCGCAAAGAGTTGGACACAACTGAGTGACTGAACTAAACTGAACTGAACGGTAACGGGCTCCTGATCTAGTGCAAGCAACTTGGTGTGCGTATATTTTTTGGCTGCACTATGTGTCTTGCTAGGTCTCATTCCTGGACCAGGGATTGAACCCAGGCCATGGAGTGAAAGCCCAGAGTCCTGTCCACTAGGCTACCAAGGAACTCCCCTGTGCCTATTTTTTATTAGAGGTTCTTAGTTTTCTCTCCAGAGGAGTGAGGTTGCATGGCCGAGTCCAGGCCCCTTTTAGTAGTGCCAAGCTTTTTCAAAACACAGGCCTTCTGTCAGGGCAAGGATGGACTGCCTCTCATTTAGACCTTCTACTAATTCTCCTCCTACCCACAGTCCCTTTTTCAGATGTTCCAGAGAACAAATCAGTTGATTTGTTCCTTCCTCCAAGGAAGATAGCTTTCCCAGTCTCCTGCGTGCTGAGAGTCACACTAGGCTGGAAACCCTTGACTTGGAGGTCATTTTTCAGTGGCAATGGCCCCTGAGGCCCTGCCCCCAGGGATGGTTCCCATACTCCCAGGGAAAGTCAAAGCAACCTCCAAACGTCTGTTCAGGCATGTTCCCTTCAGGGGTTAGGTCTCAGCTTTGTCTGGGCCTCATCAAACTATAATTATCTGCTTCCTGAATGTACTGCTGCCTTCCTCTGGCCTGTTCTTCATCTTTGTGTATTATGTCTTTTAAAACCCTCTCTACTGTCATTTCTGAAGAATTTTAGCAGAGTGGCTGATGAAGGTAATATGTTTCAATGGTCCACTTTTGAGGCCTTTTACATTTATATTTTCAATTTTTCCTCATACTTGAATAGTTTGGGTATAGAATTTAAGGTTTAAATAGTATTTAAAGTATTTTATATATAAAGGTAATGATATATGTCCAAACTTGTATTCTAGAGTCCTATGTTAAAATGCTTTCAAGGCTGGAGCACTGGGATGACCCAGAGGGATGGGAATGGGGAAGGAGATGGGAGGGGGTTTCAGGATGAAGAACACATGTAAACCCATGGCTGATTCATATCAATGTATGGCAAAAACCACTACAATATTGTAAAGTAATTAGCCTCCAACTAAAAAGATTAATAAAATGCTTTCAGTTTTTTAAAATGGAAAGAAAATAAATAAATAATTAAGTCAACTCATGTCCTTAGAAATAGAGGAAATCCCCCACTCTGGGACAAAATAAAAGAGGGCATAAATAATGTTTGTAACTAAAATTTTAAATGGTTCAAATCTTGTACTATATCAAGTCCTGATAACTTTATTTTCATAAAACAAAATAAATATTAGGCAAGAGAATTAAAATGTGAGAGGAGAAAACAAGTCTTGGTGAAATAATACAAATGACAATAATAATGTATTCTATTTGCACAATAGTTCTAACTTTGCCGGATCTTTACATATTTATTCACAGGATACCTTTATGAATTGGGGCTATAAAATTATGCACACTTTAAAAATAAGGAAAAAAAGGCTCAGAGATTTGCAAGGCTGTTCCAATGACCCTGAGCCCAAAGTAAAGAAGCCAAGCTGAGCTGGCTTCCTAACTCCAATGCCTTTCTTGAAGCAAATTTCAGGTGACCCATGGTCCAGCTGATAGTAGACTCACCTTGAAACCAATCAGGCTTATGCTTCAGGGACCAACAATTCCCTCCCTGTACATGGGCTCCTTTCAAGCCCCTCTACTGAATTTAAAACAAATAATTTTTTAGAACAGTTCTAGATTGACAGGAAAATTGGAAGGACAGTACAGAGTTCCTATATTATTAACATCTAATATTGGTGTACATTTGTTGCAATCAATGCACCAATATCAAGATATCACTTTTATAACTGAAGTCTATATTTTATTTAGCTATCTTAGTTTTTATTTAATGTCCGTTTTCTGTTTCAGAATTCCCACTCAGGATCCCACATGACATTTCTGTGAAAGATAGGAAAATTCACCTAGATCCTTACTCTATATACACCTTATGTTCTGCCATGGGTTTAAGTATTAGGCTTATTCTAATAAGGGGCTCCCATTTTTTTTTTACCTAAAGACTCTTAAGAGAAAATGCACAGTTGTTCTTTGGGTCTTAGAGTAACACATTTTGTCATCTGGCAGCGCCCTTAGGACCAGGCCAGAAGAAGGGGTCAGCTGATCCTGGGCTTGACTTGAGATTCAAAACAGGTAATAAGAGAGGAGCAAACATGAAAACGCTTTCACATATGCATCTACCTACAGACCATCCATGAACTGGCAAAATGCATCTTATAATAATTCAAATTTTCAGCATGGACTAGCTCTTGAATTGATTGAGGGCAGAGGATTTTCTTTGCTGCTTTGTCCTGAAACTGCTTTATTTTCCTAGAGAAATTCTTAAGTAAAAGTATTTCAAATTCATCCTCTCGCACACAATGAGACGTACACACGTGATGAACTTGGATTGACTAAGTCATCACTCAAAATGATTTGCAGCGTGGCTATTGTGTTGAACTATTGTGGACTGTCAGACCTGTTTTTCTTTGCCTGGCAAGCTTTCTTATTACCCTTACTCTGGCAACAGACCTGTCCCTTTCATAGGATTGGCTCAGGTCATCACAGACTATTAGCTCCTCATGAACAGCATAGAATGTACCCTGGGCCAAATGGCAGATGCTGGGAGGACAAAACCTTTTCCAGCAGGGGCTGTTCAGTGGGCAGCCTCTTCCAGGCTGTGGGAGGCCTGTGTGTTGCCCTGACAGACAACCAGCAGAGAATCGTGCAGAAATGAGGGCCTCACAACAGGAGGGAAAATCCTCTATCTTGATGTGATCCCCACATGCAGACTACCCTTTAATTGTCTGAACTACTCCAGCTCTCTGCTACAACTGGAGTGACTAACTTTCCTTTTTGTTAAGCCAGTGTGAATTTACATTTCTGTCCCTGTTGAAAGAGCTCCAATCAAAACACTGGGTACTTTGTTAAATGCTGGGTATGTCCTGGAACAAAATAACACTGAGCATCAGGAAAATAAAAATAAAAACTACAAATGGAATACCACAACATACACACCTGAATGGCTACAAACAACTGACAAAACCAGTGTTGAAACTGATAATGAGCAACCGTTACCCTCACACCCTGCGGGTGAGAGTGTAAATGGGCACAGTTATTTTGACAACACCTCCAAAAGCTGAACATACATTTACCCTAAGATTCACCAATTCTACCCAACATAAACATGTACCTGTATCACCAAAAGGCATGCACACAGCAGCACTGTTTACAACTGCCAGGACCTGGACAGGGCCAGGGACAGAACCCTGGGTGAATGCTTTGTGGCTCATCCATGTGACAGAAGGCTCAAGGGCTGTGAAATGAATGATCACCAGTTACACTCCACATGGATGGACCTCAGGGATAGTGTATGCAGTGACAAGCACCAACCCCGTCTTGTAGCACCTGTGGCAGGTGGGTGGGCCCTGGGGGCTGCTCCTGCTCTGCTTCCTCTTCCAGTGAATGGTTGTGTAATTTTGTGAAAAATCATCCAACTGTGCATTTATGACATGTGTGCCCTTTCCTGTATCTATATATTTCAACAAAAAATTAAAATACAAAAGACAGCTCCCCTCAGCCCATCAAGTATACAACCCAGTGAAGCAAGTAAACACAGAAAAGCTTCCCCTCTGCCTCTGCCATCCAGGGTGGAGAATGCTTTGTTCTTTTTCTCATCCAGAAGCCAGGAGCCATCTCAATTACTTTGCTATCTTTTTTTGGGTCTTCTCCAGCTCTATCGTTTCTGTCCTGAAGAGCCAACCCTAACTGCATGAAATATGTACAGATATTCTAGGATTTGGGACCAAGAACATAAAACCTATTTTCTTTTACCTGATCATCCTGAATTAAGGCTAACAATCTGCAAGCCTTTCTTGATGTTGAGGTATCTGAAATACTGTTTTGAGAAGTAGTAATATGCCTTTTTTTGGGTCACTACTGATAGCCAAAGGTGCATTTTTTTTTCCGGCCATGCTGCACTGCAATGTGGGATCTTATTCTCTGACCAGAGATCAAATCCACACCCTTTGCAGTGGAAGCATGGAGTCCTAACCACTGGACTGCCAGGGAAGTCCCCAAGGGCCCATCTTTTGATAGCTATTTTCTGGATTTCTTTTTCCTTGAAGGTCTTATCTTATGCACAAATTATTTTTTTGTGTCCTCTAACTAATGTTTTCACTGCATTCCCATTCTCTCGGTATTTCAATATGTGGAAAGGCTTAAAGTTGTCCGAAAATATGGAGATTTCACTGTTGACTTCTTCTTGGCTCATTTATATAACAGTTCAATTGCTTAACACTTCTCTATTCTGAAAATATGGTCCACGTGACTTTGTTAAACTGGAATTAGTTGAACCACATTTGAGATAAGTGGGCCAAAAGCTGCAGCTTAAAATTTTTTTGTTACATGAAAATTTTACTTGTAAAAACATTTCTTTGAATGTTTGTAAACTTTCTTTCTGGATGCACTGGGGCTCTGTTGCTGTGCGTGGGCTTTCTCTAGTTGTGCCAAGCGGGGCTGCTCTCTAGTTGTGGTGCCCAGGCTTCTCATGGCAGTGCCTTCTCTTGCTGAGCACTAGAGCGTGGGCTCAGTAGTTGTGCTGCATGGGCTTAGTTGCCCCGCAGCACGTGGAATCTTCCTGGACCAGGGATAGAACCCGTGTCCCCTGTACTGGCAGGTAGATTCTCAACTACTGGACCACCAGGGAAGTCCTGAATGTTTGTAAACTTTCTACTTACCTTTCTACTTATAATAATCTCCTTATATTAAAGTTCAGCCAATTTGCACATTTAAATAATACTTGAAGAAACATACTAATTTCCAGAGGCTGAGGCTGACCAAAGAAACGGAAAAGGCCTGTACAAACTTATCTTTATTTGGGAACAGAAAGACATCATGATGAAGGTCTGGAGGGGAACTCAGGCCCCAGGATCCCAGAGGCTTGCCCAACAACAGTCCAAGGTGCATTACGTGGCCCAGCAACAAGAGAAAATGGAAACAGAGGATGTGAGCCAACACAGTCAAGCTTTTTTGTTTTTTTTTTTAAAGACAAGACAGTCTAAGGACAGATTCCATTTTCCTAAAGGTCATACTTCAGCCTCATATAAATGTAAATTCCATCTTGTTTTAAATATCAAAAACTGTAAGCACAGTATTTATACATTTGCAACAGAAAGAGGGTCCTTTATTTATTATAAGTGCCAAAAGCAGTGAATACTAACCAGATGTGGTTTACTGCCTCTTACAAAGCAAGAAATGAGAAGAAATGACAGTTGGAGTTAAAAAAAAATCTTAAACAATTAAAACAATTTGTCCTACTAACAGAACTGAGTAGCTGAAAGCCTCCACTGAAATACTACTAGTGAACTTGCTTAAGCAGGGCCCTCCTGTTAATGTTCAGGTAAGTGAAGGGAAGTGAAGTAGCTCAGTCGTGTCCAGCTCTTTGGGACCTCACTCTTTGCAGCCTACCAGGCTCCTCCGTCTATGGGATTTTCCAGGCAAGAGTACTAGAGTGGGTTGCCATTTCCTTCTCCAGAAGATCTTCCCAACTCAGGGATTGAACCCGGGTCTCCCGCATTGCAGGCAGATGCTTTATCCTCTAAGCCACCAGGGAGGTTCAGGTAAGATGCTCCTAAATGACTGGCCTGCAGACCCTGATTTATGCAAACATGATTATGGATGTCTGAAATCATTTAACTATTTATAAGAGGAAGGTGATTATTACCTCATGCTTTCTCTAAGTAACCAATCTATAAGTTCTTGAGGCAAAAATATAATCAGTCTTTTCTTTTGGGTGGGTACTGAGGGTGGGGTGGCGGGGTGGGTAGTGATGGTAATACTGTCTGGTTTGTGTTTATCAGAAAAATACACTATTTAAAACACATGAAAAATACTGTAATCAAAGACTGGATAAAGACTATAAAGATTGAATAAAGAGGAAATGTGACCATATTATTTTCTATTTAAATTACAACTAGACTTTGTAAGACAGTTTAAAAAGGTATTCAACAACAATTTGAACTATCATAAATAGCTTGAATGTAATACTTTAGTGTAAAAAATAGATTTGCAGGATGCTTAATTTGAAATCTACTTTAAAAGAATACAGAACCACTTCAGATCCACTAGAATATCTATAATAAAAAAGACAGACAATAAAAAGACAAATGTTGGTGAGAATGTGACAAATGCAGACCTCAGACATTGTTGGTGAGATGTAAAATGGGACAGCCACTTAAGAGTTTGGCTGTTTCCCTCCTCATCCCCCCCCCCACTTTTTAATGTCCTTTATAAATTCTGAGATGAAGTTTTAATTGTCCCTTTAAATCTAGTCCATATTTTCACATAGGATCCTGTCATTCAAATTTTTCTGCACTGGGACAAACACTTGAGGATATCTGACAAAACAACATTCTTTATTTTAAATACAGCATCTATTTCATTCTATCTTTCTGGTACTCTTATTAGATTACATTAAACCACCTAATTCTATGCTTAACTGAACTCATTTATTTTCCATCTAATTATCTTTCTAGAAGTTCTTTGACTTCTTCAAATACATCTTCTAATTTTCTTTTTACTAATATTTAACCTGTTGTTTCATTTATCCACTGGTTTCTAAATTTTAAAAATTCTAATGACATTGAAAAAATGTATAAATGTAATTTGTTTCTTTTTCCAATAGGTTTTTGTAAAAAAAAAAAAAATTGCTCTGGGGCTTGCCTGGTGGCACAGTGGATAGGAATCTGCCTGCCAATGCAAGGATCACCTGGTCCAGGAAGATACCACGTGACATGGAGCAACTAAGCCCATGTACCATAACTTCTGAGCCCAAGCCCGCACTCTAGGGCCTGAGAACCGCAATTTCTGAACCTGGGTATGACAACAGCGCTCTGAGAGCCTGTGCTCCCCAACAAGAAAAGCCACTGCAATAGAAGCCTGCACACCACAGCCAAGAGTAGCTCCCGCTCACCATAACTAGAGAAAGCCTGCATGCAGCAACAAAGAGCCAGTGCAACCAAAAATAATAAATTTTAAGAAACTGTCCCTTATTTCTAAATTAGGTTTATATTTTAGGTACTTCTTTGGTATCTTTAACCTTGTACTTTTTTTGTCTAGATTGACTAGTTTTTGTCTAGATTATTTTATAATTCTCACTTATAGAAGTTTGCTTTATGCAATTAATGCATAATGTTTTAAATGTATACTTTTTTCATCTACAAGCTTCCCTGGTGGCTCAGATGGTAAAGAATCTGCCTGCAAAGCAGGAGACCTGGGTTTGATCCCTGGGTTGGGAAGATACCCTGGAGAATGGAATGCCTACCCATTCCAATATTCTTGCCTGCAGAATTCCATGGACAGAGAAGCTTGGCAGGCTACAAGTCCATGGGGTTGCAAAGAGTCGGACGTGACTGAGTGACTAACACTCTTTCATCTGGGGTCATATTTTTCTGTGACAGTTCTGTGAAATTGTGTGAGAATTTCCCTCTCTGGCAGTTTCAAGGTGGCTTTTCCCAGAGCTCGGAGAAGTCCTTGTATGTACAATTTATATTCCTTTCCAGACTTGGGCTTCTACCTAAACCACACAAGCAGTGTAAACTGAGATCCAGTATATACCTATGCCAGGGATCTGGAGACGTGAGTTTCTCCACCTAAGTTCCCTCCAGTTTCTTTGGCCTGGCTGGCAGTTTTCCTCTTCCTCTGTCAACTCACAGAAATCCTTGAGGCCCCAGCTCTGGGAGGAGGATTTACCCTAGCGTCTGATACGGTCCAGGCTGTCTTCCAGATCCAGGGCCCAAATCTGTGTTCTACCCAGCACTAGCTCCTGTTCTTGCTTTGATTTGTCTCCTTATTTATGGCTCTTGGGACATTTCTACCTCTTTCTTTTGAGCTTGACTATAATACTTAAGACATGTTGTACTTAATCCAGAATTTCTGAACAATTAAAATGGTGGGAAAGGGTACACATGGTCATCTTAGCCTGCCATATTTACTTTCCTTTTCTTTTTGGCTGAGCTGTGAGGCATGCAGGATCTTAGTTCTCCGACCAGAGACGGAACCTGTGCCGCCTGCAGTGGAATTGTGTAATCTTAACCACCAGGGAAGTTCCTGACGTATTTAAGTCTCCACTTGCTTTCTTTATGGTGAGAAATATCACATTTTCATTTCTCTTTATACAAATAATTAACATATGCATTCTCACTATGAAAATTAAATGGTTAAAGGAACTTTCTTGGTGGTCCAGTGGTTAAGAATCTGCCCACCGTAGCAGGGGATATAGGTTTGATCCCTGATCCAGGAAGGTCCCACATGCTGTGGTGCAACTAAGCCCATGTGCTACAACTACTGAAATCTGCTTGCCTACAGTCTCTGTTCCACAAGAGAAATCATCACACTGAGAAGCTGGCACACCCCAGCAAGGAGTAGCACCCATTTGCCACAAATAAAGAAAGTCTGTCTGCAGCAACAATGACCCAGTGTAGCCATAAAATATATATATATAAAATGGTAAAAGCTAAGTGAAAGTCTTCTTTGACATAACCCCAATTCTAGTCTCCACCCCTCTGTCCCCAGGTATCTTGCAGATCTCTTCCCATATTACAGTTCTCTACAGACCCACAGAAGATATGAAATTACGTCTCAATGAAAAATACCTCAATAGAGAAAATTTAGTGAATAAAATCATATTATACCATATTGTTTTCTCATTTCTTTTCTTCACTCAACAATGTGTATTGAAGAGCTTTCTCAGTGAAGATAGAGTTTCTATCTGGGGTCGCTGTGTAGTATTCCATTGTGTATTTAATTGCTGTGTAGTATTTAATCGCTGTGTAGTATTCCATTGTGAATAATTTTCAAGGGTGTGTCAGCCCATGAGGGTAAATTTCCTCAAAGGAGAGGAACGCTTTTAGCAGAAGGAAGGGAAGTTATTGGGCACCAAACAACTGATGTCCACCCTCTACCACCATGTTCTACCAGTCACTCATTGCTACATACTGTAAGTATGGTGTTAGGACCATTCCACAGAATACGATGGACACCCCCACAAAACTTTGGGTCAGATGTTGACACTGATGGCTCCATTCATTGCCAGAGGGTATGTATCAAGGCATACAGTAGGCTTAACAAACATTTGTTGAATTCATTGAAGGAACATGACTTACAAGTAAAAAAGCTAAAGGAAACAAAAGTAATTTAGTGAAACTGAGAATTATAGGAGAATGATTGAAAAACAAAGCTTTAAATAAGAAAGTAAATACAGAGAAATTCTTAGATAGATGTTTTAGTATAAAATCTGAACGACTTCAGGAAAGACACTTGGTCCAAGACAGAAGGAACTACTGTAATTCCTGGCACATAAGTGCCTGGTAAACAATATGACTAGGTTAAAACAAACAGAAACCGAAAAATAAAATGCTGAGCACCTAACTCTGTGCCAAAAGCATGTGAAACACATACTTAGGCAAGACCCTCATCTGATTTTGAGAGGCAAAGAGTAATTGGAACAAAGCAGATGCATGCTAGGAGTCACTGCTAGCAGCTTGTTTAGAAGGAACTAGCATCCAGTTGTGTGTTACAGTCATGAAATTGGCAAAGATGGTACTGGGGAGGGGCAATGGGGTGCTGAGAAAGAGTCTCTGAGAAAATATGAGGAAGCAAGATTAATTACAGTGGTTTGATTTAGTCTTTTATTCCTATTTGACATGGAGCATAATGCTTGCATAGGTCTTGTGATGGTTCAAGAAACTGCAGTAAGATGGATGGAGTTGGAAGGCATTACACTAAGTGAAAGAAATCAGACAGAGAAAGACAAATACTATATAATATCACTTACATGTGGAATCTAAAAAATAATAACAGACTATTGAATATAACAAAAAAGAAGCAGACTCACAGAAGCAGAGAACAAATGAGGGGTCACCAGTGAGGGTGGGGGAAGGGGGTAATACAGGGGTGGGGGGTGGGAAGTACAAACTTTTGGATGTAAGTAAGATTGGCTCAAGGATATACTGGACAACATGGAGAATACAACCAATATTTTGTAATAACTATAAATGGAAAGTAACCTTTAAAAATTGTATTAAATAAATAAACTGAACTAAGGGGAGCCATCAAATTGTAGACAGAAAACATGATCATTGCTAAGTGCTTGATCATTGCTAATTCTCCCTTCAAAAGACATAAATAAACCATTTTCAGCATGAAAACACTTAAAATTTACTTTCACTACTCTGAATCACAGATACCAAATGGCATGCCATCATAAATAGATGACGGCATGGCTCCTCCTTCTATCGTACTGGTGATTTCATAGTGAAAATATTGTTTGTTTCACTAAAGCTTGCTTGAAATTAGTTTTAAAAGCAAAAACATCAGATATGCAGATGACACCACCCTTATGGCAGAAAGCGAAGAAGCACTAAACAGCCTCTGATGAAAGTGAAAGAGGAGAGTGAAAAAGTTGGCTTAAAACTCAACATTCAGAAAACTAAGACCATGGAATCCCTTTGCATCACTTCATGGTAAATAGATGGGGAAATAATGGAAACAGTGACAGACTTTTATTTTTTAGGCTCCAAAATCACTGCAGATGGTGACTGTAGCCATGAAATTAAAAGATGCTTACTCCTTGGAAGAAAAGCTATGACCAACCTAGATAGCATGTTAAAAAGCAGAGATATTACTCTGCCAACAAAGGTCCATCTAGTCAAGGCTATGGTTTTTCCAGTGGTCATGTATGGATGTGAGAGTTGGACTATAAAGAAAGCTGAGCACCAAAGAATTGATGCTTTTGAACTGTGGTGTTGGAGGAGGCTCTTGAGAGTCCCCTGAACTGCAAGGAGATCCAATCTGTCCATCCTAAGGGAAATCAGTCCTGAATATTCATGGAAGGACTGATGGTGAAGCTGAAACTCCATTACTTTGGCCACCTGATGTGAAGAGCTGACACATTTGAAAAGACCCTGATGCTGGGAAAGATTGAAGGTGGGAGGAGAAGGGGATGACAGAGGATGAGATGGTTTGATGGCATCACCGACTCAATGGACGTGAGTTTGAATAGGCTCTGAGAGTTGGTGATGGACAGGGAAGCCTGGCATGCTGCAGTCCATGGGTCACAGAGTCGGACATGACTGAGCGACTGAATTGAACTGAAAAGCAAAAAAAACCCCTTAGCCAGACAGGACTTCGCTTTTTGTACAACAAATGGTTTTTAACCACCCTCTAAAAAAGAAAAAAAGAAACCTCTCTGTAATTTAAGTATATATTCAGAAAAAAATTAAGCAGCCATAGTCTTTGAAATGTGTATATACTAATTAAAGGACAATTCTCATGAGAAAGATTTACAAATTGTATAAAATCTCAACACTCATAAGTATTGTATAAATGAAACAATGTAAAAAGAAATAATCAATAAATATTTACTGACAGATTAATAGGTAAGAAGCTTGCCCTAGGCTATACAATAGAGTATTACAACAGTATAAAGATGTTCTCTTCAGGAAGTGAAGATAAATACAGGCTGATTGAAGAAGGTTATATTAAATATTAATGACTTTTCTCTTTTTCACAAAAGCTTTACATGTGATAGTCAATATGAAAATTTTTTTGTTGAATATGTTTACCTCTGTACTACACTTTATCACCAATACCCAGGAAAATTTTTGTGACCTTGCTTCCTCTAGAGATCATAGTGGATAGGACCAGAGGGTGAACCCATGATCCAAGCTGGTTAAATCAGGTTCTTTGGAGAAATCTGAAATTAAGGGCCATACCACCAATCTGGGAAGTAGCTTGAACTGAAAGTAAACAGGTTTGTGTTTTTAGAGATGGGCCACTGGCTGGCCACATGCATGTCAACACAGAAGTTGTCCTGCAGAAGGCAAGACCTACTGAGAGAAGAATGAAGTGAACATGCAGAAAATGATAAGGATGAGACAACTCTGAAAAAGAAAGCAAGAAAGGAGTCCTTGAGGGCTGCCTGGACCATGAGAACCACCTCATTCCTGGTCCCAGGGCCTTGGAAATCTCTAAGGTTGTTCAATAAGAGGGTATTCTCAGTGTCCTTCCAATATAGCCACACTGTTCTTGGGCTTATTTGAAGTGAGTTTCTATTACCTGCAATTGAAATGTTTTCACAAACAAAATGGCCATTTCAATTCCATTATTGACAATAGAAAGTATGGGATGGATAAGGCAGATATTTTTGTAGAAAGACTATCTAGGACATCATGAGAGAACATAGATATTAAAAGAGAGGGGAGAATTAAGCTCTGAATTATTTGTTCTTTGCCTTGATCAATCTCCTCAGTTCTGAAATAGTTCTTTAGAACAATTTTTCCAGCTTTACATGTATTTTTTTGTGGAGAAGATTCAATGATCTCATCATTCTGCCACAGTTGAAAGTTCCGCCACAACTGATTTTTACAACTTTCTTTAAAAATTTTTTTGTCTCTTTGCCTTCCCTTTTATTAGCTTTTAAAAATTTTACTTTCCCTTATACTAGCTAGGATGTCACATGATCTATTCCTGTATGTCAAATGATTACCTTAGATATTTTATCACACACACTCATCAAAGTCCAAATTAATCCATGTCTCAATGCTCCTCATGAACAAAGGGCTTTATAATGTTTTAATTTCAGTCTGAATTCTAGCTTAAAAAAAAAAACCTCACTTGACATTATTATGACTTTATTATACGGAAACTGTTTCCTGTATTTACCATATTGTTCCTTATTACATCTCAAATTCTTTCCTGGATCATTTTCCCTCTGCCTGAAGAATATCCTTTAATTCTAAAATGAACATATGTTAGAGGTAAAATCTCTCAGTTTCTGTTTATATGACTTTCACTTTTCCAGTTATATTGAGATATAATTGACATAATACTATGTAAGGTGTACAATGAATTGATAAATGTACAAATTGCAAAATGATCAGTACTGTGATAGTTTTATGCACATTTCTGAATATACCTGTGCATACATTTCTTTTGAAAATATACTTAGGAAGTTTCAAGATGGCAGAGTAGAAGGACGTGCGCTCATCTTCTCCTGCAAGAACTCCAAAATTACCACTTGCTGCTGAACAACCATCAACAGGACAATGCTGGGTCCCACCAAAAAAAGATACACCATATCCAAGGGCAAAGGAGAAGCCCCAGCAAGACAGTAGGAGGGGTGAAATCGCATTTAGAATCAAACCCCATACCCCCCCGAGATGCTCGAAGGGCTCAAACTAACCTTGTGCACACCAAGACCCAGAGACCCCACAGAGACTGAGCCAGAACTGTGTTTGAGTGTCTCCTATGGAGGTACGGGTCAGCAGTGGCCTGCCACAGGGGCAGGGGCTCTGGGTGCAGCAGACCTGGGTATGGCATAGGGCCTCTTGGAGGAGGTCACCATTAACCCCACTATAGAGCCACCAGAACTTACACAGGCCTGGGGTAACAGACTCTTAGAGGGCGCAAACAAAACCTTGTACACAATGGGACCCAGGAGAAAGGAGCAGTGACCCCACAAGAGACTGACCCAGACTTGTCCAGGAGTGTCCAGGAGTCTCTGGAGGCGGCGTGGGTTGGTGGTGGCCGATGCAGCGTCAGAGGCACTGAGTGTGGCAGTGCCTGCATGGGACCTTTTGAAGGAGGTCCATTATCCTCATTACGTCCACCATAGTTTGGCCTCAGGTCAAACAACAGAGAGGGAACACAGCCCTGCCCATCAACAGAAAATTGGATTAAAGATTTTCTCAGCATGGCCCTGCCCATCAGAACAAGACCCAGTTTCCCTGACCTTCAGTCTCTCCCATCAGAAAAGTTTCCATAAGCCTCTTATCCTTCTCCATTAGAGGGCTGACAAAATGAAAACCACAATCACAGAAAACTAACCAAACTGATCACATGGACCACAGTCTTTTCTAACTCAGTGAAACTATGAGCCATGCTATGTAGGGCCACCCAAGATGGATGGGTCATGGTGGAGAGCCCTGACAAAACATGGTCCACTGTAGAAGGGAATGGCAATCCACTTCAGTATTCTAGCCTTGACAACCCCATGAACAGTATGAAAAGGCAAAAAGATAGGACACTGAAAGATGAACTCCCCAGGTCAGTAGGTACCCAATATGTTACTGAAGATTGGTGGAAAAATAATTTCAGAAAGAATGAAGAGATGGAGCCAAAGCAAAAACAACACCCAGTTGTGGATGTGACTGGTGATGGACCTCATAGGAACCTGGAATGTTAGGTTCAAGAATCAAGGTAAATTGGAATTGGTCAAACAAGAGATGGCAAGAGTGAACATCAACATTTTAGGAATCAGTGAACTAAAATGAACTGGAATGGGTGAATTTAACTCAGTTCAGTTCAGTCGCTCAGTTGTGTCCAACTCTTTGTGACCCCATGAATCGCAGCATGCCAGGCCTCCCTGTCCAACACCATCTCCCGGAGTTCACTCAGACTCACGTCTATCGAGTCAGTGATGCCATCCAGCCATCTCACCCTCTGTCGTCCCCTTCTTCTCCTACCCCCAATCCCTCCCAGCATCAGAGTCTTTTCCAATGAGTCAACTCTTTGCATGAGGTGGCCAAAGTACTGGAGTTTCAGCTTTAGCATCATTCCTTCCAAAGAAATCCCAGGGCTGATCTCCTTCAGAATGGACTGGTTGGATCTCCTTGCAGTCCAAGGGACTCTCAAGAGTCTTCTCCAACACCACAGTTCAAATGCATCAATTCTTCGGCGCTCAGCCTTCTTCACAGTCCAACTCTCAACATCCATACATGATCACAGGAAAAACCATAGCCTTGACTAGACGGACCTTAGTTGGCAAAGTAATGTCTCTGCTTTTGAATGTACTATCTAGGTTGGTCATAACTTTTCTTCCAAGGAGTAAGAATCTTTTAATTTCATGGCTGTAATCACCATCTGCAGTGATTTTGGAGCCCCAAAATATAAAGTCTGACACTGTTTCCACTGGTTCCCCATCTATTTCCCATGAAGTCATGGGACCAGATGCCAAGATCTTCGTTTTCTGAATGTTGAGCTTTAGGCCAACTTTTTCACTCTCCTCTTTCACTTTCATCAAGAGGCTTTTTAGCTCCTCTTAACTTTCTGCCATAAGGGTGGTGTCATCTGCATATCTGAGGTTATTGATATATTCTCCCAGCAATCTTGATTCCAGCTTGTGCTTCATCCAGCCCAGTGTTTCCCATGATGTACTCTGCATAGAAGTTAAATAAGCAGGGTGACAATATACAGCCTTGACGGACTCCTTTTCCTATTTGGACCCAGTGTGTTGTTCCATGTCCAGTTCTAACTGTTGCTTCATGACCTGCATATAGGTTACTCAAGAGGCAGGTCAGGTGGTTTGGTATTCCCATCTCTTTCAGAATTTTCCACAGTTTATTGTGATCCACACAGTCACAAGAACTGATTCTAATCAAGTGTAAGTAAGACCTTTGTTTTAGCAAAGAGATGAAGATGCACACAGTAATTAAAAAAAAAAAACAACTTAAATGACTTAATTAGCAGCACACATGTGTATAAGTCCTGAAAGAATTTATATACATTTGGGGAAAACATATGGAAACCACTATTTATAATATAAAACAGAGTTAATCAGTCCTGGCAAAGTAGTAAAGCTAGTGTGCTACTATGGGTGAACTGTAGAACTAGAGACAGTTTCTTGGAAAAGATGATATTAAAGTTAGGGACTGAAGAAAAGATCAGGCTATCAGAAGGTGGAGTCTTGAGCTTTTGAAACAATAACACCTGATTGTTTTCAATACCTATATGCATGTGAGTGGCCACATTCAAACTTTTCACTCTGGCAGAGAAATGCAGGGTAAAGATGAGCACTGTGTTTAAAAATACTATTATTTATGCATTAGTTGTGTCAACAGGGTATGATCATGGATAATTTTAGTCTTTGTTACACATTGTTTTAGCAATTTCTAAATTTACTCTTCTGCTCTAATTTGGAGGGAGGAGTTTAGTTTTATTCTTTTTAAGATCAGAGTTTCATCTGGGCAAATTGAGAAAAGAACTTAATTCAAAAACAATATCTTGCACATACAGAAAAGTCAGTAATTTCCAGAATACTATTCATAAAAATTCCATAAACCCTAGAAGAGTTTGAAAATTGCACTTACAAATCTGCTAGAATTAAAATTAAATTTGTTTAAAAAATGGAATAAATGAAGTTAGCATTAATTTTTTCCTACTCTCGGATGCTGAAAGAGTCTAATGGAAATGAAAAAGATGATATCACCCACCAGTAATGGGGAAAAAATGAGGCCATGGACAAACACACTATTTTGATTTATTAAACTGCAAGCGAGCTTCACTTTATCCCCCATGAGTGATGGCTTAACCGGTTGCCAAAGTCTTCTTTTTCACAAAATACCTTTGTAAATATTGTGGTTGCTCTGATTTATAGCCATTGCCTTCAGACAGTGTATCAGAAGAAAAGAATCCCATTTCCAACAAACGTTAAAACTACCATATGTGTAATCATCTCACAAACCTCACGCTAAGTATAGGTTTCAGAGTTGGCAGGAGAAAAATTACAGGGAAAGAGCAGTTCTGGAGGCTGTGGCTGTGGTGGTTCATCCCAAAGTGGGAATGACACAACCAGAATGCCAGAGAAAAACACCTGGGTTGTCAACAGTGGTCTTTTTTAAAGATAAGAACCTAGTCCCAGGGGAGGGTGGGACTCATCCAGTTCTCCCTGGCAGGCAAGATGAATTCTGGCCCTGATGCCTCTGCAGTGACTTTCATCATGTCTGCTCCCCAAACACTCAGGCAATCTGGTTTTCATCTTGAAGGCATCTGACTCCTATGGTTTATGGACATGTGGAGCCATAATGGTGATGAGAGTCAGTTTCTGCTGATGTGGGCTGCAGAATATATTCTACCCATCCTTCCATTTCTGCTGGGAGAAGGAGCACTGTAGGGGTGAGCTGAAAAGTGTGTAGCCTGACTGTTGTGAAAAGAAAGAAATCAGACTAACGAAGTTATGCTCAGTTCTTCCATTTCTCAGCAAGTCAGACAAATTATTTAACTCTGTGAAGCTTTAGTTTCCTCATTTAGACTGTAATACTTCAGTGTTCTTCCTCTGAAAACTGGAGTATAACAAGCTACATTATTGGGTTGAAGGATTTATTGAGTACTGTCCTTAGCCAGAGAACATTTGGCACACAGTGGAGCTAGTTAATGCTGCCAGTTTCTTTGTTTCTCTTCTATCCCCTTCATGTATAGGGTATGTAGGAAAAAGTGAGGACCTGATTCTGCCAAAGGACATACAAAAATGTCTGTTCTTAGGTTATTTTTAAGACTCTATAAAATCAACTGCTAAAATAACATGCATTATATTTTTACCCTTGAATGTACATTCTTATGGCAAAAAAAAAAATCACTATAGTTTTTAAGAATGGAAATTAAACCATAAATACCAAATGTGATTTTCTTTGCACAAAATTTCTCCTCCAAAAAATTTAACCTAAACCTCTTGAAACACTTGTCAGAATATTGCAAGTGTTAACATAAGTTGGTTTGGATAAGCAAAACTATATCCTGGCTGTGAAGACATGGTATAAACTCACATCTCCTTTCAAGCCTAAACTTAAATAGTTATAAAAGGGAGAGATGGAACCAAAATTTAAAACCTCTCTGAGCAGTAAAACCAGTAATTAGGTAAATCTTGCATCTCTGAATTTCCATGAGTTATCACAATAAGGAATACGGGGGAATAACAAGTTTTGGAGTAGACGGTACATCTTGTTCTTCTGTATGTGCTGATACAATGCGTGGGAGAGATCCAAACCAAGTTGAACAAATGAAAGTTGGCAATTTGAATATAAAGCTCAGGAAACAGTTAAGAGCTTAGATAGATCTGTAGCTCATTGGCGTATATTAAAGCAATGTGGTTAGTGCTCCTTTATGTTTGCTTACTGGATGAACAATATTATGAGGGCAAGCAAGGACAGATAAAGAAGAGGGCCATGGAGGATGGAGAACATGAATATTTATGATGTGGAAGTGGGTGGGATGAAGTCAGTAAAAGATGAAGAGAAAGAAAGATGGATAGAAGGAAGGACAGATAGACTTCCAAGAATAGGGGGATCAATAAGACAATAAGGAAAAAGAAGGCTGATAGATGGCTTCTGTGGGCCACTGAATGTTTGAGAGGGCACTTTTACACCGACCATAAATGCCACAGCTGAATCACAGTAGATTAAGGAACAAATGGGAGGCTGAACACATGGAGGTGTTTTCTGTAGATATTATTTCAAGAAATCAAGGAGAGACTAGGAAGATGGAATAGATGGTAGTCTGAGGACATCCAGACAGGATATAAGAAGATTCTTTCTCACTGACAGAAGCTGAATATATTAGTAAACAAAGAAGAGCAAATCACAGCTATGCACAATGCCATGCTACTGATTCAATGGCCCCATGATTCCACTGAGACACAGTCAGTGCCATCACTTAACACTTGGACTTGAATGTCACACTCTGGAGATAGCTGAGTCATTTTGGCTTAGGTCATGAACACAAAAGAATAGATAGCTGGGAGCTGTGAATATTAAGCTATCCCAGCTATCCATTCTTGTGTGTTCATGACCTAAGCCTGAATGACTCAACTATCTCCAGAGTGTGACATTCAAGTCCAAGTGCTAAGTGATGTTAGCCTGGTCTTGGAATAAACATACCAGAGGAGACAAAAGACCTGTACACTGAAAACTATAAGATGCTGATGAAAGAAATTGAAGATGACACAAACAGCTGGAAAGACCTACCATGTTCTTTGATTGCAAGTATCAATACTATCAAGATGACTACACTGACCAACTCAATCTATAGATTCAATGCAATCCCTATCAAATCAACAAAGGCATTTCCCACAGAACTAGAACAAGGTAAAAAAAAAAAAACAAAAAAACCTTCAAATTTGTAAGGAGACACAAAAGACCCTGAATAGGCAAAGCAATCTTAAGAAAGGAAAATGGAGCTGAAGGAATCACATTCCCTAACTTTATACTACATAGGAACAGTCATCAAAATAGTATAGTACTGGCACAAAAACAGAAATATAGATCAATGGAACAGGATAAAAAGCCAAGAAATAAACTCACACACCTATGGTCAATAAATCTACAACAAAGAAGGCATTCTCAGGTGGGTCAGACAGTAAAGCATCTGCATGCAATGTGGCAGACCTGGGTTCAATCCCTGGGGCGGGAAGATTACCTCGAGAAGGGAATGACAACGCACTCCAGTATTCTTGCTTGGAGAATCCCATGGACAGGGGAGCCTGGTGGTCTACAGCCCATGGGATCGTAAAGAGTCAGACACGACTAAGTGACTAACACGACAAAGGAGGCTAGACTATACAATGAGAAAAGACAGTGTCTTCAATAATGGTGCTGGGAAAACTGGATAAAACTCTTAGAGGAAAACACAGGCAGAACACTCTTCGACATAAAACACAGCAGTATCTTTTCTGAGCCATTTTTTGAGTAGAGTTGTGGAAATAAAACCAAAATAAACAAATGGGACCTCATTAAACTCAAAAGCTTTTGCACAGCAAAGGAAATCACAAACAAAACAAAAAGACAACGCATGGAATGGGAGAAAATTTTTGCAAACACTGCAACTGATAAGGGATTAGTCTGCAAAATTTACAAACAACTCATGTGGCTCAACATCCAAAAAACAAACGACCCTGTCAAAAAATGGGCAGAAGACCTAAACAGACATTTCTCCAGAGAAGACATGCAGATAGCCAAGAGATATATGAAAAGATGCTTAACATCACTAATTATTAGAGAAATGCAAATCAAAACTACAATGAAATACCATGTCATGCTAGTCAGAATGGCTATCATAAAAAAGTCTATAAACAATAAATGCTGGAGAGGGTATGGAGAAAAGGGAGCCCTCCTACACTGTTGGTGGGAATGTAAAATAGTACAGCCACTATGGAAAACAATCTAGAAGTTCCTTAAGAAACTAAAAATAGTTATCATATGATCCAGCAATCCCACCCCTGGGCATATATACAGAGAAATCCATGGTTCAAAAGGATACAGGCACCCCAGAATTCATTGCAGTTCTGTTTACAAGAGCAAAGACATTGAAGCAACATAAATGTTTATTGACAGAGGAATGGATAAAGAACATGTGGTATATATATACAATGGAATATTGTTGTTCAGTTGCTAAGTGGTTTCCTACTCTTTGTAACCCATGGACTGCGGCATGCCAGGCTTCTCTGTCCTTCAGTATCTCACAGAGTCTGTTCAAATTCATGTCCATTGAGTTGGTGATGCTATTTATCTAACCATCTCATCCTCTGTTGCCTTCTCCTTTCGCTTTCAATCTTTCCCAGCATCAGAGTCTTTTACAATGAGTCAGTTCTTCACATCAGGTGGCCAAGTATTGGAGCTTCAGTTTCAGCATCAGTCCTTCCAATGAATATTCAAGACTGATTTCCTTTAGGATTGACTAGATACATCTTTCACTTTCATCAAAAGGCTCTTTAGTTCTGCTGTGCTTTCTGATATAAGGGTGGCATTATCTGCATATCTGAGGTTATTGATATTTCTCCTGGCAATCCTGATTCCAGCTTGTGCTTTATCCAGCCCAGAATTTTGTATGATGTACTCTGCATATAAGTAAAATAAGCTGGGTGACAATATGCATCCTTGATGTACTCCTTTCCCAATTTGGAACCAGTCAGTTGTTCCACGTCTGGTTCTAACTGTTGCTTCTTGACCTGCATACAGATTTCTCAGGAGGCACATAACGTAGTCTGGTGTTCCCTTCTCTTTAAGAATTTTCCACGGTTTGTTGTGACCCACAAAAAGGCTTTAGCAGAGACAATGAAGCAGAAGTAGATGTTTTTTTGGAATTCTCTTGCTTTTTCTATAGTCCAGCGGATGTTGGCAATTTGATCTCTGGTTCCTCTGCCTTTTCTAAATCCAGCTTGAATATCTGGAATTTCTTGATTCATGTACTGTTGAACCCTAACTTGGAGAATTTTGAGCATTCCCTTGCTAGTGTGTGAGATGAGTACAATTGTGGGGTGGTTTGAACATTCTTTGGCATTGCCTTTCTTCGGGATTGGAATGAAAAGTGACCTTTTCCAGTCCTGTGGCCACTGCTGAGTTTTCCAAATTTGCTGGCATATTGAGTGCAGCACTTTCACAGCATCATCTTTTAGGATTTGAAATAGCTTATCTGGAATTCCATCACCTCCACTATCTTCGTTTGTAGTGATGCTTCCTAAGCACTTGAAATATGCTCACCAGAAAAAATTTATTTTCCATATCTCACCATACAGTTGACTCCCTTTACTCATTTCACCACCCCCTCATTTTAGATTTCCTATGCAAAGCATTTCACCTGTCTAATAAGAGTTTTCTCCTTCCTTAATTTTCTTACACTTTTTGGGGGACTGCATTACATGTCCTGCTGGATCTCAAGTTTCCTGACCAAGGATTGAACCTAGGCCCCTGGCAGCAAAAGTCCCAACCACTGAACCACCAGAGAATTCCCAATTTTCTACTTATACCCAATTTTCTACTTTCCTACATAGATTTTTTTTTTCCGTTTTCTTGTTTTACTGCACTAGCCAGAACTTTCAGTGAGCCTGCTTGTCTCGTTCCTAGAAAGGGAAAATTTTCAGTATTACAATATTGAGTATTTTTAAATAATAGCTTTGCTGAGATATAATTTACATATCATTAAATTCACCCTTTTAGAGTACACAATTTAGTGGGTTTTAGTATTTTCATATTTGGGTGATATCACTAATACCTATTTTGGGGACATTTGGGTCACTTTATGAACAAACACTGTACTCATTAGTAGTTACTCCCTATTGTGTCACCCCACTCTAAGTCTCCTCACCCCAACAACCACTCATCTACTTTCTGCCTAGTAGATCTGCCTACTGTGGACACTTCATATGAAAGAGGCATACAATATGTGGCCTCTTGTGATTGGCTTCTTGCACTGAACATAATATGTTTGAGGTTCATCCACGTTGTAGCATGTATCATACCGTTCCTTTTCATTGCTGAATAATATTCCACTGTAGAAACAGACTACACTTATTTTGTCCATTCATCAGCTGGATATTTGAGTTGTTCCCACATTTTGGCTGTTATGAAAAGTGTAGCTTCAAAATTGGTATACAGGTTTTATGTGGATTTATGTTTCCACTTCTCTTGGGTATATAGCTAGGAGTGGAAGCAAGTTATTTTCTGTAGATACGCTGAGAGACTAATGAGTTCTATTCTATTTCTAGTATGTAAAAGCTTTTTTCTTCCTTCTTTAAACATTAAGATGATCATATAATGTTTGGATTTCATCCTTAAATCAACCAGGTATTTGTTGAATAAACCTAGTATTATCATGATATCCTATTTATATATTAGTAGATTTGGTTTGCTAATAATTTAGTTTTCTAAAATCTATGTTCATTAGTGAGACTGATTTATAATTACCCTTTTTTATAATTTTCTTGTCAGGTTATAGTATGGTTATGCTGATCTTAAAGAACTGTTTAGAAGAATGTGTTGATTACTATAAGCCCATAGTAGGGACTTCAGATGACACCAGCCTTGTGGCAGAAAGTGAAGAGGAACTAAAAAGCCTCTTGATGAAAGTGAAAGTGGAGAGTGAACAAGCTGGCTTAAAGCTCAACAATCAGAAAATGAAGATCATGGCATCTGGTCCCATCACTTCATGGGAAATAGATGGGGAAACAGTGGAAACAGTCTCAGACTTTATTTTGGGGGGCTCCAAAATCACTGCAGATGGTGACTGCAGTCATGAAATTAAAAGACGCTTACTCCTTGGAAGAAAAGTTATGACCAACCTAGACAGCATATTGAAAAGCAGAGACATTACTTTGCTGACTAAGGTCTGTCTAGTCAAGGCTATGGTTTTTCCTGTGGTCATGTATGGATGTTGAGAGTTGGACTGTGAAGAAGGCTGAGCACTGAAGAATTTATGCTTTTGAACTGTGGTTGGAGAAGACTCTTGAGAGTCCCATGGACTGCAAGGAGATCCAACCAGTCCATTCTGAAGGAGATCAGCCCGGGGATTTCTTTGGAAGCAATGATGCTAAAGCTGAAACTCCAGTACTTTGGCCACCTCATGCAAAAAGTTGACTCATTGGAAAAGACTCTGATGCTGGGAGGGATTGGGGGCAGGAGAAGAAGGGGACGACAGAGGATGAGATGGCTGGATGGCATCACTAACTCAATGGACGTGAGTCTGAGTGAACTCTGGGAGCTGGTGATGGACAGGGAGGCCTGGCGTGCTGCGATTCATGGGGTCGCAAAGAGTTGGACACGACTGAGCGACTGAACTGAACTGAAGGGACTTCCCTGGTGGTCCACTGGTTGAGACGCTGGACTTTGAATGCCCAGGGCACGTGTTCCCACATGTGATGAAGCAACTTCAGTATGAGTTAGCTGAAAAGGCATTTGACTATGACACTAGGAAGGGATATAGAATAGGCTTGAATTAGAATTAGCAGGCTTGATATGGAATTAGCAGTTACTCCCCATTCTTTCACCCCACTCTAAGTCTCCTCACCCCAAAACTACTCATCTACTTTCTGCCTAGTGGAAAGATAAGTCTTGAGGTAAGATAAGACTCCCATTTCTGAGAGGACCCTCACTTAAAATTTTTAAAATTGAGCTTTATCTGAGTGTTATCTGCAAAGTTGTCATAAAGAACTACAACCTTAAAAGAAAAACTCATTGGTACTTTCTACCACAGAGGTAAAAATACCGAAAAGGAGACTAGTCAAAAATATGTTTTGGAGTTGGAACCTGCAATGGCTGTGCTTATAGCCCGAGTGCTGAAGGACCTGTTAACATCCTGTTTGGTGACCAACACCAAACTGCAGAGCAGCCATCAGAGCCAAGCTTTAGAACATAGTTATGGCTGCAATAATAAAAGGGAGGAGAACACTAATACCAGCATTTTCCATGTGTTGATACTAGTGTGGTTAAAACAGTTTCTGCAGAAGGACTCATGTAACAGTCCATTAACTCCCAAGATTTTAGAGCAGGGACCTCAGAAACTGTATAATCTGGTTCTCTGCAACTTTGCCAGTCTTGGCTACTCCTCTATGCTGCTATTTAAATTATTTCTTTTCTGATTGTTTAAAAATTTTGTTTTTAAAGATTCCTTTTATCTGACCTGGTTATGAAAAGCTCAAAACATCATAATACAGAATTACATACTAAAAATCCTCTCATAATTCCATCACCCAAAGATAACTAACAGTTTGTTATTTATTTCTTCTAATTTTTTCTCTAGGAAGATACTAAATTGTATAAGTTAAAAGAAGGTAACATAATAGCACATGCGCTGCTTTAAAGTTTCTTTCTTCTTCTTGGTAATACTGTGGACAACTATGATGTCTGTATAATAAATAGTTACTTCAGTCTCTCGATGTAACTTTATAACAGCCTACTGTTACTACCCTCTACACTTGGGTATGGGAGAAGGCAACAGCACCCCACTCCAGTACTCCTGCCTAGAAAATCCCATGGATGGAGGAGCCTGGTAGGCTGCAGTCCATGGGGTCGCTGAGGGTCAAACATGACTGAGCAACTTCACTTTCATTTCACTTTCATGCATTGGAGAGGGAAATGGCAACCCACTCCAGTGTTCTTGCCTGGAGAATCCCAGGGACGGGGGAGCCTGGTGGGCAGCCGTCTATGGGGTCACACAGTGTCGGACACGACTGACACGACTTAGCAGCAGTAGAAGCACACTTGGGTACAATGCTTCAAAGTACTTTCCTGGAGGTACACTTATGCAGAGAAAGACATGTTTCTATAATGGATTCCTAGAAGTGGAAGGCTGGGACAGAATATAGCTATTGGTAAGCTGTTCTCAAAAGAATGAGATTCTGTTTGCTCTAAGCAATGTGTCTAATACTGCATGTTATTCACATTTTTTTTCTTCCGAAAACAATGCATATATTTCAAATCAGGCCACATTCTCTTTAAAGACTATTTCAAAAATTTATTTTATTATTTTTGATGCATGCATAGCAAGCAGGGGCTATTCGTCCTTGCAGAACATGGGTTCTAGGTGTGTGGGCTTCGGTAGTTGTGGCTCATAGGCTGTGGTAGTTGTGTCACAACGACTTACTTGTACCACGGCATGTGGAATCTTCCCAGGCCAGGGACTGAACCTGTGTCTCCTGCATTGACAGGGAGATTCTTAATCACTGGACCACCAGGGAAGGCCTGGGTGTGTGTGTGTGTCGCTCAGGCATGTCTGACTCTTTGCGACCCTATGGACTGTATGGAATTCTCCAGGCAAGAATACTGGAGTGGGTTGCCATTTCCTTCTGCAGGGAATCTTCCTGACCCAGGGATCAAACCTGAGTCTCTTGCATTACAGGCAGATTCTTTACCATCTGAGCTATAGGGAAGTTCCTAGGGAAGACCTAAAGACTCTTTTTTTTTTAGAGCAGTTTCAGATGCACAGAAAAACTGAGAGGAAGGTACAGAAGTTTTCCATATATCCCTAGTACTCTCATCACACAGCCTCCCTGATTATCAACATCCCCCAGTAGAGTGGTGCATTTTTTACATCTGATGAACCTATATACAACATAATCACTCAGGTTTATAAGTTACATTAGGGTTCACTCTTGGTGTGCACATTCTGAGTTTAGATAATTGTACAAAGACAATGTATTCATCATTATGATATCATATACAGTATTTCCACTGCGTTAAAAGTCCTCTGTGACTTCACCTATTCATTTCTCTCTGACCCACTCTCCCCACCTGCCCCCATAACAACCCCTGGAAACCACCTTATCATTGTCTTGACAGATTTATCTTTTCCAGAATGTCACATAGCTGGAATCACTAATCAATATGCATTTAAAGTTCCTCCATGTCATTTCATGGCTTAATAGCCTATTTCTTTTTAGCACTAAATAATATCCCATTGTAGGATGTACCACAGTTTATCCATTCACCTATTGAAGGCTGCTTCCAAGTTTTGGCAATTATGAATAAAGCTGCTGTCAACATCTGTGTGCAGGTTTTTGTGGTTTCAACTTATCTGGGTAAATATCAAGGAGCTTGACTGCAGAATTTTTCTAGAAAACTTCCAAACTACCTTCAAAAGAGTCTGTATCACTTAGTATTCCCACCAGCAGTGAACAAGAATTCCTACTGCCCCACATTCTCACTTGCACTTTGTATCCTCACTGTTTTGGTTTTTGCAATTCTAATAGGTGTCTAGTGGCATCTCATTCTTGATTTAATTTCCAAAGCTCTTTTCGGATTGTGTGTAGGTATTCTGGGGGAAGAGACGAGGGGAACTCCTATCTCTAATGTTAGTATCTTCCCAAATATTTGGTAATCCTTGGCTATCTACTTATGTTAGAATCACTGACTAAAAGCTCAGAATGTGTGGGTAGAGATAGTCAACTTAGTGTTTGTACTAGGTTGAGCTAGTTTGGATCCCTTTCCTATTAGACACGCAAGACCAAGTAGATGAGAACATGGGTTCAATATGGAGGTACATGCAATAATACTTGGAACAAATGATGGAGACATCAGGAGGATTGGGGTCATATACCCTGCTTCTGCTGAGTGCAGTTTCCCAATGAATCTCACCATTCCTAAGATCTATAATTTTTAAACTTGGAACACCCATAAAATTATCCTATCTTACACCTGTTTGGGCTATAGTGTCATCTGTCAGACAGAGCCTATGTGCTTTCAGTCTTTAAGGAATTTATCAAAAATTTTGTCTTCTAATAGTACTAATAATTTTGTGGTGCAATACTACATTTTTAAAAGAAAATATAGTTTTTAGTTTTAGGAATTTGGGTGGCCCATGTGCTCAATCTATCATCTTGATTTGATCTATCCAAGTCACATTAAGATTTTGGAAAGACAAAAATGTAGCTCTTCTCTGTCAAGCAATTTAGAGCCCTGAGGTAAAGTAAGAATAAAAAAACCCAGATATTAAAATTACCTAGTCTATGGCAGGCATTTTGTATATGCTATTCATTCTACTTGCACAAAAATTTGAAAGGTAGGTATTACCATCCCAGCTGTATAAAGAATAAACATTAGTTACAAACAGCAGTAATTCATCCAAGGTCCCCCATAAGCAGCACTGTGGGCCAGGAAGCTTGATCTGACTGTAACCTGCTCATTCGCAGATGAAGAAACTGAGGCTGAACTAGATAACTAATTTGCCCTAATCAGAAGCCTCACGGCTCTCTTGCCTATTTTATTATTGTTTAAGGTTGGAAGTTATATAATTTCAGTGACACTAATATATAATGGCTTTTTAAAAATTTATTTATTTTTGGCTGTTCATGGTCTTTGTTACTGTGTGCGGCGGCATGTGGGGTCTTCCTGGATCAGAGATCAAACCCATGTCCACGTGCAGGCAAATTCTTTACCACTGAGCCACCAGGGAAGCCCTGTTTTGGTAGGGAGCTGATTAAAGATTTAAATAACATTAACCCAATTAAGGCATTCCAGGAATGTATAGTCCTCTAACTTGGCAACAATAGCATCTTTGCAGTCTGATAAAGCTCAAGTGACAGGCTAGTATGAATGCTAACATTTTTAATGCAATTAGTCTGTGAAAATCACACATTTCTTAAGCCCCACTTTTGTGCTTCTAACTCCACTTTCTCAGCCTACAGACTAATGTTTCCTGCCCTCCTCCCACCGCCCGCTGCTTTCCATTTTCCCGTGATTTAGAACAAATATTTGCCTTGGTAACCATTTTCCCTAGTTACTCTCTTGGCTGATTTTCTTCACAAAGAACCGAAAGGCATGTAACCCCAAGGGAGGCAGTTATTTTAGATTTCACAAAGAAATCAGTTAACATTTTTCAACCCTCCCTTCTTTGTCTTAAAGAAAGCTCTGGTTTTGTTTCATTTTCATCTGGAGACTTAAATGACACCAAGCAAAGCCTACTTAGTTTAGATTTCCAGGTAAAATATTTAAAATTTTAAGTTTCTACTAAAGCGTGTGGAATGGTTTTACTATTTGGGTGTTTTATGTTGCAAATATGTTTAGCACTTGAGGAAATTAGCTCTTACTAAAAGATTTTTAAAGTTTAAAGTGTACAGTATTTTGTTTACTTGTTTTTTTTTTTTCAGGATGACTACTTCTGAAGTATTTAAAACTTTATGAAATTAGGATTAAATATATTTTTATATGTTTAAATAGAATTACTTGTTCAATAGAAGTATAAGTTGGTTTGAAAATTTCATTCTTTTCTATTTTACAGTCCTAAAGAGCACAAAGGATCGATTAAAAATGTTTTTCATTTTAAGCCTACTAAGTGAAGTTAAAAGGGATAATTAGGTATCTTGTGGCTTTCTGTAGAAGATTAAAATTGAATTTAAACCCTTTTAAAGCTTACTTAAGACAACTGATGAACAACTTTAATGAAAAAAAAAGTTAATCAAGATTTACAGATGATATTTAATGTTGGGATAAACACAAAAAATACTAAAAAGATAATTTTACTTGATCAAAATAATGCCTACAGTGGTTAGACCTACTGTCTCATAAAAGTTTACCTCTAGAAACATATTCACTCAACTATAAAGTAAATATTAAATGCAATGTGAAATTTTATAAATCACTGAAAATAACAAAGGCCTAGGCATCAATGATAAAATTAGTATTGAGAGGTCATTTCATAAAAATCATTTAAACATTTCAATGAGACTATTTAGAGTCTGATGTTGTTAAAATTAAGATAGCTCTGTAAATTTATTTCTGTATATATCTATTTAGGCTTCTGTATAAGCAAAAAATGAGCCAATTTGGGGTGGGGGAGGCAAAGAGAGATAGGTAGGGATAAAGGGGAGAAGGGTGAGCTTGGGCAATACTCTTGTTAAGTTAACAGGTTCAGGGACAACATGATGCCTGAGATACTCATTAAGTTTACCTCCAGAGCCCTTAGGTCCAGGGCCTGTGACTCCTCATAACTCTCACCTACCATAGAATGGAGAGTTACATACCCAACTGTCAACTGTCAAAGCAAGAAAATCTCCGGGTACAGATTTTATGTAGAACACAGAATTTACACTATCTCTCTCTCTCTTGCCACTTAGCAAATTCTATTTCTACCCTGTCTCACGGGCCAACTTTTCATACTGCTTTCCCCTACTGGTGTTATCATTCCTTCCCAACATATTAGCTTGCTCTCTGAATTGACTTTTACAATTTCAGCTGCCAATCAGCTAGGGAATTTGTTCCTCCCTCACATTTTGCAAGTTAGTTTTTTAAAAAACTAATGTAGATTACAAAACATTGTTCTAATATAGTTTCATCTCAATAACCTACAGTAAAGAGTTTGAAATGCCGTAATTAATGTACATATATACTGAAAAAAAGATTGCATGCTGAGGTTAGTTGACATGAAAATACCTTAGAGGCTGCCATTTGTTGAGCTAACATAAGGTGGTGACAAGTTAGCATGTGACCCAAGTACAACCTGACTAGAGGAGGATAATTCTGGTGGATGAAGTTATAAAAAGAACTACCGAGATTCAAGAGGGCAAGCTAAGCAGATATCACTCCTTTCCTCTCACCAAATACCTAGAAATAAGAGAAGATATATTACAAATAAATACACACATGGATATATAGCTATGTAGGAAATAAGAAGGGAAACTTGTGGTGAGACAGAAACCGTGAGGAATCCTTCAAATACAAAGATATGAATGAATTTAAAGAGGAAAAACACAGCCTTGAATAGGTACAGGAAAGAACTGAGTTAAAAGAATGTATGTGGAAAAGAAAGATATCTACTTGGGAGTAAAAGATCCTAAGAAGGATACATAAAGAAGGAAAAAACAAACAAACAAAAAACCCTGTACATTATGTTAAAACCTCTGAATATTAAAAATAAGTTTAAGATCTGAAAAGAACCTCTCCAGAGAGAGGAAATAGGATTTATTACAAAGAGATGAGAATCAGATTCAAGTTAAACTTTTCATCGATAAGAGCAGATATAAAAAACAAATGGAACAATACATGTAAAGCATTGAAGGAAAATGATTTTAAAATAATTCTACTTCCAACTAAACAAAATGATATTTTCTGACATAAAATAATTAAAATTTACAACCCAAAACATTCGCTCAAAGAAAGAGGATATATTTTCAGCGAAATAAAACTAATCTGAGGGGACTTCTGACTCTCATAATTGCGGTCTAGGCAATTGAGACTGCTGAGAATTATTTTTTAAAAAAGTAGGAAAAATAACAGGGCCAATATTTAGGACAAAACTAAAATCCAAAGAGCTTTTCTTCTGGAGCCATCTGTGGAACCAAAAGAGGTGACTGAGAAGCTTAGTATAGCTTTAAAGCAGCTGCTCAAGTCATGACAGAAACAAAACTCAAGGAAAGGAGCAGGAAATAGCAGGGGTGGTAGGGAAAAGTGATGCTGATGAAATCACCAGGCTTTGGTTTGGGACCTAAAATATAATGATTATAACTAGATATAGTGAAACTCAGCTTCAAATCATGCAATTTATGATAGTACACTTAATTTCATGTTTGAATGTAAATTCTTTTAGGATAAATAATACATCATTATAGGCTTCAAAGTATTTTCATAATTTTTCATATGTAATGGCTGGCAGTCAAATACCATCAGGCATAAGAAGAAACAGAAGAAAATGGCTAAAAACCTAAAAAGAAATAACAGACAATAGAAATAGACATATAAAAGTTCCCAAAATGGAGTTGTCAGACTCAGACTTAAATAAATGTGAGTACCATGTGGAAAACATGAAAGATTAAAAATTTCAGTAGAGAATCAGAAAGAATAAAAACCCCAAAAGCTAAGAAACCACAAAAACAGAAACAAGGAAGTCAATGGATGGATTCAATAGTGGATAAACCACAGCTGAACAGATAGTAAATGGAAAAGAGGTTAGTGGAATAACCAGGATCAATCACAGGGTGACAGAGGAAGAAAAATATGAGAGAAAGTGACATTAAAGACAATGAGAAGACTGCCATACACGTGGGCTTCCCTGGTGGCTCAGACGGTAAAGCCTCTGCCTGCAATGCGGGAGACCTGAGTTGATCCCTGGGTCAGGAAGATCCCCTGGAGAAGGAAATGGCAACCCACTCCAGTACTCTTGCCTGGAAAATTCCATGGATGGAGAAGACTGGTGGGCTACAGTCCATGGGGCCGCAAAGAGCTGGACACGACTGAGCAACTTCACTTCACTTCATCATACATGTTGGAGAAGGAAATGGCAACCCATTCCAGTATTCTTGCCTGGAGAATTCCATGGACTGAGGAGCCTGGTGGGATACAGTCCATGGGATCGCAAAGAGGTGGACACGACTGAGTGACTAATACATCATACATGTCATTGTAGTTCTAAAAATAAAAAGGAGAGAGAAGCAGGAGAGCATTATTTGAAGAGGTAAGGGCTAAGAAGTTTCCAAAGTTGATGAATATAAGATCACAGATTCAAAAAGTGCTATGAATCCCAATAGAGAATATCTTAAAAGCAGCCAAAAAAAGTTACCTTTAAAGGAAAAATATTTAGATTGACAGATGACTATTCAATACAAAATATGGAAAAAAGAAGACATTGGAGAGAAATCTTCAAAATGCTACAACACTTGTTAACCTAGAATTCCACATACAGTAAATACATTCTTTCAGAATGAACATAAAATATGAATATTTTCATATAAACAAACATACAAAGGAACTGGTCACCAGTTGTCCTGCACTAAAGGAATTACTAAAAAGTATTCTTCAATTAGGAAGAAAATAATCCTGATAGAAGACTGGAGACACAGGAAGAAATAAGGAGAAAGAAAAAGGATAAATATTCACATAGATCTAAACTAGTGGTTCTTAACTGGAGGCAGACTGATTCTTTCCATCTCCCAAGACACATATGGTAATATTTGAAGATATTTTTGGTTGCTATAACTGAGAGGAAGGTGGTAGTGGTATCTGGTAGAAGCCAGGAATGCTACTAACTATACAAGGGCCAGCTCCCCCCTCCACTACAAAAAAGAATTATCTGAAACAAATGTTAATACTGCTAAGATTGAGAGAGCCTGATCTAAATGAACTGTGAGCATAAAATCATCATCTTCGTCTTTTGAATAAAGAACTAACATATGTAACAAAAGTAGTAGATGTGCCAGAATGAGATTAGTAAAGTTAAAGTTGTCCAGGAATAGGCAAAGGTACTAATTTATAATGGACTTGATAAGTCAAGGATGTATGTGGTAATCTCAGAATATAAAAGGAAAAAGTATATAATTACTAATGGAGTAATAAAAACAAAGCAGCAAAAACCAAGTAAGCAAGAATGAAAAAAAATTAAAAACACAGAACATGCAGGACAACTAGAAAACAGATAGTTGGAAAATAGATTTCAATCCAAAGATATCAAATGTTACAACAAATACAAATAGACAAAATATTCAATTAAAAGATCAAAGATAACAATTGTCATATCACACTAAAAATGATATGCTAATAGAAAGTATATTGAAAATATGAAAGGCTGAAAGTAAAATAATGCAAAATATATTAACCAACCAGGGATTGAACATGGGCCACTGGCAGTGAAAGGGTGGAGTAACAACCACTGGGTTGCCAAGGAATTCTCACAGGAGTGTTTATAATAAAAGAAAAATGAAAAAAAAAATTTAAATATCCATCACCAAATTGTTACATAACTTATGGAATGAAAATAGAGTGCACAGACCATAAGCATTTACAAACACTGCTATATATGTCCATATGACCACAATTTATTACTGAATGGAAAGAAAACAGGTTGTATTAAAACATATAGAATAGTTCATTTATATTTAAATATATATATTCATACATATTTAGGAGGCATCTTGAAAGATACTCTTAAAACTAGCGGTTGGGAAACTATGGCCCACAGGCCAAATCTTGTTTTTCAAAGTGCCATCAGAACATAGTTGTGGCCATCCATTTACTTCTTGTCCATTGCTATTTTGGGGTACAATAACAGAGCTGAGTAGTTTCAACAGAGATTGTTGTCTTGCAAAGCTGAAAATGTTTATTCTCTGGACCCTGAAGAAAAAGTATGCCTACCCTTGTAATAAACTATGAATTATGGTTAAGGCAACTTGTCTTTTATGCCTACATATCATTTTGAGTTTTTAAAAACTATGTACTATTTTTAGAAACTTAAACACATCTTTAAAAGCATTGATAAAAAAGATTAAGAACTCAGAGGAAAGATAACTGTAAATGTAGCTTTTATCTTTAAACCTCTTATGAGCCATGACGTGACCAACAACAAATTGTAGCTCAGTCTAAGGAAGACTTTTCTGGCAGAACAGTTTGAACATGGATGATAAAGAATTTCCCATTAATGGAAAAGCAGGTGACTTCAAAGATTCATTCAAAATCTAAGTTCTATAGAGTGAAGCACCATTATAAATGATACAGATTGCAAGGAAACAGAAGCATCACCTGAGCACAATGAAAACAAAAACTGAAAGTAGGATCATAAATAAAGGAACATGCAATTCTGATTAAATGAGCATATAAGCATATTACAGAGATGTTGTGGATTTGATTAGACAACCAATAAGGGAAGTCACACATTTCTTTTGTTTGTTTTCAAGTGCATAAAAATTATATTCACTGTACACTGTAGTCTATTAAGTGTGAAACAGCATTATGTCAAAAAAAAATATTGCTATTGTTTAGTTGCTAAATCATGTCTGACTCTTTGCGATCTCATGGACTGTCTCCAGGCTTCTCTGTCCATGGGATTTCCCAGCAAAGAATACTGGAGTGGGTTACCACTTTCTTCTCCAAGGGATCTTACTGACCCAGGGATCAAACCTGTGTTTCCTGCATTAGCAGGTGAATTCTTTACCACTGAGCCAGCAGGGAAGCCCTGGAGGCAAAATACTTTATTGCTAAAATATTCCGTCCACTTTTTTTTTTTTGATTAGTGTTACCAAGGTATATTTTCCATGTTTGTAATTTTAACCTATTTGTATTTTTATTTAGCATGAGTTTCTTATAGGCAGCATAGAGTTGGGTCTTAATTTTAAAAAATTCTACTTGGATAGCCTCTTCCTTTTAATTGTAGCAGTTAATGAATCCACATTCAATATGATTTACAGGTGGCTCAGTGGTAAAGAATCCGCCTGCCAATGCAGGAGACGCTGGTTCTATCTCTGGGTTGGGAAGATCCTCTGGAGAAGGGAATGGCAATTCACTCTAGTACTCTTAACTGGAATATCCCAAGGATAGAGGAGCCTGGTGGGCTACAGTCCACAGGGTTGCAAAGAGTCAGACACGACCACGTGACTGAGCACAACACATAGCACATGTAAAGTTTTGGATTATTTTTATTTTTCCACTTTATCATCTTTATTGGCTTATTAGCTATAACTCTTCTTGTTTAGTGGTTAAAAAAAAAACATGTGGTCACTCAGTCGTGTCCGACTCTGTGACCCCATGGACTGTAGCCTACGAGGCTCCTCCATCCATGGGATTCTCCAGGCAAGAGTACTGGAATGGGTTGCCATTTCCTTCTCCAGGGGATCTTCCTGACCCAGGGATCGAACCCGGGTCTCCTGCATTGCAGGCAGATGCTTTACCCTCTAAGCTATAGGGCATATAGTATGTATCTTTAACTTATTACAGTTTACCTTCAATTGATATTCCACTTTACTTATAAGTACATTACAACAGTATATTTACACTTTCTCCTTTCTGCTTCTGTTGTCATACATTTCACTTTCACTTGATAGAAATCCCCAAAATGGTATTATATTAACACAACTGTTAAACAGATGACTGTATTAAACAATAATTTTTAAAAGAGGTTTAAAAGTAAAAGAGTACTTATCCATTTGTATGCCATTTCCTGTGGCTTCATTCCTTTGTGTAGCTCCATAATTCCATCTAATATAATTTTCCTTATATGTTAGCATTTTTTATAGTGCATTTCTGCTGGTGATTAATTCCTTCAGCTTTTCTATGTCTGAAAAAGTCTTTATTTTGCCTGTGTTTCTGAGACATTTTCACTGAGTATACAGCTCTAAGTAGGGACTTCCCTGGCAGTCCAGTGGTTAAGAGTTTGCCTTTCAATGTAAGGGGTACTGGCTCAAATCCTGGTCAGGGAGCTAAGAGCCTACATGCCTCTTGACCAAAAAATCAAAACATATAAGAGAAACAATATTGTAATAAATTCAATGATGACTTTAAAGGATTCTGTTTATTTTTTCCCCCAAAACCTAAAAGCTATTGCTCCATTGTCTTCTGGCTTGTACTCTTTTGAATGAAGTTTTTTATCCTATTCTTATGTTTTTTTCTCTGGTTACTTTTAAGATACTCTTATTACTGGTTTAAAAGCAATTTGATTATGAAGATTATTTGACATAATTTTCTTCATATTTCTTACTTTGGGGGTTTATTGATATTGGATATGTGGCTTTATAATTTTCTTCATATCTGGGAAAAGACCAGGCTTTATTTCTTCAAACACAGTCCTTCAGGGGCTGGAACTGGATGTAAACTGATCTGCTTAAAGTTGCCCAACAATTTGATGATATTCCGTTCATGTTTTTTACTGGTCTTGTGTGTGTGTCTGTTTCATTTTATGTAATTTCTATGACTATATTTTCCACTTTACTATGGTGTCTAATGTCCTATTCATCCCTTGCAGTACAGTTTATTCTCTCACATTGTATTTTATATCTTTATAAGTTCATTTGGATTTCTTTAAATATCTTTCCTCTACCTTCCTGAACATACAAATTATAGTTTTAACAACTTTGAAATTAAAGTTTTTATATCTTTTAATGACCTATTTAATAATTATGTCAGCTGTGCTATGGATGTGTTTCAATAGATTGATTTTCCTCATCATTATGGGTCAACAATTCCTGTTTTGTGCCTGGTAAATTTTTGCTGACTTTCCCAACCCTTGCTGGGTGCTCTGGGACATGGTTAAGTTGTTGCATATAGTTTGATCCTTTCCAGAAGGCTTGCTGTTCATTTCTGTTAAATGTGATCAGATCAGCCATTAGCCCAGAGTAAATTGTTTTCTTTGATGTGCCAATGCCCTTCTGAGTATTCTGCCTGATGCCCTTTGCAGTACGGGTTCTCCACTATGACTGGTGGACACACAGAGTCTGCCTGGTCTTTTCTAGCCCAAAGAATTTTTTTTTTTGTCATTTGTGGTAGTTCTTTCTTCAGTGTTGAGTAGTCTACTCAAACAAATGTGTTAGTCAGTACTCAGTTGAAGAATTGGCATCTTTGGAAGGCTTTCTCAGGGTTGCTCTCACCTCTCTGTGCTCTGCTCTGCAAATTCTTGCCTCTCTGGGACCCCAGGTTTTGTTTCTTCAGCTCTGGGAGATTGTGAGGCTCTGCTTGGGTCTTCACCTTGGGCTTCAGCCTGGGAAGGAACTCCCTCTAGGCAGTGTGCAGGAGATTAATTTGGATCTTCCCCCTCTCAGAGATTTCTGTTTTGTGTTACTCCATGTTTATGGTCTGAAAAAGTGTTCATTTCTCAAACATGTTTTTCAGCTTTATCATGTACCGGGCCCTGTGCTGCTCTTAAGACCAGTTGATTAAGTTACTTTGTCTCTCTTACCTCTTTATAACTGGTATTAGTTTGCTATTATTCTTATATGATGAAATTATGCTGCTTCCTTCCCAACAAAGAAAATTATAACACTAGAGAATAAAAGAATAGAACAGAAGAGCTGGGAAAATAAGTTGTGGATGACGTTAGTCACAGAATGACTTGGCAGACAGGTGGAGAGAAATCTCCCAAGTAACCTCTGGAAACCTACAACACAGTGGTCCAGAAAGGGGCTGCCAAATTACTGCCTAGGGGCTAAGTCTGACCCACTGCCTGTTTTTGTAAATAGAGTTCTATAGGAACACAGCCACAACCACTTGTGTACATATTGTCTACTCCCATATTACAAGAGTTGAGTGGAGTAGTTATGACAAAGAATGCATGGCCTGTAAAACCTAAAATATTTACTATCTGGCTCTTTATAGACAGAAGTTTGCTCATGCCTGTTCTATAAAGATAAAGATAAAATACTACAATTTCTTTGGACTTCCACAGTAGTACGGTGGTTAAGAATTTGCCTGCCAATACAGGGGACATGGGTTAGATCCCTGGACCAGGAAGATTCTGCATGCCAAGGAGCAACTAACCCGGCATCCCACAACTGCTGGGCTGGCGCTCTAGAGCCCACGAGCCACAACTTCCCTAGAGCCTGCACACCACAACTACTGAGCCCGTGTGTTGGAACTACTGAAGCCTGAGCACCTAGAGCCTGTGCTTCGCAACAAGAGAAGCCAACACAATGATAAGCCTGTGCACTGTAATGAGCAGTAGCCCCCGCTCACCTGCAACTAGAGGAAGCCTCCATGCAGCAATGAGGATCCAGTGCAGCCAAACAAAAACAAAAACCTTTGATTCTGACAGAAAAATTCTAAATTCTGTCTTGGCAGTAATAGTATAGCATTGAGCCCATATATCTATGTTTTATTTCTCAAAGACTTGCTGCTGAGGGATATAGGCAATTATAAGCCAACTTCTAGAGGTAAAAAATTTAGTCACTAACTCCAAAATTCTGTTTCATTTTCATCCTAGGAGTCAAATGGTGAAAAAGAAAGCATGAAGTTTTCAAGCTTGTATTGTTTCCTTCTGCTTCTCATTTTTCAAACTGACTTTGGACAAAATGAAGAAACTTCTAGGAGGCAAAGAAGGAAGATGTATTATAGAAGACTGAGAAAAAGTTCCTTGCCCACCCACAGATCTGTTAGACAGCTTGGAATTCAACAGATGAAGACAGTTACACCTGCAGCAAAACTTCCCATAATTAACTTGGATTACAGTATTGAGGAAAAATTTGAATCTTTTTTAAGTGTTCCTGGAGTAGAATCAAGCTATAATGTGTTACCAGGTAAGAAAATAGTAGGAGAGAGGAAGAGAGAGAGAACCTCCATGAAGAAAATTTTTAAAAACTCAAGTTATTATTTTTAATTTAATCTATAAAGATAAATTTTGAAGTAATTAAAAAATCATTTATAGAATATACTTATAAAATTATTGGAAATAAGAAAAACATTACTTATTCCACAACTATATTTATAAAACCATACTTACTATTTGGTTTATTATTTCCAGTCTGTTTACTATGCCATGTATTTTAAATAGTTGTACTTCCCTGGTGGCTCAGATGGTAAAGCATCTGCCTACAATGCGGGAGACCTAGGTTCAATCCCTGGGTTGGGATGATCCTCTGGAGAAGGAAATGGCAACCCACTCCAATACCTTTGCCTGGAAAATCCCATGGGCGGAGGAGTGTGTTAGACTACAGTCCTTGGGGTTGCAAAGAGTCGGACACGACTGAGTGACTTCACTTCACTTCAATCCTACTATAGTAATACATGTATCATTTATCACGATAGGTTATCTAGGATATAGAAATAAATGATTCAGATGAGTCTACGAACTCATGACTATTAAATATTTTCAACCAAATATGAAGTTAAGCCACTGAATTTATTTTATATAGATCAAATTACAGAATGTTTTTCCTGAATTTTTCAAGTTTGAAAAGATTGGAAATTCTTCCAAAGATTTCAACTAGGCATTTTAAACACTAATATGTAATGGTCCGCATTTTTCCAGGTTTGGAAGGAAAAAGTAATTATATTATACGTATGTTATCATTACATAAAAGTCTCAGAAGACAAAAGAAAATATTACCACATAATGTTCTGTGACCAATACTTCATATTTGTCTCAAGAGAACCAAATACTTTTAAATGATGTTATTTCCATGAAGCTAAGAGAAATAACATACAATTATGATGAAAATAGACAATTTAGGTCATATTTACAACATGATTGGAGAGAAGAAAGAGTCTCAAGGCAGGGAATCTAAAATGATAATTATAGTGTACCCATAACTCTTAAAGAATGATGAAGTCAATTTCTTTAATTATGTGGAAAGATATCTAAGCTATAATAACAGAAAAGAAAAAGATTGAAAAGCAGTATGGATAATGTGATCTCAAATCTGTTTTAAAAATATACAATATAGGGTGATGTGTATAAAGTATAGACAATGTATACGAAACATTTCTAAATTGTCCTAAAATGTTTTTCAGTAGTCTGGAAAACAGACTTTTAAAAAATTGTGATAAAATACACATAACATAAAACTTATCATTTACCCATTATATAGTGTACAATTCAGTGACATTTAGTATATTCACAATATTGTACAACCATCACCACTACCTAGTTCCTGAACATTTTCTTCACCCTAAAAGAGAACTGCATACATATAAAGCACGTACTCCCCACTTTCTCCTACCCACCCCTCCCTAGCAAGTCCCTGGCAATCGTTAATCTTTTTATCTCTATGAATTTGTCTATTCTGTATATTTAATATGAAAGGAATCCTATAATACATGGCCTTTTATGTCTGACTGCTTTCACTTGGCCTAGTGTTTTCAAGGTTCACTCATGTAGTATGTACTTCACTCTTTTTTATGGCCGAATAATATTTCACTGCAGAGAAACACCATGTTTTGTTTATCCTTTCACCCACTGATGGATAACTGTGCTGTTTCTACCTTTTGGCTACTGTGAATAGGACAGCTATGAATATTTGTGTACAAGTTTCTATCTGAATTCCTGTTCCCTTAGATATAAACCTAGAGATGAATAGGGCTAACACAGTGGTGTGGGAGAGAAGGAGACAGATGTGAGCTCTCACTTGAGGGGACAGTGGCTCATCAAATGGAGAAGAGTTATCAGGACTAACATTAGGATTAGAAGGAAAACATCACCTCTAATACTCAAATTGGCTGTCTAATGGCCTGCTTAGTTGACACACTTATCCATGTATGAAGAGAGAATAAATACTAAAACTCACTGTACTGTGCACTTTAAAAGGGTATTAGAACTGTATTTCAACAACATAACAATTCTTAAAACAGAGATAGCTGCAATGTATCATTGAGACTTCAATGCCAGAAGCACCACAAGCATATAGCCTAATTTCACCTCTCCATCTGCACACTGCGAAGGGTACAGTGTGGGCTGGCTCATCATTAGTGCTGCTCTGGTTCTCTGCTCTCTGGCATGTTATGGAACTATACTGCTTTTTCTCTTCTGAAGTTAGATGCAGCCATATAATTTGCCTTGGTTCAATGTAATTAGATACTTTTAGAGCTTGTGTGTTATTTGCAATCTCACATTCCCACTGCTGTGGCCATCAGGGTAGCCTGCTTGGAGACGAAGCCTATCGTTTGTCTTGACAAACAATATCTACATTGGATATCCAGCATGAACAAGAAATAACTGAGATTTGAGGGTTATTTGTCACCATTATATAGCTCAGCCATCCTGACAGATGCAGGATGGAAAGCACAATTTAGAGTCAAGTTACCATGAGGAGGTCCACTCAGGTTCACTCAGAGAAGTAAGAGGGCTTGAGAGTACATGTGAAAAGCACTTCAAGGGGTTACATGTGTAAGACACTTTTACCCTATGTATGAGTGAACATATAATGTTATTCTTATGTGGCTCTATCACTCTGTGCTTCACATTGGGCTCACTTCCATTCAAAGGTGCTAGTGATCAGACAAGGAATTTAAATGTTACTGTTCTCTTCTAGGAAAGAAAGGACACTGTTTGGCAAATGGGATGATTATGTATAACAAAGCTGTGTGGTCTCCGGAGCCCTGTACTACCTGTCTCTGCTTGAATGGAAAAGTCCTTTGTGATGAGACCAAGTGCCACCCTCAGATGTGCCCCCAAACAATTATACCTGAAGGAGAATGCTGCCCTGTCTGCTCTGATACTGGTACAAATATTTAGCCCAAACAAAATATCCCACATGACTTAGTCTTTAACTTTCATTTGCTTTTATTTCATCACTACCTTAAATTTTATTTTTTTAAAAGGATATTTCTTAAAAAAAAAAATACTTGTTTATTTGGCTGTGCCAGGTCTTAGTTGCAGCAGGTGGGTTCTTTATTCCTGCAATGAGGGATCTTTTTTAGTCATGGCATGCAAACTCTTAGTTGCAGTGTGTGTGGGATCTAATTCCCTGACCAGGGATCAAACCTGGGCCCCTTGCACTGGGAGTGCAGTCTTAGCCACTGGACCACCACAAAAGTCCTTATCTTAAATTTTAAATAATGATAAACTAGTCAGCAGGGTACTTAAATATTGGCACAGTGATGATAAACAAGGAAATTACTTGGGAGATTATATCAGAGGAGAGAAATAAAAGACAGTGGTTTTAGAGTTTTAGCTCAATTTGAACTTGGCCCAGATCACATTCCACACTTGACTCTCAGCATTACAGATGGAGTGACAGAATTTACACAGTAAACAGCTCCCACATTCTTAGTCGGTGTGAAGAGCTCTGTTTAGTTCCTTATATGCATTGTCTCAATTCAACTCAATGCACTTACAGTTATCAACCCAAATAAAGAACTCAAGGTGAAGAAAGGGGGGAGAGGCTTGCGTTTACAGAGAATAAAGCCCAATTCTCTCAGCCTATGTGCAGTTATGACTGCTCAGGTAATCCTTGGGAAATAAAGGCCATGGCCCAAGAGCAGTGGCTTTCTTTTGTGGTACTGCTGTGCAGAGAAAGATTATGCCATGAGGTTTTGTTGGCAGCTCACTGTCCCTTATCCTATGAGACTGATGGGATAGAGGACTCTCAAGAGAGAGGCTCAGGATTCTTTCAAGAAAAGCCTGGTCAGTAGCTTATGAAATAAATGTGTGTTAGATAATTTGATGGGAAGGGATAGGGAATAGGGATGTTTTCTGTTGCCTATGATTAAGGTAGACTGTTTCCACACACACAGGATGATCACAGGGTAGCTATCCACGGAAGTCTCCTTCCAAGAACTTCAGGACATTTAGGAACTGTATTTGGTGTAGAATACCAACTGCTTTGAGAATCTCTGATGGCTCATTGGGTAAAGAATCCGCCTGCAATGCAGGAGACACTGGAGATGCAGGTTTGATCCCTGGGTTGGGAAGATTCCCCTGGAGGAGGAAATGGCAACCCACTCCAGTACTCTTGTCTGGAAAATCCCATGGACAGAGGAGCCTGGTGTGCTACAGTCCAAAGGGTTGCAAAGAGTCGGATGCAACGGAGTGACTAAGCACCAATTGTTTTACTAAGATAATATAACTTTAAAAAAGGTGTTAGAAAATAAAAGTGTTTAATGAAACTGGCACCTTGGGAGATGAAAAACAAGGTTTATAAAAGCAAGATCCAGAAATTCTCAGATATTTTTCAAAGGACTTGAACTATTATTCTTGAAATACTGTGGTTATTTTGGAAAAATAAACTTGGATACACAGGAAAGATTTTAAATGTTTCAATATGATAGCTTTAGTTTCCTTTTGCTAATTTTTTCCTATTCTCCTTTTGCATGTTTGTCAAGAGACGTGAAAAAAATAACTCACAGACTTTATAATATATACTGAATTGAAATTTCAAGTAATTATTTCAAATAATTATATTTTGAGTTCTTTTTTGGGGTGATTTATGTATGGTATTAAATAAAATCATGGAAATGATTAAGTAAATTTTTATATTTTGATGAAAGAAAATCTATGTACTGAGCTTATTTTTCCCTAAAAACCTCTTCATTCAGAGGGTCTGGTCTGTGTCGAGTCTTCCCTGCTCTCTGCCAAAGATAATAACAGTTAAATACAAATGTAGATAAACTTTCTACTATAATATATTATATTATCATCATGAAATAATAAAAATACTCTGTGCATATGTCTAGGTTAAGAAAATATCACTTAAGTACAGGACATCTTCCACAGATCTCAAGCAGTAAAAATGATTTAAGTACAGAGTGGGAGGAAAAGAGAAGAGAATTTTCTATAATTCTGAATTTCAGAGGATACTTTTAGGCACATGGAGTTGAAAGAAAATCAGACAAATATAATAACAGCCAGTTTCATTATCATAAACAAGTAAAATATACACCTGCTTCATGTTTTTATGTCTGACAGTGTACAAATTCTTACATTATTAATAACCCCAATTAACTGAACAGTATCTATTATAAAGGTATTACATCTGATTATTTTATAATCTCACAATAGGACTGTTTACCATTTTGTAACATATGGTAATATTATTCCCTCTTTAGTCACCAGATAGCATGATACCTTAGTAAAATAAGGCTCACAAGGCAAACAAGAATTGCCTATAACATCTTATAAAACACAAAGAAAGTTTATTTATTTCTACTAAAATTTTCAAGCAAAAACTACAAGATGCATTTCATGTTTAAATTGCACTCATATTCCTGGAGGGAATAATATTTACTAACCTAATTTTCACTATGATTTTTCCTTTCATTAATACTACAACTTGCCCTTGCTGTGTTCTCTTGTGATCAGTAGCCTCCTATTTGCTACTCAGTGGTACAGCATTAAATGATAGAACTGAATTTTCTGGTGATTCTTCAGAACAAAGAGAACCTACCAATTTACCTCATAAGCAACAGTCACCTCCTTGGGTGGAAATGAATCGAGCACTGAGAGAAGAGGAACTTCAGTTTGAGGAGGATGAAGAAGAAGTCAAACAAGATGAAAATGGGGAGCAAAAGAAAAAGACTTTTAGACCTGGAGACTGGGGGAGACCTACCAATGAGGGACAGAGCAGAGAAGGGAAAGAGCAGAGGTCTGAAGAGGCGGGGAGGCAGGCCCATCAACACAGAAACCCAGCAAGGGAGAATGAGGAAGACGATGAAGATGAGGAGGAAGACGATGAGGATGAGGATGAGGATGAGGATGAGACCATCAGAGGAGACACGTTCAGGATGCCCCCTCGACTCCCAATCCCAGCTACCCCCAGAGGCATACCGTCTCTGCCAAGCAGTTGCTCTCTGTCCTACAAAACCATCTCCTGTATCAGCGCTGACCTCACACAAATACCACCGCTAACAGCACCAGAGATAACAAGTCTGGAGCTCATAGGTAAGATGTGGATGTCTGTTTGATTCTGTGGTTACCTCTCATTGCCCTATGAATGTGATATTTTAATTTCATAATATAGATGGACCCCAACAGATTAATTTCACAATCTTCAAATATAAAAACTTTGCAGAAGAGATAAGTGTTTACTACAGGAAAGCACCATCAGGTATAATGCAAATGCCTCCAAATCATGATGTCCCGTTGACTTTTTTTTCTAAAATCAGCTTTATGAAGTATAAGTTATATTCAGTAAAAAAACTGTTAGCGTGTTATTCTTTAAGTTTTGGCAAATGCATACAGTCATACAGTCACACATTCAAGGTATAACATTTTCATCACCTCACCAAATTCTCTCATGTCCCTTCTTTCACCAGCCCTGATGTTTTCTGTCTCTAGAGTAGCTTTTCTAGGATGTCACAGAAATGCATTCAGTGTAGAGCCTTTTCAGTTGGACTTTTTTCATTTACCTTAAAACTTCTGAGGGATATTCAGGTTGTTGCATTTATCAACAACAACTTGCTCCTCCTCACTTCTGAATGGTATTCCATTGTTTGGATGGACCACATGTACCAAGTGAAGGACATCTGGATTATTTCCAGTTTGGGGCAATTATGCAACAGTTGCTATAAAGATCCATATATGGATGCTTGTGTGGACTTAAGTTTTCTTTTTCCTAGGGTATATACCCAGGAGTGGATTGCTGAACGATACAGTAAAAGCAGGTTTACCTTTATAAGAAATGGCCAGACTTCCTTAAAATGGCTGTGAGACTCCTTCCAGCAGTATCACAGCGTTCCTGTTGCTTTCCCCCTGGTTTTAGCTACTTGGTAGGCAGGACGTGATCCAGACCATTTGCTCATGTTCTTAAAGGGTCAGGAAGAGCTCTGAGTAGAGGACTGGCAGGACAGATATGTGTGTGAGGCTGGCTGGTGTGGAGACTGGGACAGTGAATGAGTCTTGGCAATAAGGCCCATGCTGGGGATGGCTCTTAAGATGGAGGGCTGAGAGAATCTGAGTGGGGTTTCAGATGTGTCTTGGGAGAAGTAACAGAAATAAACTACCACAGAAATAATAAATGATCATATAAATACTCAACTGACACAGCCTGACTCCTTAGTCAGGACAGCCAGTCTACAATAGGACACCTCAGGTATTATGGCCTTCCTGATGCCAGGCTTATATGATCTCCTAAGGAATTACTCTTATGCCGAGAGCTTCCTTTTTCAGCAACGCCCCCTCTTTCTGTAGCCTGCCTGCTAGGTGTGCTCTGCCATTAGACAAACAATCTGTGAAGGTCAAAAATCTCATGAAAGATGATGTGTGCTCAGGTACACTATCCTGGTTTTATAAGAAAGCTACCACATGGTTTTTATAGTACTCACCATTTCTTGGGCTTCCCTATTGGCTCAGTGGTAAAGAATTCACCTGCAATGCAAGAGCCACAGGAGACATGGGTTCGATTCCTGGGTTGGGAAGATCCCCTGGAGAAGGAAAATGGCAACCTACTCTAGTATTGTTGCCTGGAGAATCCCATGGACAGAAGGGCCTGGCAGGTTACAGTTCATGGGGTCACAAGAGTTGGACATGACTTAGCAACTAAATCACCACCATTTCTGTTAAGCTCATTCTCTGGGTTTAAAGTCACTGACTACTATACTTAACTAAATGTCAAACAAAACCCCATAAATTAAAGCACTGCAGGTACTTCTATAGATTGAAGTCATAGAATTTTAACATTAGCTCTGGCAGCAATCTGAGAAATAATCTCCCCAAACTTCTTATTTAGAGCAAACTGATGCTTGGAGAAGGTAAGTTACTTGCCCAAGATTTCATTAAAAAATATTTCTGGTCCAGGGTCTAAGAAGTGTCAATAGGAAAATATGAGGAACTATAAAATTCAGTTTTTATAGTACCTTCCATAACACATCTTTGTTGTAAAATGCATATTGCTAACAGAATTGTGTGGCAAACCACATTCTGGCTGTTTTAAGCAGCTTCATCTAAACATGATGTACTAGAGCAAGACATGAACTTAGAGTGAAAATTTTGACTGTATGTAATAGTCTAGTCTCAGTCTTTTTTTTTTTTCCCTAAATACTCATTTATTATATAACATTGTCCTCGCTATAAGGACTGTGTTTTTCTCCAGATAAAACTCTCTCTTTTGCTATCTATGCATGTACATGTATATATGTATTTATAGGCACACTGGCCTAAAACATAATTGCTGTGTGTCCTAGGCAATTCCATTACCTCCATTCCGGATGAAGCATTTAATGGATTACCGAATTTGGAAAGGCTTGATCTGAGCAAAAATAATATCACCTCTTCAGGCATAGGTCCAAAAGCATTCAAGGTAAATATGTTCTATGATTTCTACAAGTCCACTTGGATGGCTTTCTCATTAATTGTACTGATAATGGGTGGAGATGGAGAAGGAAAGACAAGTACGTTCTTTTTTGTTGTTGCACTGGGTCTTTGTTGCTGCATGTAGGCTTTTCTCTAGTTGCAGTGAGCACGGGTTACTCTGTGTGGTGTGCTGGCTTCTCTTGTTGTAGAGCTCAGGGTGTAGGCATGCGAACTGCAGCAGCTGCAGCAATGGGCTCAGCAGTTGTGGGCTCTGGAACACAGGCTCAGTAGTTGCATGGGCTTAGTTGCCATGCAGCATGTGGGATCTCCCTGGACCAGGATTGAACCTATATCCCCTGTATTGGCAAGTGGATTCTTATTCACTGCACCATCAAAGAAGTCCCAGTAAAATGTTTTAAAGGAGTTTTTGTCAAAGAAAGTTTCTTCTCTGATATCCCTAAACTGTATCCAAGTTATATCTTGAATATACTTGGTTGTTTTACAAATTTCTGTTTTTTCTATGCTTTGTCCTTAACGCACCCACAGTAGCATCAATGACAAAACTAATGTTTAGAATTTATGGAAGAGTTTCTTCCCAAGTACCTGAAAACATGTTGAAATATGGTCTCTTAGTATGTGAGGTATTTCTGGGGAAAAAGGAGAGCTTATTTAGAAACTGTTAACATTTTCAGGCCAGCAAGACAAAGCTTCCTTATTTTGTGCAATCTGCAAAATCTGGAAAAGAATACTTCAGCAGGTGGGGTTCTGCAAGAACAAAGAGGCTCAGAAGAAAATTAGCTTGGGGATAGGTTGGGCAGAGAGGGAAAGAGAAAAGCACAGAGTAAACTTTGGAAAGAATCAGATTTAACTAAAATTTTTTTCTAAAAGGGAGAAAAGAGAGTATCAAGGACTTTCCGAAAAACAAAGGCAGAAGAAAGGAGGAATTTGTATGTGCAAACAAATACTCAAAATTGTGTGTGGTTAAAGAAGCCCAAGTAAAACATGTTACATGCCAGGAAGTCAAACTTTATCCCCTTGGATGGTTTTCTTCCACTCTTTGGATAAGTCACTGGCCTCTTTCAAGCTCAGGTCCTGGTTCTTATTTACATTCTGGGCTGCAGACGAGAGAGTTCCAGACACTTGGTGTCCACATTCATGTGAAAGACCTGGAGTCCTCTTCATGCTATTTGTCCTTCTGATAGAACAATAGTTGGGACTTGTACATTTTCTCTATTTGATCAAAAAAGAGGACATTGTAGGAAATAACTTGTGTTTTTTGTTTGTTTTGGGATTTTCTACCTCATTTCCAAACTGCTGAAACTGACTTTGAGCAACTTTGAAGTAAATCACTCCGCAACTTTGGTAGTGGGGGCTAGTCTGGCCAACAAACGTGTAACTACAAATGTGGAAATACACTCTCCAGACTGTCAAAACAGTTTCGGTACCATATAGAAATAATTTGTGATATTTGTGGCATTTAATTTTGATAAATTTCCACAATAGTTAGTGCTCTTTCATGACTATTTCTGCTAAGTACAGATAGAAAACTAAGGTTTACAAACACATTCAAAGGATTCAAACTGCTATCTTTTTAGTATCGATGATAGATTCAGATTATTGCATGATTTAATAAATTTTGACTCTACTGCTGAGAAGGTGAAAACATAAGATCTAGGAAAATATGGCTGGTCCAGTGGTGATAGGAACTTTCTCCTGATTACTAGAGTCACAGTAAAAATATGGATGAGTATGATACAAAATCACCAAATGTGGTTTGCTGAAAATACCAGGAAATAAATGGTGTTAACAGGATCAACATCTATCTGGCAGGGAGAATTGGGGATTCATGCCTAAGCCTGAATAAACTGAAAGTTTGTGACACTTTAGTAACTACTGCAAACTGACTATTAAATAATATATATGACTGCATTTCTGTGACAAAATAAAAAAGTAATTTTGAGATTTGCCTTTATTTAAGTTTCTAAAGAATTTAATGCGCTTAAATATGGATGGAAACAATTTGGTAACGATTCCTTCAGAACTACCATCTACATTAGAAGAACTCAAAATCAATGAGAACAAGCTGCAGGTTATTGATGAAGAAAGTTTATCAGGTACTTAACATTTGAGTTTATGACATGTGTCCTTATAATCTTTCTTCTATAGTTGTATGGAAATTTTATTTGCAATATTGCTAAATGAATAGCTAATAAAAATTTTTTAGTTCATGTTACCATTTAAGTTGATAAAACTTATTTTAACTATTGATTGGTGAAACTTTAAAAAATGTATTTTAAACTGCCTGTTGTCTTTTAAAAGTATTCTATAAATAAACTTTCAATGATTTCAGGTTTTTATCATTTATAATACAATAACTGAACTACAAATCCATAATGTCCTAAGAGTTATACTAACATTCCCCAAATAGCCATGTGTTCTCATCCTGTATTTGTACTAAAGTTTTTGGTATTGGTGATAACACAATGGTGTTAATGGTGCTAATACCATGGCTTGTTTAAATGGTCTCTTTTATCACCCTTAGATGCTCAATATATCCCATCCACATTTGCTACATCCAAACATTTTGCTGTTTTAACATGTCATGGTTTGGCACATGAGAATCATATATAAAATATAAGTAAATGGGGATACTATGTGAGGTTTTGAGGGGCTATTCTAAAATCAAAGTAAACATAAGCTTTAGCACATGCACTATATATGGCAGTCACTTTGGCTTTAATAGCCTTGTTCCCCTGAGAGTTGCTCTGTCACTTCTGGCACTTGTATGTTATCGAGGTACATGTGCCACACAAGGCAAGACAAATGATGTGCATGGGTATGTGGTTGCCATGTCAGCCTGGATTTCCCATGGATGGGCTGAAGTGAAGGTGCCCCACATTTTGTACATTTGATACAACTGGAATTTACTCTTAAGACTATTTCTGGACTGAGCTGGATAACTGAGGTTGTCATATATTATGAACTCAAGATAAATAAGGTAGTATTTGCCTTTTCAAGAATCCTAGCTAATGTTGTTGATTAGATTATATGCTTCTTTAAGACAAAGACTGTCTAATTTTTCTTTTTATCTTCCTAACAGTCTAGTGTAGCTCTTGAGGTATAGAGGTATAGTGCTTAACATTTTTTATTTGATTTGAACTATACTTATGATGTTAGTGTTGATCACCCAACCTTTATTCCTTTAAAATGGGGAATTTACTCCTCAAAAAAATTCATAAGGACAAAACACTTCTGGTGATAGGAAAAAAACAATAAAGAAAATTGCCAAATCTGAGGATGACAGAGTTGTGGAAATACTCTATTTCCAGATGGATTTCAGGGTACACATGAAAAACATTAACAGACCAAATTTGAAGGGCTTTTGGCATATGGAAAAGACATAAGAAAGTTCAACTTCTAGCTGCTAGGTGAAACAGACCAAAGGAACGCAATTTAGGACAAGTGTACTAATGAGCTACATGTGAACTACATGTGAGATGGTATTTCTAGCAGATCTGTCAAAACGGCATGCTGTAAGTCCTTGTTTGGAAAGTACTCTCTCACATTCCTGTAACTGCTTCTCCACTCACATGCACCTCTCCTTCATGAAAAAGTCATCTTGCCCAGAGAAGCCTCTGTAGGCTTTGTGTCTTGAAGGCTCCTCTTCTGTTTAGCCTGTGTTCTTAGCCCCACTCCAGTGCTGGTCCTTCGGTACTGGCTTCTTAGTTCTGCTTCAGTGTTGGTGCCTTTGGTACTGAGTTCTCTTTCAACAGCTGGAGCCATTGCAGCTCCTCAGCTCCTGTGAGTTCCACTGTTGTGGATAGTCAGGCTGGCTGGCAGTGAGCAAGGCAAGCCCAAAACAAAGGCTACTGCCAGCGCTGTGACACTGCTTTCCTGGCTGGAAGCCCCTGGCTTGACTATCAGTGGCCTGCAGCACTACCTCCCTCATGACGCTTCCAGGTTTTATATATTAATGTATAGTTCCAGGGAAGTGGGAAAGACAGCAATCCATGGAAAATAATACATGCAAAAGTGTAACAAAACAAAACAATCTGGATGCTATGGGAAAAACATTCAGTTTCATAAATCTTAGATGCAAGGCTATGATAAGGAGTGAAGAACAAAAGATGATGTGAAAAGATGAGAAGGAACCACACAACGGAGAGCTATACACGCTATGCCAAGGTGCTAGGAGGCCATCCAGGACCCACTGGGAGACCTGCATACCCATTCTAGAGAAAAGGAAGGTCTTAAAAGGGAAGGTGGGGCTTCCCTGGCAGCTGAGTGGTAAAGAATCTGCCTGCCAATGTAGGGGACATGGGTTTGATCCTTGGGTTGGGAAGATCCTCTCGAGAAGGAAATGGCAATCTACTCTAGTATTCTTGCTTGGGAAATCCTATGGACAGAGGAGCCTGGTGGGCTACAGTCCGTGGAGTCGCAAGAGAGTTGGACATGACTTAGTGACTAAACAACATCAAAAGGGAAGGTGAAGATAGAAGGGGGGAGAGCAAAAGAAAACAAGACATGCTAAAAAATGTTCCTGTCTGTATTAATGATGACAACAAACCAAAATCCATGATCATGGTGCCATTTCTAGCAATGATGGTGTGTGGCTATCCACTCAGAATAACTGTAAATTAATGCATAAGATCATGAATTTGCATTATTGTGTTTCTCTCTCTTGTGAGGTCATGTAATAACCACTAGTCTACTTCTATTACCTATTTTTCTCTGAAAAAATTCTCCATTCCAAAACCTCAGCTATGTTCTAGATAAATATGCTTGGATTCTCAGTATCTTTAGTTGTGGAATTGGTTATATAAAGAAATAGAATCACATATCATAATTTAATAAATGGCCTCCATACTTCCTCTCTGCCCTTCAGTTGATGTTAAATACCAGCAGATTAGTATTTTGTCATGCTGTTCACTGTTCAGATGCTTCTCGTGGCCCAGAAGGAAAGTCAGACCTTATTTTCTGGTGCATGAAGGCCCTGCCCAGCCTATCTCTGTCTTCTCCACAACCTTCATCCTCTCTTACAGACGGGCCACTCTAGAGCTATCTCTTTCCTACTCCTGAGCACAACCATGTGGGTTCATACCTCCATGTGTTCACCTGGCTGCCTCACCCTCCCATTTCTACCTATGCTATCTTGAGAGTCTAGCCCCACTCACAACTCCATACCCCTCAAGTCTACACTGCCATCTTCTCCTTGTCATGTTCTAGAACCTATGAGGTATTTGTGATGGCAGTGTCTTTTGTTTTCACTTTAGACTATGTCTTACTTCTCTGTATGCCTAAGAGTAGGATCTAAGTTACACAGAGCATATCAGTGCAATATCCATGACTCAAATTGAACACGAAAACATCCGCTATTCTGAAAATTTTGGCCACTGAACAAACTCCAAAGTTACACCCTGAGTGTCTGACTCAGATGCCTCTGGGTATCATCACTGCTGAGCTGTCCATTCTCCTCTAAGTTTCCAATTGATTTGGTCATACCATTCCAGAGACCTGAAGAAACAATTTAGAAAGAAACTTGTTTGTATAAAGGCCTTTCTTGGTAGCTCAATCTGAATGTGTGGAATTTTTAGTCATTCTTTCAAAATGTCCATCTGGCTTCACTCTGCCAGGAAGTGAACACTGCAATGGGAATTCACTGCTGTAATTCCCTTGTTCAAAGACTGAGGGTTTACCAGGCAAGAGTGCTCCCTCTGTGTCCTGAAAAAAGGAACCACCCATTGCATTACACTCCCCGAACCTCCCTGGTTATGCCACCATTTCATACCTATCTGTCTTTGCAAATACTTCACTGGCCCTCTGTGTGGTGTCCTGTTCCCCCACCTCCTTCTTTTGACTTCTGTTCATTATACAAACATTCCTTTCCACACTGTATATTCTTAACTCTCTTTCTCAAAGATTAATTGACCATAAATATGTGGGTTTATTTCTGGGCTCTCTATTCTGTTCCATTGGTCTATGGGTCTGTTTTTGTGGTAGTACCACACTGTTTCAATTACTGTAGCTTTGTACTATAGCCTGAAACCAGGGAGTGTGATATATCCAGCTTTGTTCTTCTTTCTTAAGATTGTTTTGGCTATTTGGGATCTTCTGCATTTCCATACAAATATTACACTTATTTGTTCTAGTTTTGTGAAAAATGCCATTGGTATTTCGATAGGGATTGCACTGAATCTGTAGACTGTCTTTTTAGGCAGTATAGTAATTTTAACAGTATTAATTCTTCTAGTTTATGCACATGGCATATCTTTCCATTTGTCTGTGTTGCCTTCAATCATTTTTTTCATCAGTGTCTCATAGTTTTCTGAGTACAGGTCTTTTACCTCCTTGTTTACATTTATTCCTAAGTTTTTATTCTTTTTGATGCAACTGGAAATGGGGCTGTCTTCTTAATATCTCTCTTTCTGATAGTTTACTGTCAGTGTATAGAAGCTTGACAGATTTCTGTGTATTAATTTTGTATCCTGAAACTTTACTGAATTCACGTACTAGTTGTAACAGTTTTTTGGAGGCAGTCTTTACAATTTTCTATATAGTATCATGTTGTCTACAGTGACAATTTTACTTCTTCCTTCTCAACTTGGATTCCTTTCTTTTCCTTGTCTGATTGCTATGGCTGGGACTTCCAGCATTATGCTGAATAAAAGCAGTAAGATTGAGCATCCTTGTCTTATTCCTGATTTTAGAGGATATGCTTTGAGCTTTTCACTGTTGAGTATGATATTGGCTGTAGGTTTGTCATATATGTTGAGGGATGTTCCCTCTGTACCCACTTTGTTGAGTCTCTATCATAAATGGATATTGAATTTTGTCAAAAGCTTTTTTTGCCTCTATTGAGGTGATCATATGACTTTTATTTGTCAATTTGTTAATGTGGTGTATCACACTGATTTATTTGTGGCTATTAAGCCATTCTAGCATCCCTGAAACAAGTCCCACTTGATTACAGTGTATGATCCTTTTAATGTATTACTGAATTTGGTTTCCCAGTATTTTGTTAAAGTTATTTTACATATATGTTTTTCAGTGATATTTGCCTATAATTTTCTTTCTTTCTTTCTTTCTTTTTGATGGTGTTTTTTGGCTTTTGTATGAGGGTTACAAACTTTCATCATACAACACAACAGTGATTTCTTGATAGGCCTGTCTCTTCTGGACCATGCATTCAGCACTGAGTCCTGGCTGAACTGAACATTTGTTGTGCAAATGTGAAGAGTCCTTGGGAAAAGGCTCTATGGGAGGGATTCAAAGAAAGAAGCTATAACATTAGTCATCCAAATAAAGTGAACATCTCACATGAAATTTCGAAAGCCTATAGAAACTGCATGTTTTTAAATCATAATATCACAATAATTTTTTTTTTATAGACTTAAATCAATTGGTCACTTTAGAATTGGAAGGAAACAATCTCAGTGAAACCAATGTCAATTCCTTAGCTTTCAAACCTCTGAAGAGCCTATCCTACCTGCGTCTGGGAAGAAATAAATTTAGAATTATACCACAAGGTCTTCCTGCTTCTATTGAGGTACCAATATTTTCCTTATAATGTTTTATATTTTAAATATAGCACAGTGACAAAACAAATAATATATTTTAAAAGATTATCATGATGCATATTAAACTGAGTAGTTCTGGTGCTATAAATAAAATTTATAAATAAAATTTGAGCACTGTTTTCAAATAATACAAAATTATGAGTCAGAATTATTACTACTAGTAGAGAATCGTGGTAAAGTGAAAATTGGTCTTACTGACAGCTCTTGGGGAGAGAATAGGGAAGATGAACTGAAAGTTCAAACAGAAAGTACAACTGCAAAAAGCACCTTGATTTGCAAAGTAGTTTAAACTATCTCAAACTGGAAATGTGATGTTCATCCCAGTCTGTTCCACTCAGAGGCCCACCTGGGCTAGCAGTGACCCTGTAAGGATGGACAAGAATTGCAAAGAAGGCTGCTAACTGTGCCAGTGGTCCACTCCTCACTCACTTCTCACAGCTTACTAGTTTTGACTAGCACTGTCCTGTGTCCATCCCCTCTGGATGGATTTCCTGCGGCCCAAGTGTGTGGTCTCCCTTGCTACATACAACACAGAACACACTTAACTATGGGGGTACTCTGGTGGGGACTTCCGTGCTAAGTGTACACCCTGACTTTCCACATTAAGAACCGAGGTTTAGCAGATCCAGGTGACCCTTAGGTTACTTCCTCTGAGCTCTATATTTGTCCCATAAATAATCAGCCAGCAGGATGAAGCTTCATATGGCTGTGAACCCAGTGAGCCAAAAGAGGACCATCAGTCTCAATCTGATACTGCTGCTACACAGCCACCATGCTTCCTCTTCCTCCTATTTGTAGATTAAGACAGGCATTTAGAAGTTACCAAAACTGTAAAAATTGAGGTTGCACTCATAACCTAGCTTTATCTCAGAATTACTTGGATTCTAAACAAATACAGATTTTGGGGCCTATACCAGACATACTAAATCAGGTTCTTTGGAGAATGGGGTCAACAATTTATTGGGTTTTTTTAAAATAAAATTTTAAGTAGATAATGCATGCACACAGTAAAACACACACACACAACACTTGAATAGTACAAAAGAGCAGTGTGTCTCCATTCCATGTCTGACATTCCCATCCCTGGTTTCTCTTTCCAAAGACCCTCTTACTAGCTTCTTGGGAGCTGTTGTCCATGCATGTACATACACTCTGAACACTTTCAACGCACCACTTCACACCTGCAGTTTCAATGTATAAATGAACGTGCTGTTAATTTAAGTTGGAATTTATACTTTAAAAAGCTGACGAGTGATTCTAACCTACAATCAAGTTTAGGAGCCACTAATATAGTTCCCCCTAAATAGGTATGAAGCAGAACACTAAAATTTACTGTACACACTTCCAACAATACCAAAATTATATGACAAAGAGGGGAAATTACTACAAAAGGAATTACTCCAAATATATATACACAAATCATACTTCTGAATTCCAACAAGATCTCTGAGTGACAAATTCCTTGTAAAGTCAAATGAATTTAACTTGAAGGCAGCTAGCTATTGACAACTTACTAATAGTTCTAACTTCACCCTGATGTTAAATGAAGGCTCTTAATGAACTTTTAATTAAAGAAATTATAATACAAACAAACCTAAAAAATGTGAGCCTAAAAAAATTACAGACAGCATGGACTGGCAGGAAACAGGATGACTCTAAGTTGGGGCCAGCCAGCATGAATTTCCCTCATGTATCAGCTGTTTAACTTTGCAAACACCTTGCCATCTCTCCAGGCCTGAGTTTTTTCACTGCTAGATGGGGATAATTTCTACCTATTTTCTAGTTTCTAGGTCTTTGAAGCCCAAATGAAATAATTTATGTGAATAAGTTTTGTAAATTAGAAAGCTTTATACAATTATCATGATATGCTATATCATATCATTTTATAGTTAAAAATAATTAAATTCATTTAATTCCATAACCATGACAGACAGTACACTTTATTTTGCTAGCTAGAAAATCTGACAATGTAAAAAATTAACTCATTTGGAAGAGCTGCAAGATTCTCTTATTAACTAACACTAATGACAATAGTTGATAATATGATTTTAATTCTGTGAAACTGAATATATTTTAATTCTGTGAAATTGAATATATTTATCATATCAAGTAATATGAAGAAAAATAAGTCTTTTCTTTTAATTATAGGAATTATACCTAGAAAATAACCAAATTGAAGAAATAACTGAAATTTCTTTTAATCATACCAGAAAGATCAATGTCATTGGATTACGTTATAATAAAATTGAAGAAAATAGAATTGCTCCTTTAGCCTGGATAAATCAAGAGTAAGTACATGCTACAATTTGATGTTCATAGATGAATTCTTTTCCTTTGCCATTACTAAACAGGGTATGAAAATGAGTGAGTGAGGAAGATGACAGCATTCTTAGTGAACCTCCCCCTACCAAAAACTTGGTTATTTGCAGAGTTCAAATTGTTCATGATATAACTGATGTTAGGATAGCTATGGTCACTGCTGCTGTGGATAACCTACAATGTACAAGGGTCAAGCCCAAGCAGCATGACCTAAGGTCTGATCACTGTGCTGGTCTGTTGACCTCACAGGCAGTCATGAACTTTAAGTTTGATAATCCTCTACCCGCAGAGAAGATTACAGTCTTTGTAGCTTAAGATGGAGAAGCTCTATACAGTCAGCAAAAACAAGACCTGGAGCTGACTATGGCTCAGATCATCAGTTCCTTATTGCAAAATTTAGGCTTACATTGAAGAAAGTAGGGAAAACCACTACCATTTGGGTATGACGCAAATTAAATCCCTTATGATTATACAGTGGAGGTGACAAATACATTCAAGGGATTAGATCTGATAGAGTACTTGAGGAACTATGGACAGAGGTTTGTAACACTGCACAGGAGGTGTTGACCAAAACCATTCCCCCAAAAAGAAATGCAAGAAGGCAAAGTGGTTGTCTGAAAAGGACTTACAAATGGCTGAGAAGAGAAGCAAAAGGCAAAGGAGAAAAGGAAAGATATACCCAACTGAATGCAGAGGTCCAGAGAATAGAAAGGAGAGATAGGAAAGCCTTCTGAAGTGAACAATGCAAAAAAATAGAGGAAAACAACAGAATGGGAAAGCAAAAAAAAAAAAAAAATAGAGGAAAACAACAGAATGGGAAAGACTAGAGATCTCTTCAAGAAAACTGGAGATACCAAGGGAACATTTAAAGCAAAGATGGGCACAATAAATGACAAAAACGGCAAGGACCTAACAGAAGCAGAAGAGATTAGAAGATGCCAAGAATATAAAGAACTGTACAAAAAAGGTCTTAATAATTCAGATAACCATGATGGTGTGGTGACTCACCTGGAGCTAGATATCGTGGAGTGTGATATCAAGTGGGCCTTAGGAAGCATTACTACAAACAAAGATAGTGGATGTGATGGAATCCCAGCTGAGCTATTTCAAATTCTAAAAGAGAATGCTGTTAAAGTGCTCAATACGCCAGCAAATTTGGAAAACTCAGCAGTGGCCACAAGACTGCAAAGGTCAGTTTTCATTCCAATACCAAAGAATGTTCAAACTATCATACACTTTGCTCATTTCACATGCTAGCAAGGTAATGCTCAAAATCCTTCAAGCTAGGCTTCAACGGTATGTGACCTGAGAACTTCCAGATGTACAAACTAGACTTAGAAAAGGAAGAGTAACCAGAGATCAAATTGCCAACATCTGCTGGATCTTAGAAAACTCAAAGGAATTCCAAAAACCCCATCTACTTCTGCTTCATTGACTACACTAAAGCCTTTGGCTATGTGGATTACACCAAACTGTGAAAAATTCTTAAAGAGATGGGAATACCAGGCCACCTTACCTGCCTCCTGAGAAACCTGGATGCAGATCAAGGAGCAACAGTTAGAACTGGACATGGAACAATGCACTGGTTCCAAATCGGGAAAGATTACGTCAAGGCTGTATACTGTCACCCTGCTTATTTAACTTATATGTAGAGTACATCATGTGAAAAGCCAGGCTGGATGAATCACAAGCTGGAATCAAGATTGCTGGGAGAAATAACAACCTCAGATATGGAGATGATATAACTCTAGTTGCAGAAAGTGAAGAGGAACTAAAGAGCCTCTTGATGAAGGTGAAAGAGCAGAGTGAAAAAGCTGGCTTAAAACTCTAATTGAAAAACTAAGATCATGGCATCTAGTCCCATCACTTCATGGCAAATAGAAGGGTAAAAAGTGGAAACAATGACAGATTTTATTTTCTTGGGCTCCAAAATTACTGCAGACTGTGACTGAAGCCAGAAAATTAAAAGACACTTCTTGGAAGAAAAGTTATGACAAACCTAGACAGCGTACTAAAAAGTAGAGATAGTACTTTGTCAACAAACATTTGTATAGGCAAAGCTATGGTTTTTCCAGTAGTCATGCAGGGATGTGAGAGCTGGACCATAAAGAAGGCTGAGCTCCAAAGAATTTATGCTTTAAATTATGGTACTAGAGAAGACTTTTGTGAGTCCCTTGTACAGCAGGGAGATCAAACCAGTCAATCCTAAAGAAAATCAACCCTGAACATTCATTGGAAGGACTGACGCTGAAGCTGAAGCTCTAATACTTTGGCCACCTGATGTGAAGAGCCCACTCATTGGAAAGACTGAAGGAAAGAGGAGAAGGGGACAACAGAGAATAAGATGACTGGATGGCAACACTGACTCAATGGACATGAATTTGAGCCAACTCTGGGAGATTGTGAAGGACAGGGAAGCCTGGTATGCTGCTGTCCATGGAGTCACAAAGAGTCAGAGATGACTCAGAGACAGCAATAACAATACAGTAAGGAAGGAAACTACCCTTCTCCCCTTTTCTCCTCCCTCACCATTAGATTCCATATCACACTGTCTTCATTCCTTGATACTATTTCTCTATCTCAAGTCTTACAAAAGAGACTGAAGAATGCATGACCTGATAGAGAAAGCAAAAAACAGAGCCCACTTTCCTTGAGAGGAATCAATGGTCCCAGGCTGTAGCTCTCAGGGAAGTGCAAAGTGTCAAGGCCTTACCTGTCAGGAGGGAGATGATTAGCTAAACAGGGAAGCAGGGTCAGGCCCCGGCAGCAGGTACCATCAGAGCAGATCTGAAGTCATGTTGTGAGGGAATGAGGGATTTGAGTAGCATCATGGGGATAGGCATGTTTCAGAAGCAGGACAGAGATGAAAAGAGACCTTGAGGGCCCCTCAGGTTTAGCAGGATGTGGCAGTGGCAGGGCAACTGAGTCTTCAGCAAGTGAAAAATCTTCATGCGGTGGGCAGAAGCTGCAGGTGAGGCTCCTGAAAAAAGCCAGGGAGTTCACCACATTTCCCAAATCTTCTTATTGGTTATTAACTTTTTCTAGATCCCTCATTTTTATCCCAAGTCCCAGATCCCAAGTTATCAGATCAATGTGGAAGAAGAATGCACAAACCTCTTACTGCTACTTCCTTGCTAGAACCAAAGATGATTGTAGGGATAGGGTTTTGATGTCAGCTAGAACTTTGGACTTTATTTCCAATATAAGTTATGCCTCAGAGATATTTGTGGGCCCTCTTTGGGTCTCAGCATTACCTCTAGGATATGAGCTTCTTCGCTCTCAACTCTGGTGCTTCTCCATAAGACAAGAACTCAAGCAGCTGTTACCCAGGTAAGAGCACTAACCTTGCAGCTAGCCACCATACAGACACACTTGCACTGGGAATCATTACTAAACATTGGCATGAAGGCAGACAAGCATCCTGACTGGCTTGTCAAAACTTGGAGCTAACAGTCACTGCCCTGATGCATCCACATTGTCTACTCTCTTCTAGAAATCTAGAATCGATAGACCTCTCCTACAACAAGCTCTACCATGTCCCCTCCTATCTACCCAAGTCACTGCTGCACCTTGTACTCATCGGGAACCAGATAGAACGCATCCCTGGCTATGTGTTTGGTCACATGGAACCAGGCCTGGAATACCTGTACCTGTCATTTAATAAGCTTGTGGACGATGGCATAGACCGAGTCTCCTTCTATGGAGCTTACCATTCTCTGCGAGAGCTGTTTCTGGATCATAATGAATTAAAATCTATACCACCTGGGGTACAAGAAATGAAAGCACTACATTTCCTGAGACTGAACAACAACAAGATACGGTAAATTTTGACTTTCTCAAGTATCCATTTAAATTGTCATGGGTGACAAAATATAATTAAATGATCATGACATAATGTCTGGAATTTAAAGAAAAACTGACAAGAGGTTGCATCAAACAACAATGTAATTGTTAATGATTGTTGAAGTTGGATGATAATAAGTATTAAGGATTCATTATAGTTTTTTCCCTACTTTTCTATGTTTGAAAACTTCCCTGTTAACTTTTTAAAAAATAGAGTATGATTACATAATATCTAGAATCTTAGAGACACTTTCAAGTGAGACTTCAAGGCCATAGGTTATGGTGCTGTTCCTACCTCCATATGTGATTTCAAACACACTGATCTGTAGAGCACAAAACCTAAGTGTATGCTAATATTAAAATTGCTTGCTTCTATCTAGATTTTTCTGAAAACAAAATTCTGAAAACATTTATTAAAACTCAGTTTCTTCACTTCTGAGGACACATTTTTCTGTGTGTGTTCTGTTTGCTGACTGAGTCATCCCCCCTGCCTAAAAAGTATGAATGTCTCAAGATTAATCTGGGACACTTTCTTAGTGCAGCCAATGAGGGTAACAGATCCTTGAGCTCTGTGGTCCTGTCTTTGAAGATTATACTCTTTATTCTTTTACCTATCTCTAAAATTCCAAACACAAACTTCTAAAATATCCCACTTTTGGTGGGATATAGGTGCCAATGGTGTGATATCTCCATCATAACCTTTCTCCTCCACCACTGAACCAATGGTTTTTTTTTTTTTTTTTACTCATGATGACTCTTGCTTGCATCTGTCATTTCCTTAGGGGTAACAAAATGATGAATTTCTATTTTTGTCATTCTTTCCACATTTGTTAAATGGAATTCCTCTGTAACCTGGAGAAGGGAATGGCAACCCACTCCAGTATTCTTGCTGGGAGAATCCCATGGACAAAGGAGCTTGATGGGCTCTTTGCAATCCATGGGGTTGCAAAGAGTCAGACATGATTGAGTGACTAAGCACATTCCTCTGTAAATAATATTTTCTTATCAGCAAGGGCAAGTTCCTTACTCTGAAAGGTAAGATAAATTCTCTGTTCTTTCCTTTAAATTGCCCATCATGGTAAGAAGTTGGTTACAAATTTGTAACTATGTGAGGTGATGCATATTAACTTATGGTGGTGATCATTTCAACCATACACACACACACACACACACACACACACCCCTAATCATTATGTTGTATACTTGAAACTAATACAATGTTATGCCAATCTTATCCTTATAAAATTATAAAAAATTATACATATGCATTAACCACGGATGAAAAAGACTGTAAAAGATTTTAAAAATTTAATAGTGGCTGTCTCAGGAAAAAAAAAAGACGTTGGTGCCTCAATATTTTTGCTTTATTACTTTGTTTCTGGCCTTCTTTCTCTGGAGACTCAATATGAACTTATGGCTTTATATATTAAGAATGTTTCCATCAGTTGCAATTACTGTTCTTAACTGTCTCATCTTCAGCTGATGGAGCCCTTTGAGCTGGCTCCTGAGTCCTTGGACAGGCCTCCATAGATCTTGGATGGCTCACTTTTACATTCCCCACTACAGGCCAATGCCAGCCTCCTTCCAAAGAGCCCTAGCTCCTCTCACTGGGGAATAGTGTTCAGAGGCCCCAGTCTGGGCACCAGGCATCTTTCTTTCAAAAGTATTTTTAGTCTCCAAGGCCTTTCAGTGGACTGCCAGAAATATGCACTTTTGTTACACACACACACACACACACACACACACACACACAAGAACAAAAACGGGTCATACTGATATTCCCAAATCAAATTTGCCATTATAGGCTGATGTATATGGTGGAGGCCAATACAATATTGTAAAGCAATAATCCTCCAATTGAACAAAAAAGCAAAAGCAAAAAAATTTACCACTATAGAGAAATCCTTCTGATGTAGACTTATCTTAAGCTGAAAATCTACGTAGCCAACAATAACTTACATTTACTACCTTACACTATATAAACCTATTTTGTAAGGTAATAAATGCATACCATTATTACAACTAACAGCAAAAGTACTTAATTAAGTTTATTATGTTTTTGGTAGTTCAATTTGTCCTTTGAATATGTTCCATGGAGGATGTATAGCTTAAGCACAGTAGTTTTCTCTGTAACAGTATGTCAACAATTTAATATTCAGATAGGTCTTTTGTTTGCTTAGAGTTCAGTCACTCAGTTGTGTCCAACTCTTTGTGACCCCATGGATTGCAGCATACCAGGCTTCCCTGTCATGACCAACTCCCAGAGCTTGCTCAAACTGATGTCCATCAAGTCAGTGATGCCACCCAACCATCTCACACTCTGTCATCCCCTTCCTCTCCTCCCTTCAATCTTTCCCAGCTTCAGGGTCTTTTCTAATGAGTCAGTTCTTCACATAAGGTGGCCAAGGTACTGGAGCTTCAGCTTCAGCATCAGTCCTTCCAATGAATATTCAGGACTGATTTCCTTTAAGACTGACTGGTTTGATCTCCTTGCAGTCCAAGGGACTCTCAAGAGCCTTCTCCAACGCTACAGTTCAAAAGTATTTTAGGAATTGCTACTTTCTACATAATATTTTTCTATGCCTGTCCCTTATACTGTATTTCATCCTTCTCCTTTGATTAATTTTTAAAATTAATTTCCTGTTGATGATTCCAGTGTTATTTTTGAAACTGTAAGCATACACATTCATATTCCATAACCCCTCAGAATTATTATACAAATTATCACATAGAAGTATTATTCATCTGTGAATAAGAAGAATAAGTATTATTTTCTTTTTTCTAGTCTTTACTTTTAAAAATTATCAGTATGTCCTGAATATCACTCCATATCAGTATGTAGAAAATATCCTCTTTCCTTTTAACAACTGAATAGTACTATTACGTAGGGACTTTATTCAACCAGTTTCTTACTGATAGACATTTGATTGTTTCCATTTCTCTATACTATAAATAATGGCACAAGGTGTTAAGTTCAGTTCAGTTAAGTTGCTCAGTTGTGTCCAACTCTTTGCGACCCCATGAATCGCAGCACACCAGGCCTCCCTCTCCAACATCATCTCCCGGAGCCCACCCAAACTCATGTCCATTGAGTTGGTGATGCCATTCAACCATCTCATCCTCTGTCGTCCCCTTCTCCTCCTGCCCCTAATCCCTCCAAGCATCATGGTCTTTTCCAATGAGTCAACTATTCGCATGAGGTGGCCAAAGTACTGGAGTTTCAGCTTCAACATCAGACCCTCCAATGAACACCCAAGACTGATCACCTTTAGGATGGAGTGGTTGGATCTCCTTGCAGTCCAAGGGACTCTCAAGAGTCTTCTCCAACACCACAGTTCAAAAGCATCAATTCTTCGGCACTCAGCTTTCTTCACAGTCCAACTCTCACATCCATACATGACTACTGGAAAAATCATAGCCTTGACTAGACGGACCTTTGTTGGCAAAGTAATGTCTCTGCTCTTTAATATGCTATCTATGTTGGTCATAACTTTCCTTCCAAGGACTAAGCGTCTTTTAATTTCATTGCTGCAATGACCATCCGCAGTGATTTTGGAGCCCAGAAAAATAAAGTCAGCCACTGTTTCCACTGTTTCCCCATCTATTTGCCATGAAGTGATGGGACAGGATGCCATGATCTTCGTTTTCTGAATGTTGAGCTTTAAGCCAACTTTTTCACTCTCCTCTTTCACTTTCATCAAGAGGCCCTTTACTCTTCTTCACTTTCTGCCATAAGACTGGTGTGATCTGCATATATGAGGTTATTGATATTTTTCCCAGCAATCTTGATTTCAGCTTGTGCTTCCTCCAGCCCTGCGTTTCTCATGATGCACTCTGCATGTAAGTTAAATAAGCAGGGTGACAGTATATAGCCTTGACGTATTCCTTTTCCTATTTGGAACCAGTCTGTTGTTCCATGTCCAGTTCTAACTGTTGCTTCCTGACCTGCATACAGGTTTCTCAAGAGGCAGGGCAAGTGGTCTGGTATTCCCATCTCTTTCAGAATTTTCCACAGTTTGTGGTGATCTACACAGTCAAAGGCATAGTCAATAAAGCAGAAATAGATGTGTTTCTGGAACTCTCTTGCTTTTTCCATGATCCAGCGGATGTTGGCAGTTTGCTCTCTGGTTCCTCTGCCTTTCCTAAAACCAGCTTGAACATCTGGAAGTTCACTGTTCACGTATTGCTGAAGCCTGGCTTGGAGAATTTTGAGCATTACTTTACTAGCATGTGAGATGAATGCAATTGTGTGTATAAGTAACTCTGTTCAAATATAATTTTGTATTTTCCAATCTAACTTTGGGATAAATCCCTAGAAATGGAATTGCTGAGTGAAAGGAATAAAATGAATATGTAATTTTGTTATATACTGCCAGATTCCTTTCCATGGGGCTGAAGAGTTTTGAATTCCCTTCAGTGATGCTTGATCCTATACAACTCTATCATCAGAACATGTGAATGAGCTTTGATTTGTTCTGTGGAAAGGTGGAAAAACCTAAGTTAGAGTGGCATGCCAGTATCATTTCAATTTAATTTTTCTTATCATAAATGAAATTAAGCATCCTTTTATGTTCACATGTCATTTCATTTTCTCCTCTGTAAACTGGTCACCAGGTATTTTTTTTTCCTTCTGATTTATCTTGCCTCCTAGATTTTTTAGGTCCTTGTATATTAGCCCTTTATTTAAGTTGCAAACACTTTTTCCCAGTTTGTGATTTGTCTTTTAACTTTACATTAAAAAAAAACACAAAAAAACTGTAGCCAATTTTTTAATCTTTTCTCCTAGTGCTTCTGGTTTTTGAGTCACACATAGGAAGATTTCTCCCTCCCTCCTAGGGTATAACCATGCTTTATTCTATTGCTTCTATGACTTCATTTTTTCATATGTAGATCTTGACATATTTGGATTTTTTTCTGGTATATAAGACAAGGATCTAATTTTATTTTAACTCCTAAATTATGAAGGTGGAATATTACTTCAATCCTTTATGACCTGCATGTCTATTTTTCCTCAGGAATATTCTTCCAGAACAAATTTGCAATGCTGAAGAAGATGATGATTCGAATCTGGAACATCTTCATCTTGAAAACAACTACATTAAAACAAGAGAAATATCATCCTATGCATTTTCATGCATAAGGTCATATTCAAGTATTGTTCTTAAACCACAAAATATCAAGTAATTCCAAGTTTTTCCTTGTCACTTGTAAATTATACTCATATATCTGTTTTAGTAGCATTTTCCTCAATAAGAGATACAATGTCATATTAAAATATCATTATGCTAGTCAACCTGCATCACCAATGCACAGGACAACCAAACACATATTTACAAGGTTTAGTCTTTTAACAGTTTCAGTGAAGCTTTCAGTTTCACACTCTAGAAAGAAGCCATCTTGCTGCAAACTTTTCTCATAAGAATAGGATGTTGTGTGCTGCTGAAGTAGACTGAGAGAATCTGAAACTAAATATGCCCTTTACAACAGACCACAGAATTTCTATTAGCTAAGAACTCCCTAAGTCTTTTAAAAAAGTATGTATGTTCAAGACCAAGAAGTGGATGGCTGGAAAAAATAATAGGTAGAATTTATTAACTAATGTTCTGTTTATTATTCTGTTAAAGCAAAAATTTATTAATTTTCTGTAAGTAAGATCCTATAATACAATTATTGATATAAATAAACTTAATCATTGGCTTAGCTTTAGTTCCTTCTATTAATTACATGAATAGAATTAAAATATAATTACTATAAGGTTAATTTCCTGGTTTTGAGAATTATACTATGGTTAAGTATGTGCTTATTAACATTAGGGAACGATGGGAGAAGGGTATATGTGAATTCTATATGATTTTTACAATTTCTCTGTAAGTCTAAAAAGTTTAACAGTATTTTAAGATCACCCTCATAATTATTTGCTCAAGATCAAAAGATTTATGGAAAGCAGTGGAGTTTGCTTAAAATATAAGTTAACTACCCTTGACTAAACCTTGTAAATAGAAACCTAATGCATACATTTAAAAAACTTTTGCTCCTCTGGTCATTGTTAACATCTCTTGTCTTGGTCCTAATTTGCTCAAATGTATCTTTTGACTCAATACAACATAAAGCTATTAGTATTCATTATGTAGTAGCTCCTAACAAAATCATATCATGTATTAAAATTTTCATTATATAATGATATCTTATCTTTATTTCTAAAATAATTTTTAAAAGACACATATAGAAACCATGTTGATTTTTCTTGTTACTCTCAGTTTTGTACCTTGGACAAACACCAGATTAGGTGTTTTTAATTAATTAAAACACTAGATTAATTTCTAGTCTTGGCCCCATTGGGCAGATTACTCTAATTTTTCAAACTTTAGTTATTTAATCTTTTAATAGTTCTCCCACATTTCTCAGAGCCTTTCAGCCCCACTTCACAGGGCTGTTACGAGAACCAGAGAAGAATACAAAGTATTTGGGAAGGGTGACATGCATAGGGAGTACACTTAATATTGCCAACCTTTCATATAAAACTGACAGTAAACAGCATATTCAATCAAAGTTGATTATTACCTGGGGAGCTTTCAAGATGTAGAAGTTTGATTTATCCCATTTAAGATAATGTTATTTCTAAGCCCCCCTTCTTAACATATAGGCTTTTGAGATCACAATATGAGCAAGAATAACAATATGATACAGACTGTTAGAATCAAGCATCAAAGGCCAGGTGTCTAAGAAGAGAAATAAAATCTACGGAACAAAAAGTTCAGATTTATAACCAGTTTGGGTATGTAGAAGAAACATTACTAATTTAAATTGGCCAAGTTGAATGAAAGACAAATAACAAGAAGATACAGGTATTTGTTTAACTTAACAAGAACCCTTGTGCTGTCTGAATATAAATGCATCAATGTAAATGATTTAAAGCAACTTAAACAGTAAAAAAAAAATTACTGTCAGAGGGACTCAAACCAAATAAAGTAAGTCAAAAGAATTAGCATCCTAGACAACAGAGATGAATACTGAAGCATTCTTGCATTAATTTGTCCTTCTGATTTTAATCAGCTGTGTCCCAGATGCTGTTTTAGAGAGAAAGGGATGAAGAGATCAGATGAGGTCTCTGCTCTCTGGGAATGTGTGGTGTTTTAGGGGCAATAAGCAGGAAATCAAACAGACAATCAAATTAACAAGTCAAGTGTGATGAAATCAGTACAACAGGGTGGTGATGTAATAAAGTATGTTGAGGTCCCAAAGCCCCTCTGCCTTAGGCCTAGGGGTATTCCCAGATTGTGGGTCTCTAGAGTGTGCAAACAGCAAAAGTCACAATAAGACACTGCAACCCCCAGAAGGCTTGGAGTAACACTAGACCCAGGCACACACTGAGATACTACTGTGCACTGAGAGATACCCTGTTGGGAGAAGAATCTCTAGAAAGGTGAAAAATCAGAATGACTGATGGAAGCTTTGTTCTTAAGTTGGAAGATGCTTTTATTTTTACTGATTATATAATTTAAAATATAAAATATATCTAGCATTAAACCTGTTTGCTTTGAAAGTTTATAATGCTCTGGATAGAAGCTTTAATTTCATTTTTAAAAAGTGATAAATGTCCATATAGCAAACACTGTTCATGATATATAATGTTTATATAATGTATAACAAAGAGGTGTTCTGTTTGGCTTCATTAGTATACTGTAATTACTAACACAGATGTACACTAAATACTAACTATATTTTCAATTTTAAGATTTGGCTTATTGTAGATTAAGGTATTTCATAAAAAGCATTAAAGATATGATGTGGTTAAAGAAACCTATGGCCTAGAATTATAAGGAAATAATTACACCAAGAATCAGGACATCTGGGTACCCATCTTGGTCTCCAGTAATTATGCAGTCATTTAACTTTTCTGGGATCACTTGATTCAATTACAAAATAGCATTCTTGGAACACATCAATGGTTTTCAAGCATGGCTCATCAGGAGTTCATGGTGCCCTGGGGAGGAGGGGTCCTTGAGAGAGGAAGTACACAGAGTCTGTGTACTCCCTTCAGACAAAACAGCTCTGCTACCATCAGAAAGGGTTAGCTGACACTGTTCCTGTCTGCCTCCCTAGCTCCCCTTATTTCTTGAAACCAACAGACAAGGTACTATATAAATCACACATCAAGTTCTAAAAGTCATAAAGAACACTCAGCCAAAGTCCCGGGTCCTTACCCTCTCTCCTCAGCTGCTCCTATACTTTCAGAGAACTTCACTGGAGACCTTTGGCCTGAAGAAACATTTCTTAGTTACGAGGATTACAGCTGCCTGAACAGAGCCAACCTCTGGGTATGCCGGGACAAGGAAGCTTAGTAGCTGTGTCTGTTCCTTTGGAGCTCCAGCACCATAGTGGTGCTCAGCCCTGAGCACCTCTGTCACAACCAAAGACTGCTGACCTCTGACCTAAAACACCCTGAAGGGCAGTTAGCGTGAGTGCATGTTCTATAGGATGGGGACAATACGGCAGTGCTGCTGCATGCAGAGATTGGGATCACATCTTTGTCTCTGCCAGACTGTGTGACTCCCTATGGAGCAGACAGGTGAGGATGCCCCCAGCACCCTGAGGGTGAATATGCGGCATTTGGGGACAACAGGGAGTATGTGACTGAGCCTGGACTTAACATGCATCTGCTGAATGCAGTCCCGAAAGTGGAAAGTCTGGACACTTGAGAGTGGGTAGGTGCACCCATAAATCTGGCAGGTGCTGCCAAAAGGATTGAGAAGATACAACACTGTCTCCTTCGGCTTTTACGGTCAAGTGACTGACTCTACGTACATCCCTTAGGAGTTGGGCTTGAGGTTAAAGTTAACTATTCCTAGGGATGACTTCTTCTATTAACATGGAAAACACCACCCACAACACGAGTTGAAATGTGCCTCTAGTCCACATTTGACACCACTAACAGCAATAAGGATGATCACCTCATTCGCACAGAAGAATGTGATTATTCCTGCAACCGTTCAAACTGTGTAGTCAAAACCTTTAAGTTCACTGGAAAGTGTTAATAAACTATAATGCTTGTTTCAAGATAATTTTAGATTTGGTATGTGGAAATTTAGTCACAGATGATGGGTATATAGCTAAATTAGGATAAAATCCCAAATTTCTACTGGTGCCACAGTGTGCTATAGGCAAAAATGGTTTCCCTGAGTTGACAAATTTAGATCAGGAGTAATAAAGAAGTCTGTGGTATATATGGTAAAGGAAATAACTAGCACTGAGTTTGGGGGAGAAAAGATCCCTAGGCTTAAACTGGGGCTTGAAATTTGAATCAGCTGAAGGGGAGGGAATAACTGACTGAAGCAAAGAGCCATGAGCCAAGCATAGTTGAGGTTCACCAGTGGAGAAGAGACCATACAGGAAATAAGAGGCTTGGGGTGGCCTGGAAGGCCCATAAGAGGACACCATACTTAACTGCAGTGAGAAATACAGGATACCACCAGATAACTCTGAAGAGAGGTATATGAAAGTAATTAAGGGAAAAGAGCCACCACTCTAATAATCTAGAAACAGAATAAGAGGGACCCACTCAGTATAGGTGACAGGAGGAACAAGCAGAAACAGGGATACATGACAGAGACTTTGAAAGAAAGAAAGAAAAAAAAACAAACCTACATTCTCATTGCTGGAGGTTAAGTCTGAAGGCAAGCTTGCCATATTTGTCATCTTCTGAGGGGCTCAATCTCAGAAGGACATTATGAACCATGAATAACTGAGAATATACATGTGTGCACAGTAAGTTGCTTCAGTTGTGTCCAACTCTTTGTGACCCTATGGACTGTAGCCCGCCTGGCTCCTCTGTCCATGGGATTCTCCAGACAAGAATACTGGAATGTCTTGCCTTGCACTCCTCCAGGAGATCTTCCTGACCCAGGGATTGAACCTGTGTCTCCTGCATCATAGGCAGATTCTTTACCACTGAGCCACCGGGAAGTCCAATAGAGAATATATTAAAAATAAAATGAACTGATAGAAGGGAGGGGACATGTGCATACCTATTGCTGATTATGTTGATATATGGCAGAAACCAATTCAAAATTATAAAACAATTATCCTCCAAATAAAAATAAATAAAATTTAAAAAATGAACTGATTGTAAAAAGGAAGAGAAGAAAAGAAAAAAGAAAAGGGAAGTAGTGATCTACCATGCAAGGGATACAAAGAAAAAAGGAAAAGGGATAATGATCTACCAGGCAAGGGATACAAAGAAGAGAAAAGCAGATAAAAAGGAAAACTGCTCTGAGTCTCAGTGATGCTGCTGAGAAACTTAGAAAAAGAGACAGTTTGGGTGAGAATATGCTGAAGTTTGGAGGTGTCACTATAGAATTTAGGCAGGAGGAAGGGAATGCACTCAGCTGGAGGGGAATCCGAAGGAAAGGTTACAATGAGGGGTGGATGAAGAGAAGGGCAGAAGCAGAAGCCTAATGGGTACTGACTTTCAATTTCAAGAGGAATAAGTTTACTGTATGGCTGCATCTGACTTGAGCCATATGATCTGACCTCAAGGAGCTTCCAAGGCACAAGGCAAGCTGTGCCTAGAAGCCCAGCTCCTCAGCAAGTGCCTCCTCCCTTCAGTACTTGGCATCTGTTCCACCAATCTCCTGACAGACAGGTCTGGTTTTATGAGTTAGGTCTGCACTGATTATTTATTTGCAATGTAGGATGTTGTACAGTAGATTGGTAGAAAGTATACTATGTTTTCCTAAAAGACTGTAAAACAAAATAAGAGACAATTCATTTCTTGAATCCCTATATTCTGTGTATAGAGTAGGTACTAATATAATTGTTGATCTCTCAGTCTAAACAATCAGCTCATGAGTTGTCCAAAGCTGACATTAATACTATCCCTAAACAAAACAAAGAGAAATGTGCAAAATTTAAGGATTTTTAAAGGAAAAGTGATAAAGATTTATATACAGTCATATAATTAGTAAGGAATAATTTCTCTTATTAATATTTTCTGACATGGACATTAGAAGGCAGAGTATATTTTATAAAAAAATAAGTCATGCTTTGACAACTGATTGTTCTCCATAACAGCAACACTGACAATGTTTTCCAAAGCCATCATTTAAACAACATGAATTACTAGGTTCATAGATGCTGACATAAAAAAATAAAATACTCAAGTTCTGCTGTTTAAGTGAAACCTCAAAGGACTGGGTAAACCCTCTATGATATCTATTTCACCTCTTTCCCTTATTTAGAAAACAGAAAGTGTCCTCATAGGAGAAGTATTTACAAATTTGTAATGACTGAATTATTCATTTGTCCATAGTTGAATATGAATTCAACTTAAAATTCAAAAACATTAAAAGCATTTTGGGGTTGCAAAAAGTTGCACGCGACTGAGCGAGTAACACACACACACACATGTATGAAAATAGATGTTTCTGGCCACCTCTAGCCTATACCAGATGATTCCAGGGGGCCTTAAACCCTAGAAGTCTATGAAATGAAGTTCATCTCTTGCAATGAAAAAACAAGAATGGGTATCTTGGGTCTGAAACTGGAATCCTTATTAGCTGTGGACATGGTCAAGTTACTTAGACTCTGATTTCCAGTTTCCTTGCCCATGAAATTGAGGAGAATATCTGCCTACCAAGGCGTCTGTGAAGGTTAAATAAGGTGACATCCACAACAGTTCTGAGCACAGGGTGGACGTCAGATGACTATCCATTCCCTCAAGGATAGGTGCTGGGAAACCAGAAGGTAGGAAAGTTCAGTGACTTATTCAAGGCTGCCAAGTCTCATAATATGGTAGATATTAATAATTTAAGGAAATGATTCCTTAGATTGTGATATATACTGGAGAAAAGAATGGGCCTATTACAGTAGAGCAGGGGTCAGATAATGCTCTCTGTAGAGGACTGGGCTCACATGGGACGCTGCAGCCATGTCAGTAGCTCTCTTGAGCTTGGTGGCCTTTGTGCTGTGTCAGTGCATGCTCACATCCATTGCACAGAATAGAATGAAACCAGCTTAGAACATGTTATAAATTCAGTGTAAAACCAGAACTCAAAGAATCTAAACTATTTATTGTAGATTAGAAGCAGATTTTAAAAAATCCTGATTATAGGAAAGAAAAGTAATTTTGACTTACAAGTGTGATTCACTATAATAACATAAAACCAAAAAAAAAGAAAAGAGAGAGAGAGAGAGAGAAACTGTATTTAAAATAGCCAAACGAGAAGACTACTTGATCAATAAATCTGTTCTGCAGATGGGTTTCTACCATAGTGATAATCCGTAAGTTGGTCTACAGGGATATAGTAAGAGTCTGCGTGTAAGCCTTGGCCAGGTGCAGTGTGCTCTGGGCAGATGGTTCTGGGGTGTTTAAGTATTTACTTTTCTTTTGAACATCAGCTCTGATTAAAACTACTGCAACAGACCCAGAAGCATTGCTGAAAGACTTTTAGAGGAACTACAATCTACGTAAATAGTGTAGTTATGAGTTAGTGTACATTTCATCCTATATGTCTTAAACAACACTTTGGCATATTATAACATATTACTCACATGTCTTTGCTTCAACATTCTGAACAGGAAGAGTTGAAACTATAAGTCACATTGAAATTTGGTCTGTCACACACTGTTATTGGCAAAGAGGTGAATATTTCTAATTAGATCAATAGAGCTTAGTGATTATACAACTAAAGAATAAATGGCATGATTATTTCTTTTTTGACACTGTTTCCTTTTCTACAAGAAAACGGATTAAAAAAAACTTAAGTCTCTCCCTTTGCACAAAATGTGAAGAATGTGAATCCACACAAGGGAAAGTAGACTGTATTAAAAATAACATGTGATTGCACTAAACACATATTATTTTGGAAAAGAAAAGGAATACATCATGTTACTAGAATGTCATGGTGTGTTTCTAAGTAACAGAATCTCTGTGATCAAATAAACTTACATTAAACTAACAGCTTAATGTAAGATACAAGAAAACCTTTTTATAAATTGGGAACTGCTGAAAATTCATTTGCTTTACATAAGTTGAGAATTACATTCACAATTACCAAATTTATATATGAACTGTCTGAGATATTAACTACTGTGTGATAGTCAGAATAAAGAATGCACTGAAAATTGTAAATCTATTCTAGGTCAGTAGTTCTAAACTATCTGAAGAATGGACCTACCCTTTGAAGATAGGACTGAAGCTCTGATGGCTCTTCTATGCAGAAAAATACACAAACACTTCACATGTATCAACAGACTCATAAAACCCACCCTAAATGTAGAATAACACCTTAATCAACTTAAACTTTTCATGTAAATATTTCACCGCAGTTAAGGATAAATCAGAGTTAAAATTAATTTAAGGCAACTTATTCCCTTATTTCCCACAAATATTTAGCATTTATTCCCCATTTATTTAGCAATATTTTTAATGGTCACAGAAAAGTTGAAAGAATACAATGAACATCTATATATTTTCACCTATATTCACCAATTAATATTTTGTCATCTTCATTCTATCTTTTTCACTCTTTCCACATTCATATCTATACATATATATGTATTTGTGGGGTACAGGGGCTGGACTATTTGAATGTAAGTTGCAGATATAACATGTTGCCCCAGTGCTTCAGTATGAGTCTCCTAAGAACAAGGACATTTTCTTACATAACCATGAAACAATGATCACATTCTCAAACCCCAGACATTTAATATTGATTCAGTATCAACATCCTGTCCATATTCAGAGTTCCCCAACTGTCCCAACAATGTCCAAATCGCTGTGTGTGGTGTAATCTAATGGCTCAAGATCCAGTCAGAATTCACTTGCCTTTAGTCTCTAGTAATCTAAAGTAGCAACTGTCAGTCTGTGTGTTCCACTCCTTCACTTTTTGAAGGGATTCCAAGCCAGCTACCATGCAGAATGTCCCCTAATACACATTTGTCTCATTGCTTAGATTTAGGCAGAATATTTTTGGCAAGAATCCCACATAGGTGATATCATGTACTTTCTTTTGTATCACATCAGGAAGCACAAAATGTTGGGCTGGCCTGTTGTTGGTGATGCTAAGACATTTGGTTAAGGTGGTATCTTCATCTCCTTGTAATTAAGAAATATCCTACAAAGTAAGACTTTAGGTATGTGTGAATATCATGCCATCCAATAACTTTTCATTTACTGGCTTTTAGCTCCTATTGAAGTTCTTTGCCTAAATCGGTGACTACATTATAAGTTTCACAGTGGTGACTTTCTAATTCTATGGTTCCTTCTGTACTCATTAGTTGGCATGCCTCTACAGAAGGATCTGTGACCCTTTTGACCCTCTTTCCTTGTTACAATAAAAAGGATTTTGCATTTGATGTGTTATAATCCATTGCCACCCTTATTCTATGAGGTTCGCAAAGAGTCAGACATGACTGAGCAACTAAACTGAACTGAACTGAACTATGCCTTTACCCAAGCTTCTATGTTCTGTTCACAAGTCTGCAATTCTCTCTGTGAGCTTTTGTGCCTGCTGATATGATGTTTCAGGCATACCTTACAAATTCCCTGGTCCTGATCTGTTACTTGACATTTTTCTCACAAGCCTTGCTCGTTCTAATGAAAAGTGGACCTTAGCAACACAGATTGGAAGTTAGATGCACTCACTATTTTTCAGTCTTCTCAGAGGAAAGTGGTAGAAAATTTATTTAAAAGAAAACCATTACTTATACTCATTCCTGAAAGCAAACTGACCTATGAGTCATTATCTGAAAATATTTGATACCCATAGTTTTATAAATCCAACTCAATTCATTTAAAATGACTACTTATGGCATTAATTCCTTTTTAGAGGAAAACATTAAACAGGATGATGGCAGTAGCTCAACCTGCAGGTTGTAGAAGTGAGTCCTTAGCAGCATTGGGTATAGAAGAACGGTAGGTGAGAGCCAGGGACCAGAAACTCATCTGAAGAAGACCACCGCCAAGAGCTCACCCATTTGCTGGAATGGCACAGAAATTCAGTGTGGTCTTTTCCAAATTGAACTTTTAAAATATGGTAAATCTGGCCTTTGATGTAAATTTCCTGTTTTTAAAAAATAACATGTGCTCCAAACAAACCACAGCTGTGGGCTAGAAACTGCCCATGGGTCATGACCTACTGTATAAAGTCAATTCATTATAAACTACAGAGCCTAGTCCACCATGAGAGATGCTTGAACATTCAAAACTGCCAATAAAGTCATATCAAACCCATGAATTCACATCTTTCAGAAGTCTTTGGGAATACCTACTATATACAGAAATGGAATGGACGTAACTGAAGCAGAAGATATTAAGAAGAGGTGGCAAGAATATACGGAAGAACTATACAAAAGAGATCTTCATGACCCAGATAACCACCATGGTGTGATCATCCAACTAGAGCCAGACATCCTGGAATGTGAAGTCAAGTGGGCCTTAGGAAGTATCACCATGAACAAAGCAGGTGGAGGTGATGAAATTCCAGTTGAGCTATTTCAAATCCTGAAAGATGATGCTGTGAAAGTGCCGTACTCAATATGCCAGCAAATTTGGAAAACTCAGCAATGGCCACAGGACTGGAAAAGGTCAGTTTTCATTTCAATCCCAAAGAAAGGCAATGCCAAAGAATGTTCAAACTACCACACAATTGCACTGATCTCACATGCAAGTAAAGTAATGCTCAAAACTCTCCAAGCCAGATTTCAACAGTATGTGAACCATGAACTTCCAGATGTTCAAGCTGAATTTGGAAAAGACAGAGGAACCAGATGAAATTGCCAACATCTGCTGGATCACTGAAAAAGCAAGAGAGTTCCAGAAAAACATCTACTTCTGCTTTATTGACTATGCCAAAGCCTTTGACTGTGTAGATCACAACAAACTGTGGAAAATTCTGAAGGAGATGGGAATACCAGACCACCTTACTTGCCTCCTGAGAAATCTGTATGCAAGTCAAGAAGCAACAGTTAGGACATGGAACAACACACTGGTTCCAAATTGGGAAAGGGGTATGTCAAGGCTGTATATTGTCACTCTGCTTATTTAACTTATATGCAGAGTACATCATGAGAAATGCCAGGCTGGATGAAGCACAAGCTGGAATCAAGATTGCCAGGAGAAATATCAATAACCTCAGATACACCACCCTTATGGCAGAAAGCATAAAGAGCCTCTTGATGAAAGTGAACGAGGAGAGTGAAAAAGTTGGCTTAAAACTCAACATTCAGAAAACTAAGATCATGGCATATGGTCAATCACTTCATGGCAAATAGATGGGGAAACAATGGAAAGAGTGACGGACGTTATTTTTTTGGGCTCCCAAATCCCTGCAGATGGTGACTGCAGCCGTGAAATTAAGATGCTTGCTTCTTGGAAGAAAAGCTATGATCAATCTAAACAGCATATTAAAAAGCAGAGACATTACTTTGCCAACTAAGGTCCATCTAGTCAAAGCTATGGTTTTTCCAGTAGTCATGTATGGACCATAAAGAAGGTGGAACACTGAAGAATTGATGCTTTTGAACTGTGGTGCTGGAGAAGACTCTTGAGAGTCCCTTGGACTGAAAGGAGATCCAACCAGTCCAAGGAAATCAGTCTTGAATATTCATTGGAAGGATCGATCCTGAAGCTGAAACTCCAATGTTTTGGCCCCCTGATGTGAAGAACTGACTCATTGGAGAAGAGCCTGATGCTGGGAAAGATTGAAGGCAGGAGGAGAAGGGGACAACAGAAGATGAGATGGTTTGATGGCATCACCGACACGATGGACATGAGTTTACCCATGCTTACCCAGTTTGGGTAAACTCATGTCTCAGCAAGCTCTGGGAGTTGGTGATGGACAGGGCAGCCTGGTGTGCTGCAGTCCATGGGGTCGAAAGGAGCTGGACACGACTGACTGACTGAACTGAATAGAGCTATATACAAACTTGGTTATGCATAAATAACACACATTATTTACATCTTAGTATTTGATGGTCTAGAACATTCTTAAAGTAGGTATTTACAAGGCACATCTTCTCACATTCCTCAGGGCTTCCCTGACAATACTCCATCCCACTTTGCCTTTTTTCACTGCGTTTAACACCAATCTTTGAATAAATGGATGACCAAAATCTTCCTTGTGAAGTCTCTTCCTTCCTATAAGAGACTGTTACACAATCCATTAAAATATACTTAATGTAAAGGTCCATCTAGTTAAGGCTATGGTTTTTCCAGTAGTCATGTATGATGTGAGAGTTGGACTATAAAGAAAGCTGAGCGCAGAAGAATTGATGCTTTTGAACTGTGGTGTTGGAAAAGACTCTTGAGAGTCCTTTGGACTGCAAGGAGATCCAACCAATCCATCCTAAAGGAGATCAGTCCTGGGTGTTCATTGGAAGGACTGATGTTGAAGCTGAAACTCCAATATTTTGGCCACCTGATGCAAAGAGCTGAGTCATTTAAAAAGATCCTGATGTTGGGTAAGATTGAAGGCAAGAGGAGAAGGGGACGACAGAGGATGAGATGATTTGATGGCATCACCGACTCAATGGACATGAGTTTGGGTAAACTCCGGGAGTTGGTGATGGACACACGGAGGCGTGGCATGCTGCGGTTCATGGGGTTGCAAAGAGTTGGACATAAGTGAAGCAACTGAATATACACATACACATACATGCAACCAATGCTTCTTTTCATAAAATGTAAGTAAAGTGAATAATGCTTTTCTAATTTTGAAACTTGTTTACAAGATAATAATGTGCAGATTATTCATGATTCCTAAAGACTATAAATAGTAACACTAATTCTCCAATATTTAGACCAAGACAAATTTAGATAAGGCAAAACCCAAACAGTAAAAAACAGACATGTAGAAAAGAAATAGGTCCCCTTCAGAGGACCCTCATAGGAACCAAGAATGGAAGAAATTCTCCTCACAATACTTTAGGGAAGAGGAAGTACACTGATGTGTCTAGAATGACAATGTGCAAAGGTGTGGAGAAAAAACTCCAGTTTATATCCAAACGGTGTGTCTGTGCATGCTGGGCTGTCTATGTAGTTGTGAGGTAAATCTTCCCATTGGCAGCTCCAAGACTACGGCAAGGGGTTTGTGGGCCCTGGGCTCTACCTGTAGTCACAATGTCAGCAGAATAGGGTGAATAAGCCAAAAAGACCACTCACATTTTGGCATTATACTTCAAGGCCTATTTCTTTGCCTAAGCCTCTGACTAAAGATCACAACATCATGCTGGAGGAAAACAACCTCAGGGCTCACAAGTCGGGAGAGAAAAGAGGCTACAACATAGTTTTAGAAAAACAGTCTCACATGATGTGCCGCCCAGTTCTCTAGATAAGGTGGCAGAACCCAGCTTAGAAGGGTGGTGGTGGGGCAGATGCCATGACTGAGAGGAGAGGTGAGGTGAGGAAGGGGTGGAAGAGTAAGATGGGAAAGGGGCACTGTGTGCACAGAGGCAAAGGTAGAGGGTGGGAAGCACACGCTTCATTGCAATGAGAAGCTGCCACTCAGCCCCAGCCAGTGTTACCATGCAATATCATTATGTCTTTAAAAGAATATACCTAATTAAAAAGATTTTATTGCTAAAAATGCTAACCATCATCTGACCTAACAGCAAAGACCACTGACCATAGGTCACCATTAGAAATATAATAACAATGGAAAAGTTTGCAATATTGACAAAACTACCAAAATGTGACAGAGACATGAAGTGAGCAAATGCTATTGGAAACTACTGGCCAATAGTTTCGCTTGACACAGGGTTGCCTCAAACCTTCAGTTCATGAAAAAACACAAACAAAACTAGATCTATGAAATGCAATGAAGTGAAGCACAAGAAGGTATGCTTATAATGAGAATAAACAAACTACTGCTAACCACAGTGACCTTGATGGATCCCTAAAACATAACACTGGATGAAGAAATCCAGGCTCAAAAGAGAATGCAATGTATGACCCATATACATGGAAAGTTCAGGGAACTACAGTGTTTGAAGTCAGGCAGCAGCCTCCTCTGAAGAGAGAGTGATTCGGCAGGGGGTCTGGGAGTGCTGGAATTTCTTGATTAGGTGTTTGTGAAAACTAATTGAGCTGTACCATTATGGTGTTTATTTTTCTGGAATGTAAACTTTACCTCCGGTTAAAGTTAAAAAAACAAAACATTGTGAAGGACACAGATTTCTGCCCAAGGAGCTTCCCATTTATGGTTGCTGCTTTGATGGAACTCGGGTTAATAAAATCCAGTTCAACCTTTACAATGTCCCAATTCATCAAAGTAACAGACAAATGTTTTGAACCAAATATAACTGAATAAATATGGACATGAGCATTATAACCAAACAGGAGGCCTGCCAAACCTCAGGTGCTGCACCGAGGACAGGCCTAAAATTCTGCAGAGGGAGGTCCAGCATATGGAACTCTTTGATGTGAGGGCCACAGAAGGATATTTTATTTAACTGATGGCTGGCTGCCCTGTACCATGGAGGCACAGTACTCTTGCTATGGCTTGCTTCAACATGTGCCATTTCTCTGGGAATTGGGAACAAACAACAGTCAGATTTTCTTTGTGGGAGGAGAGAAGAAATTCTGCTAACTACTAGAAACACACTTTGCAAACAGGCTGGTCTCCAAATCTGCACATCATGAAGATGCTGGTTTGGTGCTACCTAGTACTGGTGAGTCTTTCTCACCAGACTTAGAAAAATGTCCCCTTGAAGGATGGTCTCTTAACTGATGTAAATTGGGCATTCTTTCAGGGTAACAGAGAATGTTGCTTTCCTGCTCCCATATCTTCCCTAAACGCTATGTGGTCATAGGTGATATTCTCTTGAAAAGTGAAAGTCCAAGGAGGCATCACCTGTATCCTTGAGTCTATGTTTGTATCATAGTATAAAGGCTAGAAGGATTATATAGGGCCTGGTCTGCAGTTCCATTGACATGCCTATGGCAGGAGTAAAAGCTTTTAAAGAAAATCTTGAGACATATGCTTGATGTAATACCTTCAGTCATCAGAAGAAAATTAACAGCATGGCTCCTTTCTTAGGTACATCTGGAGATTGGGTTTATATTTCAATAATGTACTCTTTCAGTACCTCTTTCTAAAATTGATAAATATTTTGTTAGTCTATATAGAGTGAGTTTTAAATCTGTAATGTATAAGTATTCATTCATTTAAGAATTTCATAAAGTATTTTTTTTAATCAGGTATTTCTTGGATGACTTTGACTGTACTCTCAATGGCCAGTTGCCATGAATTATTAGACTCTTTTTTTTTTTTTTCTTCAGAATCTTCCAGTAGACGTCTAGAGTTTAGCTAGAAGTCTTGGCTATGATACAAACAGTGATGGAAAACACATGAGCAGTAACAAGTTTTAATCTCGCTTCTCAGTACTAACATGGGCTAATCTGTGGAAGCAGCTTATTCCAGTGTCACCCAGGGTGCAGCCACACCAGGCTCTGTAGAAGGGTGTTTTTCTTTTAAATGTAATACCTTCTCATATTTTCTTCTTAAATAGTAGCTGAGGACATTTACATTATAGATTTGTAGTACATGGTGGAAGATTCTACTTTCAAGAGGACTTACTCTCTTCTTACAAGGTATGTTTTCATGTCTTTTTTTCATGCACTAGTGTACAATTATTTCAGTCAATACTAAGAGGACACTAATGTTATTAACATAAATGCCTGTAAATTATATAATATAAAGTTTATCTGTATAATTTCTTTAAAAAACAGCACTTAGATACATATGTAATATTACTCTAGCTTTTATGTTTTATATATAATGGATTTACTTTCAACATAACTGTGACTGCTTAAAACAGCTAGATGATAACCTGTCATTATGCTTTACCATAAAAGTTAACATGGCTGATTTTTAAAATCATTTAAACAAATAGTTTTGAATATGTTTTTAAAAAATAACATTAATGATAAAAAAGCTTGGGGATATTAAAAATACATTAAGTGAAAATAGTAAAATTTTTTTTTCCAAAATGTGAAAACTATGTCATTTTCTAAGGCATTTAAAAAATATATGAGTTATTCAAATGTTTTTACTTATACATTTGAATATTCATGTTTTTCCTTGATAAATGTCTTCCTTATTCTTATGTAATGAAATGGCACTGGACAGTTAAAATGGAGATTCATATAAGTCTAAGAAAGAATATTTATTAGCAAACTTTAATAAGCTCTATATTCAATATGAAAGATTAGAGACTTCACAAAATCCAGTCAGAATGTTAAATAAAGATTTCCTTTATCCCCTCTCAAAGTAAATTCTTAAAAGATTAAACAATGTATTTGATATCCTACTCCCTCATAATCTAATAGAGCATAGTTTTCTTTCTTGTTCAATCTATTTGGAGGTGTGGCAACCATAAACAATTGCCACATGGTATAGGATTAAGTTACAAAGAAATCTGAGGGAGTCTATATGTCTTTAAAAATAAAGACTTAAAAAATCCCACTAAGAATTGAGTTTTTTTTTTTTTTTTTAAATAAGCCCACACATACATAAAAGCATTTTCATGTTTTTAGTATTTAGAAAAATAGGATACTGGTGGAAAGAAGAGGGGATATGCAGTCTTCTGTTACAACTACTACATTAAAAAAGAATATTCAGATATCTGACCTGAGGTTTGAGACAGAATAGATTAACTTTACAAGCACAAGTTTTAAGGAAGCATAGGAAAAATCAGAAAAATGAAGAGGTAGGAGTTTTTGTTTTCAAAGGCAGCTAGGTTGCTGGATGCACTGAAAAACTGATGAAGGACAAAACATATAAAGGGAAAAGCAGACAGCAAGTTCTTCAATCAGCTGCTATTTATACTTTTGAGGTAAAGTTAATTATTTCTTTAAGGAAATAACAGGCTTTAAAAGTATCTGTTTCCGTGACCAAAAGGTATTGTGTGTAAGTTACCAAATGCACGTTTGGATGTTTGACTTAACTTGTTCACTTACAAGTACCTTGATTACAGCTGAATTTAGTCTGGATTCCTTTTGTGAATACACAAAGAATGGTACATCACATTTATATACTGAAAACTATTATTGATAGGAACATTTCAGCCAAGCAGATCTTTAAGGATAGGATTTAAAAGCACAGTGACTTATTTTCCTAATAATAGTGTCTGAGAGGAAATACCATTTCACTTAGACAGATTTTCCATTCTAAGTTTATGGAACATTTAAGCAGAAAATAGGAGCTTATGTAAATTCAGAAAGACACTTTTTAGCTACAATTCCAATCCTAAGAACTTGGCCAAACTTCTCGCCCCCTTCTCTCTGAGGGGAGTCTGGTTACTGTCTGGAAGTTACTGTGAGAGTAAGACCCATGTAGAGGAGGCTAAGAGAAGGGTGGACAATGCAGGGATGAGGAGGCCAGCTTCAGGTTCTTCCACTTTAAAAGGGGGCACGGTAGCAAAGTCTCAAAGGCCTCTCCTGGCTCTAATATGTCATGGCTTAGTAATAACAGCAGTAGCATTGAAATAATATTTCAAATACTACTCAGAGAAACCTGAAACCAAAATTCAAAGCTTTCTATGAGTAGGAAACTCTGGCAAAACTGGTTTAAATCAGGGAAATACTGAGTTTTCTTGAGAACAAGACATAAACACTTTAAAAGGTCTTAAAAATAACAACCTAAATACTGCCAAAACTAAACAAGTAAGAGTTTGATCCATATTAATAAGCTCAAAATCTCAAAATAAGATAAACAACTAAAAGGCACATCATTTAAATGAGAAACAATATTCTCTACACTCCACACTGAATAGAAAAACACTACTGTTTAGTGTTCCCTCTTGGACATTCCACTATTTTCCTACTGCTAAAAAGTGCTTAACTAGAATAGGGAGAGGTTTAGGGTCTATAATCACTTGTTTTTATCAAGGCTTTGTCATTTCAAATGAAGGGAATAACTGGCAAATTCCTCATGGAATCAAGGTTCTCCTCACTTCTCTTTTCAAGTAACCAGGATAAGAGAATGCAAAAAGATCAGATTAATTTCATATGACTAATAGGAGACAGAAATAGCACAGAGAGAAGACTGTGACAGAAGATACTTTTGGTCTCTATAAAGAATTTCCTATCAACCACAGATGGGCAACAGTGGAACTGGATGTCTCTTGCGGAGGTGTGCTCCCTGAGTCCTGTCACTGGAGTCATGCAATCAGAGAGCGGACACGCCATCTGGTCCACAATGTTCTGGAGGAAACTTCAACACTGGGAGGGACTCATTCAACTAAATGACATTTCCTGCTTCCACATGTCTCCTCTCTCACTCACATGGGAAGTGTCCAGGAAGGCATAACAGGTGGCTGCCCCCACCAGCCAGCCAAAGGAAAGCTTCCCAACTACCACAGAGGAGCCACTGCCTCATCTAGCAAGCCAGAGTTGCCATCTCATCCAAGGCAGGGAGGAGCTCATGTAGCGTATCAGTCTAAGAAGAAGAGAGGAAAGGAAACTGATTGATGCCCCTTCTGACTCCAAAAGCAGGCTGATCAAAAGCCCATTGGGAGAGACATAAAAGAGAAACAACCCCCCCCCCTTCATGCCTGGCTTCCTTCCTCTCCTTCACCTGTACATCACCCTTCCGTGTGTCCTTCCAGCTCTGCTCCTTACATCAGTCTCCCTCTAAGTCTGTCACAACTGCTTTTCTCTTCCTCATCCCAGCCTGTATCCCACTCCAGGGCTCTTCTATGTCACAGGGCAACGTGAGTGCAGCAGGAAATCGGGTTTGCGGGAATGAAGGCAAGTCCCTGGCCTGCTGCCAGGTTACAGGGAAAGGCCAAGATGTGGTATGGCTTCCCACTTTGGATCTCTAACATATTCCTCTTGTTACATGTATTTTTTTAAGAAGTTTTCTCGTTTTCTTAGGTCTATATTTCCAGGCTATTATATGTTAGATTTTTCTGGTTTAGACAGGGAAACTACAACCTATTCATCTCTAAGTTTCTACCCAAAAACCCCACAAAAACCAAAAACCAATGAAACTCAAACAACCAATTAACTCAAAAATAACCTTATTAAAATTCTTCTGCCTCCCATAGACCAGAGTAAATAGTGCTAGTCCTACCAAAAATTGTAGCTCCAAACTATTTTGAAGCATTGTTGGTTGACTTTTGAGGGGGTAGTATATGGGAAACCTTTAACTGTACTGACTAATGCTATAAAAGTGGTAAGAAAAGGCAAAAGTATATGGAGAACCAGAGCAAAGACAATTTTGTTGCAGACAAAAATTTTTAATATTTAAAAAGCAAAATAATAATTTATAAAATATGCACCAGAGACAAGAAAATAACTTTTAACTCATAATCCCACTATCCCTTTCATTAGGTTTGTATATTCTATTTCAGCCATTTTTTTTATATATATATTTTATTGATATCTTTATTTTTATTGGTCTTAAATAGTAAACTGAAGGTTATGAGGAGTACAGAGACTTATGGTGAAGAATATTACTTTCAGAGTCTGTGAACCACACATCTGGAGATTCTTCCAAAACATTAGAGTCACAGTGTACACAGCTGGCACTGACCACCTGCAGTTTAGTTCTATTTACTAACTTGAGCATTTATTTTTTACTTTTTCTAGTGTACCTGCCATTTAAGCATTCACTTTTACAATAATTCCACACTTACCTGAGATTAGAAGGTGTGTTTTTGCTTTTTGAGCAAGGAAGCGTGGGAGAAGTGCATAGGGAGAGACACGTCTATTGAAAGCATCCAAATACATTCTATTTCAGATTCTGCATCTGTGCTTAGTACATAGTGTGTACTGATAAACGCCCAATGAAAAACTCCAGCAACCTCAAAGAAAGCTAGAGACAGGACATCAAATGACATTTAATTCTTCACCATCACTAACTTCTCCACCAAGGTCAAACAAGGCTGGGGCAGCTATGGACCTAGAAGACAGCTGCAATGCAGAACAATCTTAAAGAATAAACTGGTACTAGGGACAAGCTTTGGTTTTTATAAGGACCAAAAGCTAGATGAGCTCAAGAATGAGAATTTTAGAAATCAAGACAAGGCAGGGCACCAAGCATTAAGGAGCCAGGAACCACAAAGAAACCTGTGGTCAAGAAACATAATGGAGCAAAGTTAGGCAGGCAGCCAAGAAGCAGAAATGATATGCCAAAAAATGATGTTGGAAATGAAGCCCAGTTGACCATAACCAGGTGCCGGTGCCAGGATTCCAGGGTGACTGGAATGGTAACCTGCTGACAGGCTGCTGGGCCTTGAGATGCCAGCACAATTTCTCTCTGTACTATACAAATCTGACTACCCAACCACCCCCATTTCCACCCTCTGAAAGCTGTGAGTGCACTCCTTTATGCAGAGATGTATACTGGATAGCAATGTGTGGACTGGCTGGAAAAGACGAGGTGACAGAAGCCACTAGCTAAAAGAAGATAAAAGAGAGTGCTCCTGTGTGGGTTGTAGCAGAAGATGCAAGGATGGGTCAGAACACATGAGCTCTAACTCAAGTTCTAGTTCAATTTGGTCATGTGGCCTTGCGGAAGCCACTGAAGCTCTTTGTACCTCCTGTTCCTCCTGATTAATCTGAGAGATGTGTCTAGAATAAACTGAATTGACAATTCCACAAGGCAGTGGAGAGATGGGAGGGCAGAACTGTTCCTGAAGTGGGATTCAGAATAAGGTTATAAAAATAAAAAGTTTTTACTGTTCTGTGTCCTATATTCTTCCTTACCTAGCACAACTAAGTGTGAGTTATCATAGGGAAATCTGACAAGGCTGGTGATGTCCACTGGGCAAAATGTGCATATTGTTGTATAGATTTCTAAGTTAAATAATATTAATTATCAGGTTAATCACTGATGACAGCAGGGTTTTTTTTTTAATCTTCCTCTGATGATTAAAACATATACACACATATATGAATATTTTAATTAAATTAGTTAATTCATTTCTGATTTTCAAGTCCAGAAATAGCAAGGTAGTGGAGAAACATTAAACCTGATTTCTGGAAAACTGTAAGAAGCTGGTATAATTCAAGGATTCAGGGAGCCAGGTCTTCCTGAGGTTGGGTCAATTCTAAGTGACTCTAGAAGTCCTTTGTGGCCAAGGTGCTGTCTGATGTTCAGGCATAGCAGCCCAGCCACACTGCTGGGTGACCCGGCTGCATGTGGACTACCCCCTGCCAGGCTACAGCCTCACCAATGGATTTATGTGCAGCCAACTGAATGCCCCAAAGGGAAGACAGGCATAAGTCTGTTTTAGATGATATCATAATGGTTTTACTTTTTGAAAATTAACCAAAAAAACTGTATGTTTCACAGTTAATAATTAAGAAACCACGATATATAAACACACCTGTGGGAAGATCTGCCATCATATGACAATAAATTCTCAGAAGTTTCTCACTTGTACATTCCAGTTCTGTGTGGCTTTAGAAAATGCAAATGATAGCACCCCCCACCCCAAAAAAACTAAACAAAAGGAAACTCAGTGGAATGATGAGTTGAGAAAGAATAGTCTGGACATCAGATGTTTTGGATAATGGAACAGATTGGAAGGAAGAAATCCACCAGCACTGTGGAAAAAGTAACTAACTCTGAGAATGAGGCTAGGGAGGCTGGTGGGATAGAAGTTCCAGAAAACTTCCAGATGTACTAATGGGACATGAAGGATTTTACTTTAAAAGTGACATAGACATTAAGGCAATGCAAAGATTTTAGGAATAAAGGAATGTGATAACCTGTTTTTTTTTTTAAACAAAACAAAACAAAACAAAACATAGTATGGCAAAACCAATACAGAATTGCAAAGTAAAATAAAAATAAAAAAAAAACAAAACACATTAGTTTCCTAGGTATAAATGTAGTTCTTATTGTTCAGTATAGAAACTGAAGAAAAAAAGACATGACTCTACAACCCAGATAATATCATCAATTAGGTATATTTGTGCCAGGATTTGTGTGTGTGTGTAAGTATACTACATATAGATTTTAAAAATATTTCCTTTCAAAAAACAGCATTTCTTATTTTTAAATATATTTGCAAATATTTTGTGAATTCCAAAGTATTTCAAGGAATAAATACACCCTATTTTATTTTACTATTTCCCTTTAACCATTAGTATAATCTTAAATTATCTTTTGTTATTATATAATTCTGTGATGAACACCTTTATGCACATTAGAATTGTTTCTTGAGACTAGACACCAAAAGTAGAATTATTAGATGAAAAAATAAAGATATTCATAAAGCATCCAATGCATATTGTTGCATTGCTTTCCAAAAACTTTTAATAAACTTACTCTCACATTAGTAACAAATAAGAATGCCATTTCATTGTATTCTTGCTAGCCCTGAAAATATATAGCAGCAGGAACTGTATCTATTTAAACCTGAACCTAATCCTCAATGTCTACTTACTTCTAGATTGGTCCTCTACATAGGAAGACATGAAGGAGTATGTGCTTCTAGTGTTCTTGACTTTGTGCTCTGCCAAACCATTATTTCACCCTTCGTACATGACACTGAAGAATTTGATGCTGAAGGACATGGAAGACGAAGGTGATAGTGATGCCGACAACTCTCTCTTTCCAACAAGAGAGCCAATTAACCCCTTCTTCCCATTTGATCTGTTTTCAACATGTCCATTTGGATGCCAATGCTATTCGAGAGTTGTACACTGTTCCGATCTAGGTAAGAACATACATCAATTTGTTTTGAAGAATTATGTTGTTCTGATAAAATTTAAAGGATAGGGAAAGACCTCACTGGAATTTTAAAAATCAGCTAATTATAAAGTAATTTTTTCATTTAAATTTTTGAAAAGTATAACAAACCCCAAAGTCCATCCAAACTTATTTTAAAAATCCAGAAAATCCAAAGAAAACATTGGAAATTTCATGTACAGAATATTTCCTTCTCTCTCCAAATTTGAATCAGTACTTCACTTTAATTTCCTTCAGAGAGAATGGATGTCACTGCGGTTTCATCTTATAGAGTGTCAACTGGTTTAAACTGTGCTTTCTAGCAAAATTCTACAATAACAAAGTAAGTTGTCTGTCCAGACAATGAGTAGGTTATAAAGTTTGTGAAATCTCTAATCTAGACATTTTAAAGACAATACTCTATGTGTTTTGAATGATTTGGGTTTAAAACTATCTAGAAAAGAAGTGGCTGAAATGCAAGTCACTTTCTAAAGTCTCTTAAATATTTATAATTCTCTGCTGAGTATTTTATTATTTTAATACTTCTAATAAGAGTGCTGTCAAACAGAAGGGCATACTCAGGGAGAGGTGTAACAGGAATGCACACTGAAATTGTAGTCAGCTGTTTCCAAAACACCGAATGACTCAGACCTGACCCACTGTGGGAAGCCAAAGGTATAGTTCACATTTCCCATACTGGACCCGGAGCTCATCAAGGCCACTTGGAGGGTATATATGAGCAGACAATGCCTCTGCAAGCTTTAGATTCATTTCCCATGGTCACAGCACTTGTGGCAATATTCAAAACTTGTTACAGTGAATTCCAGAGACTTAAAAAATGTGTTATTATGGGATACAATGAGAAAGGTGAACAAAAACCATCCAGAAAAAGAGGATGTTATTATCAGCTAGAATCACAGTGAAAGTCTTAATGGAATATACAGGCACATATCTTAAAAATGACATGGCACTGTTAGCAGCACAAATGTCACCTACCCCATGACCACGGAAAATGAAGGTTCCAAATTCATCAGGGGTACGGTAAGGGAAGGTTTGTCAAAATGTATGTTACAGGTCCTGTCTGCAGAACTTCTAGCTTCCTACAAGACCTTCCACTTATTTTCTAAAATCAAAGTAATCTCCTAACAGAACTGCTGCTACCTTGGTAACCCATCAAGTTACCCCCTCTTCCCTCTTTCCAACTATGTCAAACTTCTTCAAAGAACTGTCCATTTTAAAGTAGAAAGGGGAAAGTATCAAGGGCTGTCAAGTGGAATGTTGACATTCATAGTATTTTTAAATATTGAATTCTTCAATTTGGGGCTATTAAATATTATATTAATATTACTCATCAGGAGCCTAGTGGGCTATAGACCATGGGGTCACAAAGGAGTCAGATGTGAGTTAGTGACTCAATAAAAACAACACTCTTCAGGAGTAAGGATGGCTCCAGTAAAAGTGTAGTAATATCTGAAATTCACTTTAAAATACATAAAAAAGATAAATTGATGTATGGATGGACAGTAAGTATAGTATAGCAAAATGCTGATGGGAGAAAAAGGAATATTAGTTTTCACTGTAAAATTATTTAAACTTTTTTGTATATTTGACTGTTTCAATAATAAAATATAAAAGAAAATGAAGAAGGCCCCATGCGCATCAAGCATAACTATCATACGGAATGTCTGATAACAATAAGGGGTGCACATTTTCAGCCATTTAAGGAAAACAAGGAAAGTAAGGAAGAAATGTACCATATACTCCTGCTGATTTTTTACTTAAGAAAGAAAAAACACATTTATGTCTTTAAATAATTTAATTAGGGCTTCCCTGGTGGCTCAGATGGTAGAGAATCCATTTACAATGCAGGAGACCCAGTTTTGATATTTCTATCAGGAAGATCCCCTGGAGAAGGGAATGGCTACCCACTCCACTCTTGCCTGGAGAAGTCCATGGACAGAGGAGCCTGGCAGGCTACAGTCCATGGGGTCACAAAGAGTTGAATAAATTTTTGTAAATCAAATAATTTACAACTAATTAGAGAAGCTCATTATTAAAATAAATGGGTGGTAAGGTTTTTAATAGTATACATGAAAATAAACTTATTTATCTATTTTCTAAGCATAACTTTCTACATATTGATGCTTCTTAAAATGATCAAAACCCCAGGCTCCAATTTAGCACTATGACTGCCTGAAAATCTGCAAAGAATGTTAATATTCTTTAGTCAAAAGTGCATGAGCAGAATCTGTGCCTCCACTGTAGGTCTCCTCCTTGTAGTCATATTACAGCACTTCAGCTTAGCTCCATTTAATGTCACTATGACTGAAGTGATGGCTAGACCCAGCTAGACACCTTGTAAAAATAATCATTAGGCCATTCCAAAGACCAATGTTTTTGTCAGCTGCTTCACATTAGGTCATCTACTATTTAATGGCAATCACAAATTTCTTAAAAAGCACACTAATATCAGCAATCTTATCTTTAGGATATAATATGTATGCAATGTGTTTATTTCTCAGGTCTGTCCTCCGTCCCAAGCAACATTCCATTTGATACTCGAATGGTTGACCTTCAAAACAATAAAATTAAGGAAATCAAAGAAAATGACTTTAAAGGACTCACCTCACTTTATGTAAGAATACATGTTCATATTTTCAAATATTGAAGTGAAAATCTCTATCACTGCTAAAATGATTACTTGTATTTGTGTTTGTATAAACAAGTCTTTATTTACTCTGTGTGATGAATGACAAAATCCTGTTATTTTGCATTGTTCTAGTTAATGAAAAGTGATAGATTTAATTTAATTATTAATTTGATTCAACTGACGTTTACTGAATAATAGACCATTGAAAGGCAGTGGGCTAAGAATTCAAGTAAACCATCCTTAGATGAGATTATTTCAGTAATCACAGTCATTGCACACTAAAATAATGAAACTATGGTTATTTATAGCAACTTATTAATGTACAATGTAAGAAAAGCAGTATGCAAACCCACTGACTCTAAGAGCAGCATTGTGCAACATACATAATTGATTAAATATATCTATACAGCTTTTTTTCTAGACTTCTGAAGATGAAAAAGAACTTTTCTTACTATACTGGTTAATATTTTAGCTTTCTAAAATTTAAAAGATTCTTATTTCTCTATTTAACATTTTTGGCCTCTAGATTTTAGCAGGTAAAATTTTGAATGCTATTTGAAATTCGGTTTGGGGGAAGAACCTGATTGCACACTGTCACAGACATGGCGTGTCATCTCTTCCCCTCAAAATAATATTAGAGTGGAACAGCCTCTTTTTTGCACCAGGCTATGGTGGTAAGGCAATACTGCTCTTCCAGGCTGTTTTTCCACATTCTCATGCTACGCTGGAGAGAAGAAAGTAAACCTGTTACCTGCAAGGCACCAAGAGGCTATGGGAGAGGTATTATGACCATAGCAGTCTCCTGCTATGTAGCCATCCATGTAGCCCTGTTCTCTTCCTATGTCTGAAAGGCTTGAGGCCACTCTACCCACATGAACCCTGCTGAACCACCCTAGCAGGCAGGGAAAGGAGACTACCAAATCCCATTACGAAACCAGTGCTTAAATGTCAGCTGGAAGATTGTGTTCTAGACACCACGTGGGGTGTTTTACTCAACTCTCTTGCTAAATCCCCTTGAGAAGGCCTGGCACAGATGGCACCAGAAAGCCCAGTCAACCCCCTGTGAAGCCATACTCTCCCTTGCACTGCCTGGTGGCTGGGCTTGTGGGGCCTTGATGCTCTTTTCCCTTTCAAATATACAGTGCAGATTTGCTGGGTTCCATACATAATAAAGTTTCCATGTTAAAAAGAAAAGAGCAAATGGAAGAACATATATATATCTTATAACTGAGGCCTCACTTAAACAGTCAGAAATAGCATAACAGGATCTGTCCAGTCTACCCCACTAACTCCAGTCTACAAAGACTTTTACAGAATAGCAAAGCCATTATTTTACCCTCAGATGTTGGAAATATAGTGAACGCTTCTACCACTTCTTCAACCTATATTTATCTAAAAGACCATGATCATTAATGCCATATTTAACTGTGAATCATTAAGTCTCTGTCACATCATTATTTTATTATATTTTAGGAGTATTCCAGGGATTTAACCTACAAGTACTCCAGTTATTCATTGAGAAAAGAGAATCGAAAAGGTGTCAGGAGCTGTCTTAGGCCTCTTTAATTTCTTTTAGTCAATTTTTAAATAGCATTGTATTGGAGTGTTCTGGAGCTCGGCAGTCCCAGGCTGAAATCTTGGTCTAACAGAATTAGAAACATTGGGAAAGTGACTTACTTCTCTAAGTCTGACTTCTCTCAGTTTTAAAAGAAGTGTGATAACAATATGGAATTCAGAATGGTTATTTAGACGAGTGAATGCATATAAGGTGCTCAGAGTCCAACTGTCAGCTATTACTGCTACCAGCTTAGTGTTTCTAGACTGGTCAATGCATGAATGTAAAGTACTTTTAAAAGCACACTTTATACTTAAATTGTTAGCATGCTGTATATCTCAAAACACTTATTTAATTATAGTATCATCTACATGGCACTGGTCTTTAAAGAGAATTAAAATTATGCATTAGAGAATAAGTGAGATCACTACACTCACACACACGCACATATTCCAAGTTCACTTCCAGCCCATTATTACAGACACATTCATCATGAAGACTTACTGTCCTACCACTGAAAGACTATACTTTTCTCATCCTCTGTCCTTACATATAACCACACTGTTTGGGGCTCTGTGACTGCTATGTTTGGAATTTTCATGTGAAAGCCAACATTGAAAGTACTGCTTAAATGGAGACACTGTGCTAACTCAACTTGCTGGGGCACCATTTGAGGGTTAAAAATTCTTACCCCATTTTGTATTACTTATCCTTCCTTTTATGCAGTATGACAACTGCATGTCTTAACCAGAGGGAAAAAAAACAAACAAAACCCCATTTGTGATGGCTGGATCTAATTGAGGCCCATATTCCCACTGGGGCTCCTGACAGTGGCAGCCCACAGGAAGTGCACACAAGAGGAAGAGCAAAGTATGGAGGGCAGAAGGGTGGGGACAGGCAGGGGGGCAAATCACTTTTCTTCACTGTGCTCATGTCCTCATCACTAAGAGGACAGAAATAATTTCTGTTAAATTTACCTCATGGGGGTTGAGTGAGGTGGCCAAGTTGTTCAATCTTCCCTGTCCTCTCATTTTTTCAGTATAACCAAAGGAAAAGAGAACACATTCTAAATTTGGCAGCACACAGAAAGGAGTATATTTCACCAGCTGGTAACAAAATGTAGTTTAAATTCTTCTCAGTTTAACCTTTTTTAGTTAAAATTATTAAAAATAGTGATGTCTGAAAGAAGGGTAAGAAAAAGGAGACAGTAAAGGCCTACAGTGAAACCAGTGAACATGATAATAAAAGGACTTTACCTGTCAAAGTATTTGTATTTCTTCTGCGAAACAACAACAATGTAAATATCAGTATAAAGGCATATTAAGTCAGTCTATAAAGAAGGAAGATTATTGTAGAATGGCACCAGAGACAGAAGTCAAAAGCGAAGAATCTAGATCTGCTTCCTAAAAGAATGAGAGGATCCAGATTAGCAGAGAGGAATAAAAAGTTCTAGCAAAGCTAAACCCACCTGCCATTGCCCTTGGGAAACACTGAAAATTCTTTCTGCAAAATCTGGCATGTTTTGAAAATAGTTACTGGGTGACTGGCAAGCCCTAGTACCAAGGACTTTCCCAGTTTTGGTTCTGAAGTTCTGTGCCCCAGTAGATTCTAGGAATGCTAAACCACTTGCCATTGCCCTTGGGAAACATTGAAAATTCTTTCTACAAAATCTGGCATGTTTTGAAAATAGTTACTAGGTGACTGGCAAGCCCTGGTACCAAGGACTTTCCCAGTTTTGGTTCTGAAGTTCTGCACCCCAGTAGACTTAGATGGCTGCAGTCAGACCCTCAACGTGTCATAAAGGGTTTGACTGTGGGGAACGCAGATTCAGGCTGTATAAGTTCTTTTACTTTCTGGGGTTGTGTCTCTTCTGAAGAGCGTTGTCACGCTGCACCAAGAAATAGCCACAGAACTGAGAAGGGGTTGAGTCATTCCTCAGAACCTACTACCACCTCCCCAGTGTCTACAGTATGCCAGAATGCTGAGGGCACATTGTAGGAATTTATTCTTACAAGTCTCTATACTGGAGAAAACAGTATACATTAGTAAACAAGACAGAAATGAGGTTTTAAGAGTAGATAAAATCATGCAAAAATGTATTTGGTGTGTACTGAACTTAACTTTGTAGAGTGAACAGGTTTAAGATAAGATAAAGATAATACCATTCATTACTTCCATGAATTGAAATAGGAGAGGGGAACCTGAAACACGGGAAAACTTCACCTACTCAAGATAAATCAAAGGCATGAAACCAATTGTTAAAGCTTTGCACTGTTTCAACTCAGTGGCAAATGTGTGTGTGTGTGTGTGTGCATGCATGCGCGCGCATGTGTGTATTAGCTTAGACTGGACTGGAGAATTATTTACATGGTTAATAAAGTATATAAATGACACAGTTTGCATTGATTTTCATGATTTCCAATCACTACTGCATATTGGTAGTCAAATATTGGTAAATTAAATTCCTGATTCGGTACAACTTTTTATGCTTTATCTAGGCTTTGATTCTGAACAACAATAAGCTAACAAAGATTCACCCAAAAGCCTTTCTAACCACAAAGAAGTTGCGAAGGCTCTATTTGTCCCACAATCAACTAAGTGAAATACCGCTTAATCTTCCCAAATCATTAGCAGAACTCAGAATTCATGACAATAAAGTTAAGAAAATACAAAAGGAAACATTCAAAGGAATGAACGCTTTACATGTTCTAGGTAAGTTTTTGCAAATAAATGGGACATTTTGAAATTATATGCAATATGCAGATATAGAGATCTTTATCATCATTAATAAATTTAGGACTGACAATTTCTAAATTTAATTTTTTGAATCTAATAAGCTTTACCTAGATAAGCCATTCAAAAATCAATTAAAGTATCAAACAAAAGTTATAGCACTTAAAGAAATACACCTTTTGTACATAAATACACATGCACTCTCAAGAATTCCCTAATGTGGTTTCTGTTTCCTGATTGTACCTTAACTGGTGAATATTTGTTATTCTCATTTAAAGATATCATTTTTAATGTAAAAACTACTTAAATATAACCTACAAAATTAATTCACATGTTATTTAGAATGTACAGCTAACTTTTCATTATTTCTTTAAGATTATTGAACTATGGCATTTTTACTATATATTTTAAATTTTACACACTATTTTACTTCTAACACCCATGGTATAACCATGCCATCTTCCCCCACAATATCTATTCAAAATTCCTAACCAATATTCTCATTCATTTACTCATTTAATTCAACCAAGTGCCAGACACTTACCAAATAGCTTCACTATCTGGTACTTCCTCAGTTATATTTCTGTTAACAAATAATTTTTAATTGATTTGCAATTTTAAAAGTTTAGGTGACAAATAAATGTACACTGGAAGGCACAATGGTTTTGAATTATATGAATGATGGTCTTTCTTCCTAATGTAGTATTACTGTAACAAAATTTTGATCATGCTCATGGTTGGAAAAGAATAAGTAAGTTATTGATTTAGTAATTCAAAGCAAAAGACTAAAGCTGTTATATAGTCCAGCCTATGTAATACAAAGCATTCTGTCATCTGAGACTAACAGAAAGGAGAGTAGGTAGACACAGAAACAGATACACTGAGCAAAGAAGAGTGAACAATAATGCTATGGCAAAACCAATACAGTATTGTAAAGCAAAATAAAGTAAAAATAAAAATTAAAACAAACAAACAAACAAACAAAAAACAATAATGCTCACACTTCTAGGGACATGCATCTCTGTATTCTGAGTTTCCTTCAATATACAACATGCTAAATTATATAATTCCGCTCCCCCCACAGAAATGAGTGCAAACCCTCTGGATAACAATGGGATTGAACCAGGGGCATTTGAAGGGGTAACAGTGTTCCATATCAGAATTGCAGAAGCAAAACTGACCTCAATTCCAAAAGGTTTGTACTTATACAGTATTTTTTACATTGTCATCTTAAAATGAGTATTAAATGTAATGCTATAGACACTGTCAAAACCACAGAATTCTTTTTTACCAGTATATCTGGTCAGTATAGTATGAAATTTAGTTTTTTTCATGTACACAAAAAGAACCATATGTAGAGTTTTTTTTTTGTTTTGTTTTGTTTTTTGACAGTTTGAAACCAGGATCTTTATTCCCAGGGAGAATAAAACTTAAGAAGCAATAAACTTTTTATTTTCTCTTTCCGGACATTTACTCATCTTTACCTGGCATTCTGTGAAGTGTCTCAGAGAGGTGACAACTCTGTAGAGAAGAAAGCAGAGGGAAATGCACAGGGTCAGAGACCTTTCTCCAGGCTTGCAGCAGTAGTTCAGGGTGGGAACTGTGAGGAGAGACGGGCAGATGCTGGCAGTGGCAGGGGTGGGTGTATACTCTGGGCAAGGAACTCTACACCTCATTTCTTTTTTTACAGCCGAGCTGTGTACATTAACAGGCTAATGCACAGAAAGGTCTGAAGACAATGTTGGGCACATGCGAAAACTCTTACAGGACAGACATAACCAGTACCAGAATGAGCACCATGCTCTTTATCATGTGACCTGAAGCTGGTGCCTCAAAGTAAAATGTTTCTTAAGTTTGCCACAGGACCAATTTCCTAAAGCATTACTTACAAGATCCCAGACTGATGACTAACTAGATAAGATTTACCTTTCTCCAAGCCCATGCTTAAAGTCTCACCTTCTTCCCCCTTGACAAAGTCTCTCTCCTATGCTAATACCTGGATCAGAAATAACCCCTATGATTAATAACATATTTTCCTTTCAAACAGCCCTGTCTTTCATTATCCACAGTAAAATCAGCAATAATCTTTTTTTCTTCTATTTTATCATTAACTCCTTTTCTATATTACTCAGTAGATCCAGATTAACAAAACAAACATAGGCTGATAATTTAAAAAATCAAGCAAAGCTACTATTACTGATCTTTCATTTCATCTACAGTGGAAAGACAATTTCATTTAGTATAGGAAAAATCAGTTTAGTTCAGAACTTACACAATTAAAAACAACCTTAATTTAGTTTTTAAGGAGATGGCTGTTTTTCCACAAGAAAGCTAAAATATATTTACCATCTAATCTTTAGAACAACAACAACAGAAATACATACTCTACCTAACAAGTTAAATAAAATCACTTTCATAAGCTGGAAGCTGACGCAGACGGTAAGAGGATGTACTAGAGCAGAAGAGAGGGGCACCACCCCAGAGCTGTGGCTCACAGGTCTTGCAGTTATCATCAATCTTTATATTTATATTAGCAGTTTTCTTTACTACAAAACATGCTGAGAGTAATTCTCTTCACATTTCAAAGTCTATCTCTAAATGAAGTTTTAACTCCTTATGAAGTTCTCAAGATTTTTCTAAAGTCTAAAGGAACATTTTATATATTTAGAAATTTAAATTTCAAATCTCTAAATTTACATAACTACTTCTTTAAGATCCTTAATAAGTGAGAGTCTCTCAGTCGTGTCCGACTCTTTGCAACCCCATAGACTATACAGTCCATGGAATTCTCCAGGCCATAATCCTGGAGTGGGTAGCCTTTCCCTTCTCCAGGGGATCTTCCCAACCCAGGGATCGAACCCAGGTCTCCTGCATTGCAGGTAGATTCTTTACCAGCTGAGCCACAAGGGAAGCTTATGACACTAAAATCCTTATGATATTCAAAAGACAGTTTTTTGTTTCTATGCCTTATTTGCTCAAATGTTAAGGCTGACTGCCTAAATGTTATAATTAAATCATCACTACCCACTGCAACAGGGTGAATTAGGCAGAGGTCCAGAGGATTCTTAACTAAACTGTACAACGTAAGATGAATGAAAAGTGGTTTTCCTTGTCAAGTGGTTAAGATTTCACCTTCCACTGCAAGGGGTACAGGTTCAATCCCTGATCGGGGAGCTAAGATGCCCCATGCCTTGTAGCCAAAAAACCAAAACATAAAACAGAAGTAATGTTAACTATAAAGACTTTATAATAAAAATAGCCATACCAAAAAAAAAAAGTAGACTGAAAACTGTTTTTCCTTCATATTCAATTGGAAAATTTTGTTACATAATGGAATTGTGTGGAGCAGAATAGAGATCTGTTTGACTATAGAGTAGATACAGAAATATCCTACGTTGGTGCAAAAGTAATCATGCTTTCATATTGCTAATCTTAAATCATTATAACTAGGGTCAAACACATCTTTATTAATCAAAATAGGAACCATTACAATCTACACATTTTTTTACCAACGAAAAATAAGTTTGTTTACGGCTGTAGTATAAAAATCCGTTCTTTAGGATTCGACGAACTCTTGGAAAGCATTTTCTGTATCCTGCTGGTTGTGGAAGCATTTTCCCTGCAAAAAGCTGTCGAGATGCTTGAAGAATTGGTAGTCGATTGACAAGAGGTCAGGTAAATATGGAAGATGAGGCAAAACTTTGGAGCCCAATTCGATCCATTTTGAAGTGATGGTTGTGCAACATGCAGTTGGGCACTGTCATGGAGAAGAATTTGGTCCATTCTATTGCCCCAGGCCAGCTGCAGGTGTGGCAGTTTTCTATGCATCTCATCCATTTGCTGAGCATACTTCTCAGATGTAATGGTTTTGCAGAAAACTATAGTGAATCAGACTGGCAGCAGACCACCCAATAGTGACCATGACATTTTTCTGGTGCAAGTTTGGATTTGGGAAGAGCTTTGGAGCTTCTTCTCAGTCCAACCACTGAGCTGGTTATTGCTGGTTGTTATATAAAATCCATTTTTCATCACATGTCACCATCTAATCGAGAAACAGCTCGTCGTTTTTGCACAGAATAAGAGAAGACAACATTTCAAAACAATGATTTTTTTTTTGATTTTTGGTCAGTTCATGAGGCACCCGCTTACTAAGCTTTTTCACATTTCCAATTTGCTTCAAATGCCAAATGATCACAGAATGGTCAATGCTGAGTTCTTTGGCAACTTCTCTTTTAGTTGTAAGAGGATCAGTTTCGAGGATTGCTCTCAATTGGTCACTGTCAACTTCTGATGGCCAGCCACTACACTTTTCATTTTCAAGGCTCTTGTCTTCTTTGCAAAATTCTTGAACCACCACTGCACTTTACCTTTGTTAGCAGTTCCTCGGCCAAATGAGTTGTTGATGTTGCAAGTTGTCTATGCTGCTTTACAACCTACTTTGAACTCAAATAAGAAAATCGCTTGAATTTGCTTTTTGTCTAATATTATTTCCATACTATAAAATAAATATAAAATAAACAAGTAATGTCATTAGCAAAAAACCATAAAGCAGTTTTATGTTTTTTATATGTGAGTATAGTCATTCCCTAAATATGAGTAAGCTCAACTGATCAGAATTCAAGAAATTAGGATGCTCTCAGTTTAGAATTATTTTCCTGCTCTCTAATTTATTTATTTTTAAAAATAAAAGTACATTATAAAATCAATATAAATTCAGCCAAGATGAATATTGCTATTCATAAGGATTTGTCAATTTATCTTTAACAGTCTTAATACTAATAAAGTAAGGAAGTGTTTTAGCAAGAATTGAAAAAAAGAATGCATTTCCTAGCTAGGCAACAAGAAATTTTGATTGAAAACTAATACATTATGTGTAGGATTAATGAAATGAGGTCTGACTGAATGTTCTGGTTAGTCTCTTTCATTCCAGCTTCAGTTAATATGGAGAGAGCTAGGGTCAGAACTGCAGGGAATCAAACATATCAAACAGAGGGAAAAAATTCTTGTGTTTATGCTGTTCAGTCTCTAAGTCTTTTTTTTTTTTTTTTTTTAGTCTCTAAGTCTTGTCTGACTCTTTGCAACCCCTGGACTGCAGTACACCAGGCTTCCTTTGCCTTCACTATCACCCAGAGTTTGCTCAAACTCATGTCCACTGAGTTGGTGATGCCATCCAACCATCTCAACCTCTGTTGCCCCTTCTCCTGCTGCCCTGTCTTTCCCGGCATTAGGGTCTTTTCCATTGAATCCTCTCTTCACATCAGGTGGCCAAAGTATTAGAGCTTCAGCTTCAGCATCAGTCCTTTCAATGAATATTCAGGGTTGATTTCCTTTATGATTGACTGTTTTGATCTCCTTGCTGTCCAAGGCACTCTCAAGAGGTTCTCCAGTACCACAATTAAATAGCATCAATCCTTTGGCACTCAGCCTTCTTTATGGTCCAACTTTCACATCTGTACCTGACTACTGGAAAAACCATAGCTTTGAATATATGGACCTTTGTTGGCAAAGTGACATCTCTGCTTTTTAATATGCTATCTAGGTCTGTCATAGCTTTTCTTCTAAGGAGCAAGCATCTTTTCATTTTGTGGCTTCAGTAACTGCCCACTATGATTTTGGAGCCCAGGAAAATAATGATAGAAAAAAAAAATTCATCGGGACTTCCCCAGCAGTCCAGTGGTTAAGACTCCACCATCCAATCAATGCAGGACGCACAGGTTTGATCCCTAGTTGGGGAACTAAGTCCCCAATTACTAGCTGAAGGATGTGGCCAAAAATTAGAAAAAAAATTCATTGGACACCTCTGGGTATTGTATCAATTCATTACTTTAATGAAATCAAACATTTATGCTGCTTTTTCTATAAAAACTGTATTATAAAGTAACTAAATAATTAATGAAGAAAAATTCTTTAGAGAGAAGAATCTCACCTAATAAATGCATAATGAATGATGAAATCAGAATACATTATTTTCCAATTGTTAATGAAATAATAAATCTAAGTAGCAGTAATCAATGAATGAGTGTGAAGACTATCAGATGAAAGAATAATTTACTGAATCTAATCTGGTCTCTAGTTCTAACTACTCAGTTCAGTTCAGTCCCTCAGTTGTGTCCAACTCTTTGCAACTCCATGAACTGTAGCACGCCAGGCCTCCCTGTCCATCACCAACTCCTGGAGTCCACCCAAACCCATGTCCATTGTGTCAGTGATGCCATCCAACCATCTCATCCTCTGTCGTCCCCTTCTCCTCCTGCCCTCAATCTTTCCCAGCATCAGGGTCTTTTCAAATGAGTCAGCTCTTCTACTAGGTAATAAGAAATAAAGGGCCTAGATGGAGGCCATTAGCCCAAATGAGTATTTAAAACAATTTAATATCTGAAACAAATCAACAGAAGAAGAAAGAGGAGGTAGTATGTAACAGAAGAAGAGATTTAAAGAGATACAAGACTCAAATATATTCTGTACACTTTATTTGGATCCTGACCTGAACAAATCAACTGTAAAATAATATACTTGAGGTTATTAGGGAAATGATTATTAGAAGATAGGAAAGAATTATTGCTAATTTTGTTAGATGTGATACAGACATGATGATTTTGTAAGGGGAAAAAAAAGATGACCTTATGGGGTTAGAGATGTCTAGTCTTTACAAATGAAATGACATTATATATGAAATTTGATTTTAAGTACTCTAACAAAAAAATAAATTAATAAAAACAAATAGATAATAAATAACTACTAAGGTAGATGAAACAAAATTGGAAAAATGGAGATAATTGTTGAAGCCAAGCAACCAGCAAGGTTTCTAGTTTCTATTTTTTTATGTTTGAAATTTTCCATAATAATAATAATTTAAAAAAGCAAATCCCCCAAAACTGCCTAAGTCTATAATGTGAAACTTAACAAGTAAATAAATAATCAATGGGGCTTGGTCTTAGCCTGATCTAACATACATATTTCTTTTCTTATCGTTAGAACTACCTTCAACTTTACTGGAGCTACATTTAGATTATAATAAAATTTCCGTTGTGGAACTTGAGGATTTTAAACGATACAAAGATCTGCAAAGGTAAACATTTCTCAAATCCTATCCAACTTGTAGGTGGTAGTCCATATGATGACAATATTAATGAAACTTCTTAGAGAATGTGTTGAGGGACACAATCAAAATTGAGGGAAAACTAGAATGGATTGCTAACATTCTGTCTCAGAAATGAAAGAAGGAATGAGTAAAAGGACACTTTCCAAATGTTCCTTTTGTTGCACACAGGTTAGAAAATTTTCTGACAGTAGAGGAGAGGGCTATTACATCCTGAAACAGGTTATTAAAAGAAAGCATGGAATACCTTTCTCTGAACATATATACAAATATTTCTAACTTAGTTGTGTTTTCAGCTAACTGAATCATATCATTTGCTTAAGAGTTGATGCATTTTATATCACTCTTAGGCTGGGTCTAGGAAACAACAGGATCACAGATATTGAAAATGGAAGTCTTGCTAACATACCACGTGTGAGAGAGATACACCTAGAAAACAACAAGCTAAAAAAAGTGCCTTCAGGATTACAAGAGTTGAAATACCTACAGGTAAAACATTCTACTTGTGTTTTGTAGACATTAATACTTTCCTTTGTTTTTATGAAATATATTAGTATCTGAAGCAAAGAAGCAAGTAGCTTCACACCCTAATCATCCTCCTAACACCCTAATGACCCTTCTAATTCACACCCTAATGACCCTCCAGATTATCCAACATGTTTTATGCAGCAAGAGTGTTAGAAGGCCAGTTTCTATTAAGGTATCAGCTAAAACACTCAGGAACCCATTTCTAAGCCTCAGTTTCTTCTGCTGAAATTGTCAAGGTCATTGTGGTTAAGGTGTTGACAGCTTATTTCAGGTTTCTGGAGTGGCAGTAACTATGTTAAATGCAGGACTGGTCAGGAGGAAATCAAGCAGGATTATATAACCTTTCATTCTGTAAACATTTTATGAAGGAAGAGCATGTGCACAAAGTCTGAGGTGTTTTCACTATCAATGTGGTGCCAGTTAAAAGTGTGCATGCTTCTCAAAAACCTCAGCCCAGAATATATAATCAAAAGTCAGTGTTTGGAGCATTAAGGGCTCACATTTCTTGTTCTTAATTATTAGAAAAAGTTTCCCTTCTAATCTGGCAACTCTTGACTAGCTGGAAGGGGCCACAGAATTGTTGGAGAATCTGATAAAGCTTTAGATACTCTCAAGAAAAAATATGAAGAAAATCTTTTCACATAATTTTAGGAATTTCACAGATCTTCCCGATTTCCATCTACGGACCTCAAATTAAGCAGCCCTATTTAATCTCAATCACCTTTAGTCCATTTTTCTTACGTGCTTTCCTTGATATATTGTACAAAGTCCTCATCGTCTAAGGAAAAACATATTGAGAACAAAACTGGGTCTTGAGCCACTTGCTTCTGCATTTCTTTCTAGTTTTTCTGTAAATAAGTTTTGTTCACTACACAAAAAGAACCGTTTGGCCTAAAAGCCATCAAAATGCATGTGACATTGGCAGGTGCTAATCTGCCAATTAAGATTATGACTTCTGCTTTGATTTTTTTTCAAATGTTGTGTATAATCTTTTTTTTTTTTAAACAGTGGGCACAGGTGGGGTCTTCCCTCCTTTAAGCTGTCCAGTCTTTGAGTACTTTACTCCACAATACTGATCCTAGATTCTGAGCATCTTAAATCTATCTATACTATTGTTAGCATTACAAAAATTAAACAGAATTATAACACAAACATAGTCATAGGGATACATTCAACGAACGTCCACAAAGCAAACACACCCATGTCCAGCACTGTTTTCCATTCCCAGTGAGGTCAATGCTGTGGTAAACTACATCTCGCACTGCTGCTGAGCTCCTAGGAAACCATATAATGCATCTGCCATGAAGTCCCCAAGATTAACAGAGGGCAGCAGCGACTCCAACACAAAACTTAGAGGTTTTAGCAATGCCTACAGTTCTCAGGACTGGCTCACATCAATCTCACCAGAGCAAAATGAAGAGGTAACAAAAGCTAGAACTGGTATCCTAGCCTGCCAGCAAAAGGCTCCTTCTTTATAATATGCCAAAACATTGTTAGTTAAGTAGGTTGCTTTTACTTCCTAGAAATCTCAGTTGCCTTCAAAGTCCAAAGAAGGAATTTATAGGGCTATTAAAGGGAATGAAAGGAAGGTCTTATATTTTCCTTTTTTTTTCTGAGTAATAATTTAACAAGACATATACACAGCCTATAAAATTGTATTTTGTCCATTGGTGCAAATAAAGATTCAACTATTGATGCTATATTACAGATATGTATTTAAGATAGCGATAGACATATTTTTCTATAAAACAAAAAAGTAGCTCTATCTACACTTCTCTCCTCTGAACACAGAAAATGCTAGCTAAAAATTCTTCACATTCATATTGTAAAACTAATTCTTAGAGCATTAAATTTCATCTTTCCCCTTATTACAACAGATAATCTTTCTTCATTCTAATTCAATTACAAAAGTGGGAGTGAATGATTTCTGCCCAACAGTGCCAAAGATGAAGAAATCTTTATACAGTGCAATAAGTTTATCCAACAACCCGGTAAAGTATTGGGAGGTACAACCTGCAACATTTCGTTGTGTTTTGAGCAGAATGAGTGTTCAGCTTGGGAACTTCAGGAAGTGATAATTAGTAATCAGTGATATACATTGAATATAAAATTCAAAAATTGTTACATTTGGAATACTTGAACTCTGTTAATAATGGTGGTACTATGCATCAATGCAAAAATCTATTCCCATGTGGTTAAGTCCACTGACTTATTGTATGACAATAAATTTCAACAGAATTTTGCAAAAACTATTGATACATCAGGATTAAAGGAAATAGGCATATATTGCAGTTTCCTTTTACATGTAAATGATTTTGCATAAATTTCATGCTTGAATGTTCTTTTTCAGTAACAAAAAATAAGACATTCAGTATTTAACACTTTGTTATCAAGTGCATTTAAAAAAGAACTGTACTGTAAATGGAATGCTTGACTTAGCAAAATTTGTGTTCTTTCATTTGCTATTAGAAAAAGAAAATTGACAAGTATGGTTATATAAAGAATACATTATACTATTCTTATTCTGTCTTTAAAAACTTTGGTATTACTGTAATATTTCTAATAACGTTGAAGTATGGTTTGATATAATCTTATTCAAATTCTCACATCTTCAAGACTTACTGTCTTTATGTTTAAAACTTCTTTATAATAAAGTCTTCAATAAGTGTTTATTAGCAACTCAAACAGATGCTATTCATACAGCTGTTTTTCAAGCTGTAGCACATACTTTTCTTTTTAATTATTATTACCTGATTATAAACTCTCTATAGAAATGCATAGTGAGTGTTTATATAAAATCTCACATTTTTTTTATTATTACAGTTATAAGCTTTTAACAGTGTGTCAATTGTTAGGTTATATAACACTGTAACTTCAATGCTAATGAATATTTTCAAGATGTCCCTTTGTAAGATCTTGGTTGGAACAGACTGGATACTATCAACTCTATACCAAACTGTCTCCTTAAATATGCACAGACTGGATAACTCTGAAGAACACATCTTGTATAACTGAATAGGCAGATCATTAAATAGAAACTAGCTCTGTATAAAAATTAACAATACTTATACATGTAATTTTTTGGTGTTCAACATAAATAAAACTAAAAAAAATAAGGAAAACATTAAAATATTGGCTTGAAATAAAATATTTGTGCTTTGGTTTTTCTTCCCCCACCCAGAAAAATAAACTATTTTTGATAAAACTCTTATATATGACACTTTTAGTACAGTGCTAATGCTTATTCTTAATAATAGTATTGAAACAACCCAAATCATACCTGTGCTATGGGAGCTGATCACCTTTATAGTAAACCACCTCAAAAACTAGACTTCAAATAATTCTGGGGAGAGCCGTACATTACAAACACATAAAAAGGGGTGGAGGGTTGGGATATCCAGATCAAGAAAGAGTAAATAGATCTGTTCTTCACAGTGAGGTTTCCCAACTGCTGACACTGTAAGCTAGATCATTCGGGGAGGGATGGGGCCGGGGCGGGACAGAGAAGGGGTGCTATCCTGTCCCTTCCAGAATGTCTGGCAACTTCTTGGTCTGTATTTACTAGATGTCAGTAGCACTTGCACCACAGTATGACAATCAACTATTTTCCCAAAACATGCCAATGTGCCAAGGGGAAAGGGTAGAGCCAAACTGTAGCTGGTTGAGAACCACTGATTTATAGAAAATTTACTTAATTTCTAAATTCTGGCTCAAGTTTTCAAACCTGAAATAAAATAGTTATTTTTGTTTGGTAAAACAGTCAATCCTAAAGGAAATCAGTCCTGAATATTAATTGGAAGGACTGATGCTAAAGCTGAAACTCCAATACTTTGGCCACCTGATATGAAAAGCTGACTCATTGGAAAAGACCCTGATGCTGGGAAACATTGAAAGCAGGAGGAGAAGGGGACGACAGAGGATCAGATGGTTGGATGGCATCACCGACTCATGAGTTTGAGCAAGCTCTGAGAGTTGCTGATGGACAGGGAAGCCTGGCATGCTGCAGTCCATGGGGTTGCAGAGTCAGACACGACTGAGTGACTGTACTGAACTGAACTGAAAACTGCAAGGGCAAGATCAAAGTGTGATTAAAATAATACCACCAGTAGTGATATAACAGAAAGAGCCCAAGTATGCAGAGGTCTGAGTTGAGAATATATACCCATAAATCCAGTTCCATTTATAGCCTTGAGCTAAACACCATCTTTTTGAACCTGTCTTCTCATCTAAAAAGGGTAGGGATGACACACACTACTGATCTGACAGGTTGCTGTAAGAACTGAATGAAAAAAGTGTATGAAAAATGCTCTGTAAACCATAAAGATTCATGAAATATGCTTAACTATTATACCAGACAATAATTTACTGACAAGAAAAATGAAAGATTATGAAGTTTAAAAGCAAAAAAAAAAATTCATAACAGGGCTTCCCTGGTGATCCAATGGTTAAGAATTCGCTTTGCAATGCGGTGGACACCGGTTCAATCCCTGGCTGAGGAAGATCCCACATGCTGTGGAGCAACTAAGTCCATGTGCCACAATTACTGGGCCAACGCTCTAGAGTCCACGCACCTAGAGCCTGCGCTCTGCGACAAGAGAAGCCACAGCAATGAGAAGCCCGCACACTGCAGCAAAGAGTAGGCTGTGTCCACTGCAACTAGAGAAAGCCTGCGTGCAACAAAGACCCAACAGAGCCGAAAAATAAATAAGTCTTTAAAAAAGGATATATAACAATGACAATCATCTTAAAATTAGAATGTCCTAAAGTTCTAATAGTTTTAAAAAATACAATTCATTTTCTACAATATATCATAAAAATAAGATGTGACATCATGCCACTTATGAGAACGTAAGTAGAAATTCACTGAAGTTGTAATAATTCAGTTTTGGGAATTAATAATTAAACTTATCAGTTAGTGCTAAGGTTAGAATCATCTAAACAAATAAATTAGTTTATGATCTGAACGTGTTTGTTCAGTCACTCAGTCGTGTCTGATTCTTTGGGACCCCACAGACTGTAGTTCACCAGGCTCCTCTGACCATGCTATCATTCTGGCAGGAATATTCGATCAGGTTGTCATTTCCTCCTCCAGGGGATCTTCCCAACACAGGGATCAAACCCAGGTCTCCTGGGGCTTCTGCACTGGCAGGAGGACTCTTTACCATTTAGCCACCTGGGGAGCCCTATGACCTGAATAGAAAAGCCTAAAAGAAAGAAGCTTTTCTTTTTAAAAACGAAAGGCAGCAAAATTTTCTAACTACTGGAAATGATTCCTGAAATCACTAAAATTAATTTCCTGTAGTTAATGTCTGTGTCTTTCATCCCACAGCTGTTAACCATTTTTGGTTGTAAGTTTGCAGAAAGCAAATCAGTAATAAAAGCATAACCACCCAAAACTGTATTAAAGTTTTCTTAATCATATTTTATGGTAAATACAAAATATTACCCACTAAAAATCTGTTCAAGTTTGGAAGCAAATGAATTACTGCAACTTACTGAGTTTACTAAGGGCTTCCAGGTAGAAAAAAAAATCTCAGAGACTATCTACCTTTATTTCCTTCCAAATACTACAGTAAAAAAGATCACAGAATTCACAAAACAAATATAATACTTTTAGAAAATCACCTGAAGTTGCTAAAAGCTTTTTTAAAAATCAACTTTGTTTCTCCTTAAACTACAGCATTATTTTTCTTTCCTTTCTAATTCCAGTTTTTGGTAAAAGAATTGTCTTATCTTGAAAGTGTGTAAAGAACATTTTCAGATATTCTTCCAAATGCCTTACTTGAATTTATTCATTTAATCCTCACAACAGCCCTATGAGGCAGGTACCTTTACCTATCTAGGATTTGATCCCAGCAGTCTAGCTCAAAGCTTTTAACCATGATAAACCACTAATGTTTTAGTTAGTGAGATCAACCTTATAAAATAGTGGACAGTGCTTCCTCTTGGAGATTCTACGCTTATTGGCTTCCACACACCACGCCTTTCAGGTTGCTCTTTAATGGCTAGTGTTCCTCCTCAATACTGTTTTGGCCTCTTCACTTTGCTCCTGATAAACTCATGCATTTCTAAACATTAGCCATAATGTTTTAGGTGAGGCCTCTGAAATTCACCTCTCAAAAGCGGATTCTACTGGGGAGTAACAAACTCTCAAAACCCAAACAGTTGGAGATATAACATTCAATAAAAATCAACATCAAATGAACTCTTCTTTCCCCCAATCTTTCTGGTTTTAAACTTCAGCAAGTGCCATTCCTGCTCTACCTCCCATGTTACTTGTATCCATTCCTTCCTTTTTATTCTCATTCACCATACCACAAATCACTTTATTTTCTATTTATAGTATCAAAATAAGTTCCTGGCCTCATTTTGCCAATTCAACTCTATCATGACTAACCAAACAGACTTACATGCCATCTGGATTATCAGTCCTTTATCAAAAGACTATAACCGTTCCCACTGATTACAGAATTACAAAAAATGCTTAATTCACCTTTCAAGATTATCTATGATTTTTGAGATTTTTATTTCATGTTTACATCTTTTTATACTCCAGTTGAAAATTATTTACTATTTCTCAAATATGCTCTGTATTTTCTGGCTTCTGTGACTTTATTAACATCGCATCACGTGCATCTGTCAAAATCTTTCCCAACTTCAATTGTCTGTGTCAAAGTTCACCCTTTTCAGTTCATCTTCCTGATTCTCCCACAAACAGATGTGGTTTCTCACATCCCATCTCCAGAACCTTCCCAGTATTTTAATACGCTTCTCTTTTGCACTCATCACAATCTTAACTTATTGTGGCTATTTAAATATGGGTTTTTCCCCTTCATGTTCTCTAGAGAATTGTAGATATCTTGATTGTAAGCACTGTATTCTTTTTTAAGATTTTTTTTTTAATATGGACCATTTTTAAAGTCTTTATTGAATTTGTTACAATACTGCTTCTGTTTTATGTTCTGGTTTTTTGGCCAAGAGGCACATGGGATCTTAGTTCCCCAACCAGGGATCGAACCAGCAACCCCTGAGTTGGAAGGCAAACTCTTAACCACTGGACTGCCAAGGAAGGCCCAGTATTATGTTTTAGCTAGGTTTGCATCCCTTTTCTCTCTCCCACCAAAGGGTAGCACACTTCGTTACCTCAAAACATACTTCTGGAATCAACAAAGGGTGTTTATTGAAAGGAAATAAAAAGCCTTTATCCTCACTCTAACAAAGCAATGTCTTTTTATCCTACATATCTTTCTTTTCATCCTAGATGCACCCTGCCCTGCCCCGCCACCTGCCGCTCTCTCACAGACGTATACTTACCTGATGCAGATGTATCGTGTGTCCCACACTACTCTGAAATAAGGGCAGATGGCATTTTCTATCAATGCATTCAGTGTTTTCGAAAGGATTTATTATAGTGTCTATCACAGGCTCTGGAGAACTCTAAATGAAACAGATCCTCCCACCCAATTAGCTCTGAACAGTGCTGTAACAAGGTAAGCATTCCCAGCAGTTAACATCTCTCCCTTGGTGAAATAATAATATGATAATAAAGACAACTGCTTGAAAATGAACCCTTCCATAGTGGGGGGAATCCCACACCTCTAAGTCATCACAGAGCACCAGGCTGAGCTCCCTGTGTTATGTAGCAACTTCCCACTAGCTATGTATTTTACATATGGTAATGCATATATTTCAATGCTACTCACAGTTTGTCCCACCCTCTCCTTCCCTTGCTCTGTCCTCAAGTCCATTCTCTACACCTGTGTCTTTATTCCTGCTCTGCAAATAGTTTCATCAGTATCATTTTCCTAGATTCCATATATATGCATTAATATGTGATATTTATCTTTCTCTTTCTGACTTACTTCACTCTGTATAACAGGCTTCAGGTTCATCCACCTCAGTTCAACTAACTCAAATTCATCCCTTTTTATGGATGAGCAATATTCCATTGTATGTATATGTACCACAACTTCTTTATCCATTCATCTGTGGATGGACATCTAGGTTGCCTTTATGTCCTGACTACTGTATTAGGTTGTTGAATTTTGCTGTTTTATATTGGAATACATTCTTAAGTAAATGTGGTTATGTTATGCATCATTTCAATGTGCATTTCTTACTTTAAGTTTTTTTGCTAATTACTTATTACTTGCTTTATATTTATATTACACATGATATAAATTAAATGTATTTTATATGTATTTTAGACTAGGAAAATGATGTTACACAAAAAGCAAATTCAAGTGATTTGCTTATTCCATTCAAAATGGGTCATAAAGCAGCAGAGATAACTTGCAATATCAACACATTTGGCCGAGGAACTGCTAATGAACGTACAGTGCAGTGGTGGTTCAAGAAGTTTTGCAAAGGAGACGAGAGTCTTGAAGATGAGGAGCACAGTGACTGGGATCAGAAGTTGACAATGACCAATTGAGAGCAATCACCAAAGCTTATCCTCTTACAACTACATGAGAAGTTGTTGAAGAACTCAATGTCAACCACTCTACAGCCTGCACTTGAAGCAAATTGGAAAGGTGAAAAAACTCAGAAGTGTTGCCTCATGAGCTGATTGAAAATAAAAAAAAACTGCTGTTTTGAAGTGTTGGCTTCTCTTATTCTGTGCAACAATGAACCATTTCTCGATTGGATTGTGACATTCGACAAAAAGTGGATTTTATATGACAACCAGTGATAACCAGTTCAGTGGCTGAACTAAGTTTCAAAGCACTTCTCAAAGCCAAACCAGCGCTAGAAAAAGATCATGGTCAAAGTTTGGTGATCTGCTGTCAGTGTGGTCCATTATAGTTTTCTAAATCCTGGCAAAACCATTATACCTGAGAAGTATACTCAGCAAATCAATGAGATATACAGAAAACTTCAATGCCTGCAGCCGGCATGGGTCAACAGAATGGGCCCAATTCTCCATGACAACGCTCGACCACACATCACACAATCAATACTTTGGTTGATTGAACTGGGCTAAGGAGTTTTGCCTCGTCCTCCATATTCACCTGACCTCTCACCAACCGACTACTACTTCTTCAAGCCTCTCAAAAAATTTTTGCAGGGAAAATGCTTCCACAACCGGCAGCATACAGAAAATGCTTTCCAAAAGTTCAGCAAATCCTAAAGCACAGATTTTTACACTACATGAAAACTATTTTTCATTGGCAAAAATGTGTAGATTGTAATGGTTCCTATTTTGATTAATAAAGACATGTCTGAGCCCTGCTGCTGCTGCTGCTGCTAAGTCACTTCAGTCATGTCCGACTCTGTGCGACCCCATAGATGGCAGCCCACCAGGCTCCCCTGTCCCTGGGATTCTCTAGGCAAGAACACTGGAGTGAGTTGCCATTTCCTTCTCCAATGCATGAAAGTGAAAAGTGAAAGTGAAGTTGCCCCATCGTGTCTGACTCTTAGCGACCGCATGGACTGCAGCCTACCAGGCTCCTCTGTCCATGGGATTTTCCAGGCAAGAGTACTGGAGTGGGGTGCCATATATGAAACAGCAATTACTTTTTCACCAACCTAATAAATAGTGCTGCAATGAACACTGGGATATGTGTGACTTTTTGAATTATGGTTTGGAGATTTCTTTTTTAATAAGGAAAATTTATAATGCAAGCAAAAGCTGAAAAACACTAAAATGAACTTTCATGTACTTCTGACTCAATTTTTTAAATGACCGGCTTATGTGTGTGTAAGAATGTTCAGTTATGTCTAACTCTTTGCGACCCCATGGACTGCAGCCCGCCAGGCCCCTGTCCCTGGGATTCTCCAGGCAGGAGCACTGGAGCGGGCTGCCACTCCCTTCTCCAGGGCTCTTCCCGACCCAGGACTCGAACCCACAGCTCCTGCAGCTCCCACTCTGGCAGGCGGATTCTCTACCACTAAGCACTCTGGGAATTCTTATAGCTAATTATATTCACTTACACTCTCATCATTATCACTATTTTCAATAACAGCATTATTTGAGGTATAATTCACCATTTAAAGCACAGTTCAAAAAACAGCATATAACTCAAAGATTTTTAATATATTCAAGGTTAGCAGGCATCACACAATTAATTTCAGAACATTTTTGTCACTTCAAAAGAAAATCCTGTCCTGATTAAAATCACTCTTCATTTACTCCTAGCCTTAGGTAACCACAAATCCACTGTTTTTATCAATTTGCCTATTCTGGACATTTCATATGGAGAAGGCAATGGCACCCCACTCTAGTACTCTTGCCTGGAAAATCCCATGGACGGAGGAGCCTGGTAGGCTGCAGTCCATGGGGTCGCTAAGAGTCGGACATGATTGAGCGATTTCACTTTCACTTTTCACTTTCATGCACTGGAGAAGGAAATGGCAACCCACTCCAATGTTCTTGCTTGGAGAATCCCAGGGACAGGGGAGCCTGGTGGGCTGCCGTCTATGGGGTTGCACAGAGTTGGACATGACTGAAGTGACTGAGCAGCAGCAGCAGCAGCAGCAGCAATACTCCATCGTATGAATGGACCACTTTAATTCATTCATACATCAGCTGATGGACATTTAAGTTGTTTTTACTGTTTGGCTATTATAAATATGCTGCTATAAACATATGCATACAGTTTTTGTGTGAACATATATCTTCCCTTTTCCTAGCTATATACTTAGGAGTAAAACTGATTGGTCAAGTGGAAACTTTACGTTCAATTATTTGAGGAACTGTAGATTGTTTTCTAAAGTGGCTGCGCCATTTAAAATTTTCATCAGCAATATATATAGATTCTAATTTTTCCACATCATCACCAATTCTCGCAGTTGTCCATATATTTTACTTCAGCTATTAGAAAGCATGAAGTAGTACCTCACTGTGGTTCTGATGTACATTTTCCTGATGATCAGTGAAGTTAAGCATCTTTTCATGTATTTATTGATCACTTATTATCTTTGGAGAAACATTTATTTAGATTCTGCAATCGTAAATTCGTCATCATTATTATTGACTTGTATGAGTTTATTAACTATTCTAGACACAAGTTCTTAATCAGATATATGATTTGCAAACTTTTTTCCCCACATGTGTGTGTTGTTTTTTTCTCCCCACTCTTATGGTATTTTTTGGTACAGAAAAAAAAATCTAAATTTTAATGGTACCCAATTTATCTATTTTTCTTCCGTTTCTTATGCTTTCAGGGTCACATCTAAGAAATTGATGCCTAACTAACCCAAGGTGATAATGACTAATTTTTCTTCTGAAATGTAATAGTATTAGCTCTAAAACTTAGATCTTTATTCCATTTTAACTAAATTTTTGCATGTGACCCAGTTGTCTTAGCACCATTTGTTCAAAGGAGATCAAAATATAAAAGATTTCTATCACTCCAGAAGGTTCTTCCATGCTCCCTCCTAGTTCATACTTCCACTTCATCCAGCAAACATCCATTCATTCACTCACTGCACCAAGCAGACATACCCATCCCAGAATTTTGCCACTGGCAATATAACCATCTCCTAAAAATTTCCTTAATAACTGTTAACCTGAGTAAACATTCCAATCCCAAAGAAAGGCAATACCAAAGAATGGTCAAACTACTGCACAACTGCACTAATCTCACACGCTAGCAAAGTAATGCTCAAAATTCTCCAAGCCAGGTTGCAACAGTATATGAACTGTGAACTTCCAGATGTTCAAGCTGGATTTAGAAAAGGCAGAGGAACCAGAGATCAAATTGCCAACATCTGCTGGATCATCAAAAAAGCAAGAGAGTTCCAGAAAAACATCTACTTCTGCTTGATTGACTATGCCAAAGTGTTTGTGTGGATCACAACAAACTGTGAACAATTCTTCAAGAGATGGGAATACCAGACCACTTGACCTGCCTCCTGAGAAATCTGTATGCAGGTCAAGAAGCAACAGTTAGAACTGGACATGGAACAACAGACTGGTTCCAAATCGGGAAAGGAGTAGGTCAAGGCTATATATTGTCACTGTGCTTATTTAACTTATATGTAGAGTACATCATGAGAAATGTCAGGCTGGATGAAGCACCAGCTAGAATAAAGACTGCCGGGAGAAATATCAATAACCTCAGATAAGCTATCCTTATGGCAGAAGAACTAAAGAGCCCCTTGATGAAAGTGAAAGAGAAAAGTGAAAAAGTTGGCTTAAAATTTAACATTCAGAAAACTAAGATCATGGAATCCAGTCCCATCACTTTATGGCAAAAGATGGGGAAACAATGGAAACAGTGACACTTTATTTTTGGGAGTTCCAAAATCACTGCAAATGATGACTGCAGCCATGAAATTAAAAGACACTTGTTCCTTGGAAGAAAAGCTATGACCAACCTAGACAGCATAATGAAAAGCAGAGACATTACTTTGCCAACAAAGGTCCCTGTAGTTAAAGTTATGGTTTTTCCAGTAGTCATGTATGGATGTGAGAGTTGGACTATAAGGAAAGCTGAGTGCTGAAGAACTGATGCTTTTGAACTGTGGTATTGGAGAAGACTCTTGAGAGTCCCTTGGACTACAAGGAGATCAAACCAGTCAATCCTAAAGGAAATCAGTCCTGAATATTCTTTGGAAAGAATGATGATGAAGCTGCAACTCCAATACTTTCGCCACCTGATGTGAAGAACTGACTCATTGGAAAAGACCCTGATGCTGGGAAACATTGAAGGTGGGAGAAGGGGACGACAGAGGAAGAGATGGCTGGATGGCATCACCAACCTGATGGACACGAGTTTGAGTAGGCTCCAAGAACTGGTGAGGACAGGGAAGCCTGCAGTTTTACAGTCCATGGGGTCGCAAAGAATCAGACATGACTGAGTGACCGAACTGAACTCAATAAACATAAGTAATAGGAATTCTGCTCCCTGGATCCACATATCGCATCCTCTTTAACAACAACAACAACAACAAAACGAACAAAATTCTCATTAATTTGGCAAAGGGAAACACATCTTATCACTTTTTCCTGAATCTGAAAATGCTATTGCTTTGTACTTTATTTGCAGTCAGTGAAAATAAAGACAAAACAAAACATTGAATGGATTATATAAACAACTTTATTTTTCTGCTTCTCTTGAATTGGCAAGCCAACTTTTAAACAATTTATTTTTAACTGAAGGATAATGGCTTTGCAACATTACTTTTGTTTCTGCTATATATCAATATGAATTAGCCATAGGTATACACATGTCTCCTCCCTCTTGTACCTCCCTATTTTGGAAATTTGTGTGAGGGTGCAGAGTACTGGATGCTCCATGAGCCTCTGAGTGCTCTTTTGCACTCTCTGCCATTTGTGCCTAATAGTATACTGGCCTTTAAAAAATTTTTTTTTTTTGGTGAGAATTTGGTTTATTTTGACCCTCAATTTCTAGTTAAACAGTTTAGTCTCTGGATTTCTCATGCTTTGTGGAAATACATATTTTACATTCCCTGGGCAGGGGCAGGGGGTTCAGGATGGGGGGACACATGAACACCCATGGCTGATTCATGTCAATGTATGGCAAAACCCATCACAATATGGGAATTAGCCTCCAGTTAAAATAAAGAAATTAATTTAAAAGAAAAATAAAATTCTTCTCTTTATACTTCCTTATATGATGAGGTTTCTATGGTGTCTCCCAGTTTTGTTATTGTGTGGTTTATTGATTTGAATTGTATTTTTTATCTCACGTGGTTTAGTTAGGTGTTAACTGAGAGAAATACAAACCAACAGTCCAGTTGTCTGAATAGTAAAGATTAGCAAAATGTCTTCTTGAAACACAAGCTATCCCTTCAAAAATATTAAGAAAGAAGGTACAATATCATTTGCATATGATTCATATGTACCTGAAAAACCCAGGAAAATCAACTGAAAAATGACACAGTCATGCATATAACAAAAGATAGGTAGCCATAATATATTAAAAAAGAAACCCTTAAAGTCAATCAGAAAGACAAATAACATAACAGAAGAATGAGCAAAAAAAAAAAAAAAAAAACAGGCATGTCTCAGAAGAGAAAACTCAAATGGCTGAAAAACATTCGAAAAAATGTTCAACCTGTTTAGTAATAAGGGAAATGGAAATTAAAATCAAAAGTAATACCTTCATATACCAAATAAATTGGGGAAATAGTCAGATAATGTCAAGTGTTAATGAGATCTAAAACAACTGTTGCCTTTCATTCCCACCACCTCAACTTGCCTATCTGTAAGCTCCTTTCAGCAGTTCTGCCACAGCTGCAGTACCATACCTTTCCAGCATACATCATAGTAGTGTCAGAAATATTGACTTATACCTCTGTGCTCATTCATTTTTCCACTGCACTCTACACCACTTGATATATGTTTATTTTCTATCTTCCTCTTCTATGATAAAAAGAGACTATTTTAGCTGCTAGGTCCTCAGCAGCTAAAACTGCCTTGAATAAAGTAGGTGTTCAACAAGTATTAATGGATGAATAAACTAATTAAAAATGCTTATTATGGTTTATTACCATAATTACTAGGTCTCAGTCAGACCTTTCCTAGCCAGCACTAAGACAGCCAGCTCTGAGATATTGAATCTACTTCAATCAAATTGTAATCATAGAATGTAATTTAGATTTTTACAAATTCAACTGACTTTTCTCCCTAATTGCTACAATTATAACCATCAACTGAGGGAATTCCCTGGCAGTCAGGTGGTTAGGACTCTGTGCTTTCACTGCTGAGAGTAAGGGTTCAATCCTTGGTAGAGGAACTACGATCCTGCAAGCTACACAGCATGGCCAAAATAAATTAACTAATTAAAAAATAAAATAAACTCCAACTGAAACAGTGAACTATCACAATTACTTGCAGCTTCTATTTTTCCTCTAAGGTCTGACTAAAAACCAACTCTCCCATCCCCTGCCAAACTAAAACTTGATGAAATCATCAACCTTATTTAAATTTCCTAGATACTACTTTTAATTCTGAGTGTTCCAGTTATTTATTGATAAATATTTTCACATTTGTTAAGAACATGAATAACACAATCACTATCACAAGTTCAAATCTCAGAGTTAAATGAAGAATTAAAGAAAAATTAAGCTGCTAATTTTAAATTAATCTTCCAAAAGAACTATCAGGGCATATAGAATAATTTTTAGATAAAGTACACAGATTTGCTCTCTCTTCCTTAGTGTGGAAGCCTGAGGTTTAAGAACAAACACTAATAGGAAACATATGGAAAAGATCAGTAACGGGATGAAATCTTGGCCCAAATATGATTAGCCACGTTTTACAGACCAGGGTCTCAAATAACAGATAAGATTTTTATAATATTGCCAAAACATCTCCTGAAACACTGTACACATTTTAAAAGTATGAAGTATAACCAAATAAATCTTGTGAGTTATTTGTAAAAACTTAATTGAAAATACTATTTTGAGGAAACAAAAACAAATTTCAAGCATCACTTTATCTTATTAGTTTGTACAAGCTTGAAAGAATCTCCCAAAAGAATGAACTCAAAATTTACTGCCAAGAGACACAAGCTAACTCTCTGTTTAAAATATGAGAACATTAGTATAAAAATATAGCATTTAAGTAGTTAATTGATACTCTTCAGGAGAGACTGTTCAGTGAAATTTGTAAATTTCCAACATCTGCAAAATAAAGGCAAAAATGGTTGGTCAACAGAAGTTTCTAACTCCATCTTATTTAATATTATAAAATTATGTTTTGTACTAGTAAAAATAGACAAATCAGAGATATACCTTCTGAGTAAATTCCATAACAAAGAGAATAATTCTATTTCAAATATTTTATTAGAAGGTATGCTAGTAGCTATATTTGGGAGAAAAGTGAGAAAGCTGATAGAAAAGAAGGTATAATTCTTTTAATGGAAAAGCAATATATCTAATCCGTGTCACAAATGACAGTCTATTTCATTTTAAAAATAAACTAGAAGTGAAATGCTGTATATTTCTAATCCTGATTCCCTGTCTTAATAAAGGAAAGCACTGGTGAGAACACAAGGTTATCAGATAACCGAAGTCTCAAGATGACTCTGAGTTCCACCTTAAAATGCCAAGACGCTGAACTCCATGTTACTGTGAACCTTAATTTGAAGAATTCTTTGGCATGAAAATGAAAATAAAAACAGTAATCAGTACATGCTGTTTCATTTAGTTCTGTTTGCCTTTCATATTAGAGGAAATTCTTGCCATTCCTCAAACCAAAATTAAGGGGGAAAGAAAGAAGTAAGCCACATAAATCTGACCAAGAACACAAGCATTCAAATTAAGAGTCCACAAAGTTTCAGATAATGAAAAGAAATACATAATTTTCATTCAACCCAAGTATTTTCCAAGCAGATTATATTTGCTTAAATTGCTATAGCAATTCAAGGGACAGCCCTGCCTGAACACAACAGTTACTGTGGATTTTTAAGAGACTCAGTTTAAGAATTCAGGAATTTCTGATTCATTCACAGGATTTGCAAATTCATCAGCCCCTGAAAACTAAAGCAAATTCAACAGGTATGATGATAAAATAATTTTCAATTTTTAAAAAAATATTCCTGCTGTTAAAAATAAAGTATATTTGATTTAACATTAACATAGATTATAGACAGCATAAATGCATAATTTTGGTAAGCAATATCTGGTAAAAGTTACATTAAATTTTGATTAGCCAAATATTCAGGGAAAGAACGCAGGAAATTTAATTTTCTAACTTAAGGTTTACCCAATAAAATAATCTTTGTTTAGATTTTTATTTTTTACTTTGAATGAAAGATTTTCAGGTTAATACAGTAATTTTCTGTTTCTGTTTCTTTCTCTTTCTCAACTTTGACAAGAAAAGTTGCTGACAAAAAATCAGCAAACACTTTTGAGTCATACATCTGAGCAATGCTAGAGATTCTGGTTGTAAAGAAATGGGCATTTGTATAAATTTCACTGGACATTTTCTCAAAATCTCTCTATTAACCAAATATTACAATGTGTTTGCCTCTTCCTCAAAGAGAAAATATAAGTACTGTAGCTCTAAAGGATCTAGTTTCTTGGGTTTCAGTTAACTAAGATTCAAATGTATTATGGCTAAAAATAATCTTGAGACTTTCATAGCAAGAATCTTACTTCTTTAGGCCTTGGGTGTGATACTGATGTATACAACTTTAATTTTACAGACTTAAATTTAAAACTGCTTTGGAAAAAATTCTGAATTATATACTAATAGTTGGTCTCTTATTACATTTTAGCTTCTATGGCATACCAATGAGACAGATATTTAAAATAATTAAATGCTATGAAGCTTTCAAATTATTTCAAACTTTCCAGAACAAAATTCCATCTCAATTTGATTAGTAATTTAAGTTAGAACTTTCTTGATGAAAGTACGAGTGTTTTTTTCCAGGTAGGAGAAATGTTATGACATAGAAACTTTTTTAGCTATAATATGAAAAATACACATTAACAAATAATTTTAAAACCCTGGTAACAGGTTTCACTTTGCTTTAAACTTTCTGTTTCACATTTGTTATTTTTCTACTAAACAAGGTAATAGAAAAGTGAATATAGTATATTGTGACAGAAATATTTAATAGAAAAGAAAACAGCCATGTTCTCTGTGACTAGGTTCTTTTAGAGAAATCACTGTGGTGAAATAAATGCCTAGAAACAGTCAACATTAGTAGTAATAAACATCACCAACAAGATGTAATCTATAAGTAATCAATCAATCATTCATTCAGCAAATTTTTGAGCACTTCCACAATGTTCATTATACTACAGCCTATCGAAAATTAGAAGTTGGGATATGAGATGATTGACAGTAAGTTATAATGTTTCACTATGACTTATCCTATAGGAAACATGGCATAAATTGCTGAACATCAAAGGTAGAAGTAATAACAATATGCTTAACAAATGACTGGTAAACAATTAGCTGAATGAAAAATTTGGATGCAAAGAAATAAGATCCTGTAACAAGTAAAATGATCAGGGGTGAAGTTGAGGAGTAAGAGGAATAGAAAATAATGGCTATATCCATGAAGACGGAATGGATTTCTGAACAGAAAGCTGCAGTAAGTCAAAAGGGAGTGGGACAAAGTTGAGCTATAGAGCCAAGGGCTTCCATGAATGAGGGCTCAATGGATGAGCTCAGATTCAGAAGACAAACTGTCTTCAAGGAAAGGCCTTTCTTCTTAGTTGGCCAAAAAGATCAAAAGCAGATAATACTAAGAATCTCCTTATTTTCAGAAAGGCCCCCATCTTCAGGTCTGGATGCCAAGTCAAAGGTAAAGGCTGAACTAAAAAGTATCATCCAGGTCTCTTTCCCCCCCTAAATTTCTCATAACTATTGAATAGTCACAACTTTAATTCTCAAATATAAGGTTACTAATTGATAATTACTGATGTTCTTAACACAAGGGTAAAATTCAGAGCTCTAATGAGTAGTGCTGTTTTTGAAGTTCGACTGTATAACAGTCAACCTCTGAGACCCTCTACATGGCCTGATCCTGCATAGTTGTACGTTTTTGTCTCTTTGCTTCTACTTTCATTTCAACCTCATGGAGCAGTACTTTAAATGAAGTATGACAAGTACTTTTTAAAAAGTTGATATGCTATAGTACTGATATAATGAGTATATAAAATACTATAAATTTAATATGTAAAATATTATCAACCAGAGAGTAATATGTATAGAATGTTCTATTATCCATTCCTGCTAATCTCCTCAAATCTTGGCCAAATGATGTCTACAAAGATTTCCCTGTCTCACTCTTGCAGAGTTAAGCCACTGGCTCCCACAGCACTGATATCTCTGCTGCAAGCCCTATTTCCCTTTGTCTGAGAATCGGTTCACTGTGTTGTGACTCTCTTGTCCACTAAACTGAATGCTCTTTATAGAAGGAGCCATGTCTTCATGTCTTTTTCAGTCTGTGTTCCCCACCGATCACAATGCCTCACCCCTAAAATTCAAGACAATCACCGAATAACCAAATCAAACTAAATAAATCACTAGTAATATTTTTTACTTTGGGATGAGACCATACTCTTTCACTTCCCCTCCCAGGACTCTTACTTGATGCATGAACACTGCAGTGTGAAGATCATGGCTCAACTATATTAATGAACTAGATGTTCATTCCCAACGTGCAAATTCCTGAGATCACAATTTAGGCCTCAAGGTTCTGGGCCAGATTAGCTGTACAATCTTATTTTGCTATTTCAACAGTTAACCACAACTTCCCAAACATCTCATCCTTTGTTGCTTTACATGTTTTTTGCTCATTTCTTTTATCTGCAAATTTCCTTCTCTACTTCCCTCTGTGAGAACCCTCATATTCCTTCAAAGTCTAATTTAAATGCCATGTCCTACATGGATCAAATGGATAAGAAGGAACAACAGATGGAATCTAACTGATTATCAAAAGGAAACTACAAATTTCAAAGTCAAAACTGTTTAAAAAGATCAAATCATTACTGTTTGGCATTTTCTGTAGGAAGGGATAGGATTAAATACAAGACAATATATTAGAGTAAATGATTATCTATTATAGTTTCTGAGTGAAAAAGGAAGCAGGGTCATCATCCAAAACCAATGGTGAGGTTTTAGAGGCTTGTGTAGGAGAAAGGGAAAAGGAATGGACTAAGGAGATGTCACAAAGGCAGCACCTGAACGGTCATGGCTTTAAAGTGAGCCAGTTGGCACTGTCCCATTGCTCTCAGCTGCATGAGTCAGGCTATGGGAGGATGGAGAACTGGAGTAACCAGGGTTGGACTATGAAGATTCAAGGAGCCAGCAAACTGAGGGCATGTGCAGTGATGGCCATGATGCACTATGGGATCTAGGTTGGTAGGACCTGAGTATACTGAGAGGTATGAATGAGGAGCAGTGAAAAACAGTTGGATCAATAATTTTTAGGTCCCATTGAAAGTGAAAATTGTTGCAGCTGGAGTTACTACATGAAGTAAGTTATAAAGACAGGAGATAGCAGTCAGCATGCAAAGGACTTGCAGTACCTTTGACAAGGCCCTTCATGTGGGCGCATAAGGGCAAGCTCAGCCGCTTCAATTGTGTCTGACTCTTTGTGACTATGGACTGTAGCCTGCCAGCTCCTCTGTCCACAAGATTCTCCACACAAGAATACTGGAGTGGGTTGGTATGCCCTCCTCCAGTGGATCTCCCCAACCCACGGATCAAGCCTGCGTGTCTTACATCTCCTGCACTGGCAGGCGGGTTCTTCATTGCTAGTGGCACCTGGGAGACTAGAAGAATATTTACATTCTGTACTATTCAGATTCTGACAAGAAAAGAAAAAAAGACTAAGAAACTAAGTTGTTAGGATCTAGGGCACCCTTTCTCAAAGAGGATTCTGTCAGAGAAAATGATTTAAGTAACTATTTTTCCATTTATCCAATGATGAAAAATAATACCATTCTAGATGAACAGGAGATAAGCTGTTTCATTACAAACAATGATGTAGGATATTAATTCTATTAGAATATTAATCTTCTCATGAAATCCTAGATGAGAAGGGTAGAGAAAAATGGCCTTATAATAAAAGAGGTATGATTTTTTTTAAACTTTTCCTAAATAATATACTTATTTCATCTGGACCACTTTCTAATTTGGAAAGTACTTTAACATGCATACCTCATATGCATTATGACAATAACAACTACCAAGTGAGATAAGCAGGCAAGTGATTATAGTTCTTATTTTACTGATGAGGCAAGATGCACTTATAAGTGACTCAACTGTCATAAGTGATAGGACTGAAACGAAGGTTTTCAGGCTCCTCATCCAGTTCACATATCCTATCATTCACTACAACTTCAAGTTTCAGCACGACTGTTGTCATTTGTCTCTCTTTCGCAAGCTGAGCACTCCCTCCTTTACAATCCTACCCCACACATACCCTCCTTTTCATTGTATTGCACGTCTGATTCTCCACTAGACCTAAACTCCTAGGAAATAAGAAGAGTGTGTTTTTAATACCTGAGTATCTAGAAATTAACAAAAAAAAAATAGTGGAAAGAAAAAAGCTAGGAGGGTAATTAGGAAAAATGTATAGAATAACCAATTAGAAACTAAAACTTTGTAGAAGGTAAATATTGTGTATATCTAGGATTTGATGCAGTTATTCAAGTAGAGTCAGAGACAAAATAATTGGATTCTGGAAATGATTTCACAGGGAAAATCTGAAGTGACAATCAGACTTGGACAGAAAACACTAAGAGGAAACATGATATTTATTTTTAATACCTCAAGCTTTCACATAAATGGAATGTTCTATGTTTTTCCAAAGAACAGAAAAGAACATCAGCAAACAGGAGTTACAGTGGGCAAATTTTGGTCAGTATTAATAGTCTCCTAAGTAACTAAAACATAGGGTCTTTCTTCTCACAGGTAGTGAACATCACTGAAGGGGCCAAATAGTGAGAACATCTAATATCCATATGGAAAAAGCACTCAGCTTTGGGGTAGAAAGATGTCATGCTATCATTGTGAATCCACAGTTTAGTAAGCAAGACAAATCGAGATTCTCTAAAAGATGATTACTTAGTCTGGTTCAATGCAGTATGAGGCTTTTTAAAAAATATCACCTTAAACATTAATTTTGTTCTGAGCAGCAGCCATTAATTCTGGATATTCTTTTACATATTTCAAATTAGACATAGATATTGTACATTTTAGATAACTGTCAATTTATATAAGAAATATTACATGTTTCACTCACTTTTTCCACTATATATTTCCCTTTGCCTTATAATAGGACAAAAAAGGAACATGGGCTTTTCAAGTGCAGTATGTGTCCTTTTCTTCTTTCTTGGAGTCAAAGTATATTGCCAATATGAAAGTTATCAATGGGATGAAGATTATGACCAAGAACTAGATGATGTCTACCAAACAGAATTCCAATTTCAACAAAATATAAACTATGAAGCTCCATTTCATCAGCATACTTTAGGTTGTGCCAGTGAATGCTTCTGTCCACCTAACTTTCCATCATCAATGTACTGTGATAATCGCAAATTAAAGACTATCCCAAATATTCCGGCACACATTCAGCAAGTCTATCTTCAGTTCAATGAAATTGAGGCTGTGACTGCAGATTCATTTATCAATGCCACTCATCTTAAAGAAATCAACCTCAGCCACAACAAAATTAAATCTCAAAAGATTGATCATGGTGTGTTTGCTAAATTGTCAAATCTACTACAGCTTCACCTACAGCATAACAATTTAGAAGACTTTCCGTTTCCTCTTCCTAAGTCTTTGGAAAGGATTTTTCTAGGTTACAATGAAATCTCCAGACTGCAGACAAATGCTGTGAATGGGCTTGTAAACTTGACCATGCTTGATCTCTGTTTTAATAAAATTGATGATTCTATGTTACAAGAAAAAGTACTTGCCAAAATGGAAAAATTAATGCAGCTCAACCTATGTAATAATAGACTAGAATCAATGCCTCCTGGTTTGCCTTCTTCACTTATGTATCTGTCTTTAGAAAATAATTCAATATCTTCTATACCAGAAAATTACTTCAACGAACTTCCGAAACTTCACGCTCTAAGAATATCACACAACAAACTACAAGACATTCCATATAATATTTTTAATCTTTCCAACCTTATAGAGCTCAATGTTGGACACAACAAACTGAAGCAAGCATTCTATATTCCAAGGAATTTAGAACACCTATACCTAGAAAATAATGAAATTGAAAGTATGTAAAATTTCATTTTGTGTATGTCTGTGTTTTACTATTTATTTATAATTTTTATTTTATATTGGAGCATAGTTGAATAACACTATTGTGTTAGGGTCAGGTGTATAGCAAAGGAATTCAGTTATACATATACAAATATCTATTTTTTTCAATTCTTTCCTCATTTAGGTTACTACCAAATATTGAGCAATGTTCCCTGTTCTAGACAGTAGGTCCTTGTTGGTTACCTATTTTATTTATCTATTTATTTATGGCTGTCCTGGGTCTTTGCTGCTGCAAACGGGAGCTACTCTCTAGTTGTAGCACACAGGCTTTCGAGTGTGGGTTCAGTAGCTGTGATGCAGGGGCTTGGTTGCCCCACTACACATGGAACCTTCCCAGACCAGGATCGAACCTGTGTTCCCAGCACTGGCAGGCAGATTCCTAACCACTGGACCACCAGGGAAGTCCATTATTGTCTGTTAAAGATACAAAAAAAAATCTTATTTTGTTCTTTTAAAGAACAGATCTTTAAAAGCCCATGCTTTACATGGTGCTACAAATTACAAATGGTTGCTTTGAAGCTGGCTAGGAAAATGGCAGGAATGGGCCCCAGAGAAATTTGTACTTCAAGGTTTATAGTCTTTACTATTAAATGTTATCACTTTGAACTTTGAGAATATGTACTACAAAGTATATGAAAAAAATATGAAATACTACAGAGTATACAAATATGAGATCTTGAATAGTAGAACTATATGTGATTTTCACTTTTTTCCCTCTGAGATTGTTTCTGCTAAGAATTTATTACTTAAATAATTTATTTAATAATTAAATAATTAATAGCCAATGAAGCCATCATTTATTTAGATATTATAAAATTCATTTATAGTTTCATTTTATTATTTGATTACTATAAAAATAATTAAACCTAATAAATATTTTAATAAAATCCATTATAGTATTCTGGATATAATACAGAAGGATTAATTTTTAATTTGTATTTTTCAGATGTCAATGTCACAGTGATGTGTCCATCAGTTGATCCACTACATTACCACCATTTAACATACATTCGCGTAGATCAAAATAAGCTGAAAGCACCAATAAGCTCATACATTTTCTTCTGCTTCCCTCATATACACACTATTTACTATGGTGAACAACAAAGCACTAATGGTCAAACGATACAACTGAAGACCCAAGTTTTCAGGAGATTTCAAGATGACGGTGATAGTGAAGATCATGATGATCATCATGAAGGCCCAGAAGGAGAAGGAACAGAAGAAAACATTGATGCTCACTATTATGGAAGTCAAGAATGGCAAGAAACTAAATAGGTATACATTTATAACTTCATAAGATCTTATTATTAATATAAATTTAGCTAAATATGCATAGCTCATAGTAATATAGTTAGAATTGAGTACTTAGCATACTGAGATCAGATTGAATTTAGGTTGTTGATAACATCTGCATCATTATATAGGATTAGAATTCACTCAGAATGATACAAATCTTATAGAAATATAAAGTAGAATGACAAGTAGGATCAAAAACTACACTTTGAACATAAAATTATCATGTTGAGGAAAAAGAAAACAAGAATGCTCATTTATATTAACTAATTTTTCTAAAAATGATGAAAGAAGTAGCATTAGAAGCTAACAATTGTAAACCACACACTTTAAATCACTATGAGTATAGTGTTTAAATGCCAAGAAGTTATATTAATGTAATAGGCAGCAACTCATTTAAGGAATAGACTATTTCCTTTGATCTAATTTCCAGAAAAGCTTTCATATTTTTATTTGGCTATCATCACCATGACAGCCACCCACCCTGGTCCTACCACTTAGAGCACAGAATGATACTTTTGATTTTCAAAAGAAGTTATCCTAACTAAGGATCCAAGGCACACAAATTTATGAAATCAACTAGTCTTACCTTTTTGTTGTTTGTTTTAAATTTATTCATTTTTTTTATTGAAGGATAATTGCTTTACAGAATTTTACAATTTTTTGTCAAACCTCAACATGAATTAGCCATAGGTATACATATATTCTCTCCCTCCTGAACCCCCTTTCCATCTCCCTCCCCATCCTACCCCTCTAGGCTGACACAGAGCCCTTGTTTGAGTTTCTTGAATCACACAGCAAATTCCCGTCGGCCATCTATTTTACACATGGTAATGTAAGTTTCCATGTTACTCTTTCCATACATCTCACTCTCTCCTCCCTGCTCCCCATGTCCATAAATATATTCTCTATGTCTGTTTCTCCATTGCTGCTCTGTGAATAAATTCTTTGGCACCTTTTTTCTAGATTCCATATATATGCATTAGAATACAATATTTATCTTTCTCTCTCTGACTTACTTCACTCTGTATAATAGATTCTAGGTTCATTCGCCTTATTAGAACTGACTCAAAGGTGTTCCTTTTTATGGCTGAGTAACATTCCGTTGTGTATACGTACCAGAACTTCTTTATCCATTCATCTGTCAGTGGATATCTAGGTTGCTTCTACGTTCTAGCTATTGTAAACAGCGCTGCAGTGAAAAATGGGATACATGTGCCTTTGAAATCAACTCGTCTTACTTTTCTCTCAGAGCACCAAAGCAACAAAAACTTAAACCTTGTATCTGGCTGTCTGCATGCATGCATGCTAAGATGCTTCAGCCGTGTCTGATTCTTTGCAACCTTATGGATTGTAGCCAGCCAGGCTCCTCTGTCCATGGAGATTCTCCAGGCAAGAATATTGGAGTGGGTTGCCATGCTCTCTTCTATGGGATCTTCCTGACCTAGGGATAGAACCCGCATCTCTTATGTCTCCCACATTGGCAGACGGGTTCTTTACCACTGGTACCACCTGGGACGCCCATCTGGATGCCAGAAAAATAGCACAATTTGTATTTTAGCAAATTTCAGCTATTATACAACACAATCGTTTCTATGTTCCATTTTAATTGGGATAAATATTTTTATAATAAATTCACTAGAGAAAGGTTTCAGTTACATAAAAATTTGCTAATAAATAATTGCTCTATTTATAAGATTAAGTTAACGTTAGCATGAGAAAGTATATCAGCATTATTAACACTTCTATTTTCCTAGCACAATATATTAGAAACATATATGTATATCAGCCAATGTTTATGTACATAGTGCTAAAGTTGAACAGAGTTCCTTTGAAATTTGAAGAACAGGTTTTGATATCTTCTTTAAAACCTTAATAATCACATATGATTTTGAAGCATTTTAAGTATGCCTTATAATGGAATATAACTTCTATGATGAACTTTCTTGATTTACCAGGTTAGTATTTTATAGAATTCCTCAGGTAAGGAATAAACACAAATCTGCGACTGCCTATATAGGAAACTCCTAAAAAAAATTTTTTTTAAAACAGTATTCAAAAAGACCAGACAATTAGAATGATATTTTAGAAGCAGTTTTCCAGCGATGAGTCTAACTTTCTGGAGATGACAGTTTAAAATGAAGCCTCTAATGCTCATTTATATCTTTGAGCGGGTTATTAACATTTAGCAGAAACAGACTACCTGTGTGTCCTAGGGGTTAGCCCAACAATCCAGAGTGAATATGAACAATACTCCATTCATTCACTTAATAAAGATTTATCAAGTCATTTGCATGTAGGGCTTAGCAATGAGAGGTCAAACAGAATAGGTACATGCATCTGTGACACCGTAAGGCAACAGCTATGATGGTAAAGAGTAAATGTTAGTGATGTGGGTAAAGCACATTTTCAAAAGAGGTAAAAAACTTTAAGGACCATCTCCTCCTTTACTGATATTTTAAAAAACAGGGTTACAAATGTAAACATTTATTATGAGCTAACATGGAAAACACTGTGGATGTTTTATGAGATGAGAAAGAGAAGACTATTTAAAATTTAATGAGCGCTGTCAGGAAAATGCAAATTATAAAAAACTACAACCAGATAGTTTACATTCCCTGGATGGCTGAAATCAAAAAGGCAGACAAACAATAAGTATGAATGAGGAGATGCAGAAAGTGGAATCCACTGGTGATGAAGTCAAATTGTACAGCTGCTTTGGAAAGAGCAGTCTGGCAGTCCTTCAATTAGTCACCTATGAACCAACAATTCCCTTCCTAGATATATACCTAAGAAAACTGAACACATGTGGTCACACAAAAATATGTACACAAATGTTCATAGTAGCATTATTCATTTATAGCCAAAAAGTAGAAACCACCCAAATGTCCTTCAGCTAATGAAAGGATAAACAAAATGTAGTATATCCACACAATGGAATATTATTCAGTCAAAAGAAGGAAGGATGTTGATACATGTTATAACAGAGATGAATCATGAAAACATTATGCTAGCTAATGAAAAGTCAGTCACAGAAGAACACGTATTGCATGATTCCATTTATATGAAATGTCTAAAACAGGCAAAACTATAGACACAGAAAGATTATTGGTTGCCTGGGGTTGGGGAGCAGGAGAAACAGGGGAACTAGGCAGTGACTGATAATGGATAGAGAATTTCTTTTGGGGTGATGAAAATATTCTAAAATTGACTGTAGTGATGACTGTACAAGTTTGAAAACACCAAAAGCTACTGAATTGTACCCTTTAAAAAAGTGAGTTGTATGAGATGTGAATTATTTCAATAAAGCTGTTATTTAAAAATTTAACAAAGAAAATAAGATGTAATAACTCATTCTAACAAAAGGAAGAAAGAAAGAAAGAAAATGTGGCAGTAACTGAAAAATGATATGAACACAGATATATTAACTTTACTTCTGGCCAGGATGTGGTGAAGCAACTGAAGGCTTCAAGGAAGAGGTGGTACTTTGATGTGAGTAGTGACTGACTGTCAGGAGTGAAGAAAATAAGGTCCCAAGGTGAGATTAACATAAAGATGAGGTAATTAGTTATTTTGTTTCTTGTACAGTTAAAACACTCCAAATTTTGCGAATCGTGGAACACCTATTTTTATCTCCTCCTAAACTGACAAAAGAAAATACATTTAAGAACAGGCTTACCAAAGAAAAAACCTGATGGAAACATGGAATTTGAAATCAGATATACCTTGGTAGAAGCCTGACTTCACTCTTGTAACTAAGCAAGATGACTCTGAGTGAGTTACTCTTGAAGTCTCTCTCTCTGCATTTCTGTAAGGAAGGTGGTTCTCACAGGGCTGTTATAAGGACAAGTAGAGATAGTATACATACCACAGCATTTAACAGAGCACATGCCAGTTACAAGGGTTTCCTGTGGCTCAGCAGTAAAGAATGCCTGCAATGCAGGAGACGAAGGAGATGTGGGTTCGATCCCTGGTAGGGGAGATCTCCTGGAGGAGGAAATGGCAACCTACTCCAGTATTCTTGTTGAGACAATCCTATGGACAGAGGAGGCTGGCAGGCTACAGCCTACGGGGTCACAAAGAGCGACTGAGCACGCACACACATGCATGTCAGTTACAGGTATCCTACAAGCGGTAACTATTATTGCAGCATGTCCAGCCCAACCTCCCACTGGATCTATGTGCCCCGAGCCGTCAGCTGTGCTTCACATGCCTCAGTGGACCGTCTAGAAAGGAGTTTGCATCTTTCAGGTTTCTTCCAAGGTTCTATTGTACAAAAGATTAGTAAACAAGAGAGAATTTACTAAAGCATTCATTAGGGAGAGAGAAGAGAGATCTAAAATCATATACCCACAACAAACATATTCCAAGTCATTATTTGATGGTTTAGCTTTCCAAAGCACCTCTAGATAGCCTAGAAGGATGGGGAGCAGAGTTTCCCAGAACCTTCATGAGGCATTTGGCTGCCTGGCTCCTCTGGCCAGAGTAAGGTGAAACTCTTCTTGTCTATTAGGTACAAGAGGTCAAAGAGGCCAACTCTGCTCTCCCTTTAAAGGCAAGTACATATAAACACATCACAAAATGTCCTCCAGCTGCAGGGCCCAGAGGGAGATGAACAACCATCTTACATTAATCAAAAACGCCCAGAGGAACTCATACCCCAAGTAGTTCTCAGTAAAAAGAAAACAAAACAAATAACCACCACTGCTCTCTGTAGAACAGAAGAATAAAGTTCTACCTCCTACCAGAGTTACAGAAAAAACTAGCTGATATATCAGGAAAGAAAAAGATGAAAATTCATCAATTTTCTCATTACACTTCAAAATATTAGCTATATTAGTTCTGAGGTTGAACTTTCTGTCTTTGTGCCTACTAAAGAATAAACTCAAATGACACCATGAACCCAAGCTTAACAAATATATTAAAAAGAAAATAAAAATAAGGGATATTCAATAAATTTGATTACAATATACTGGTTGAGAATGTTTAGCATGTATTTAAGTATAACCTGAAAACTATACATTTTTTACTTTATTCCTCAAGTTGGAACCACTAAACCAAAACGCAGATATATGCATATCATATAACATACATAAACCAATTCCATGGTATGAAAGCTGAAAAAAATAAATCTGTTTCTTCTGTATACTTTTACTGTAGCAAATAAGTCCAAGGAAAGCTAGAACTAAAACTCCAATTTCCTGATTCCAAATCCATCTTTTCTAAATCTTGGAAATGAAGAATAACAGCAGCTGGAAACAAAATTAAATCATAACAGCTAAAAATCCAGTTTCTTTTATGTTCCAATTTCCTAAATAAATATAACCTGCTATGCTCAGCGAGTAAATATCACAGCATTTCTGGATATGTCTGTCGTTGCATGTTTAGGTTACAAACTTATTATATGGGGACTCATGTATACTACTCAGAAAAAATCACAAATATGATCCATTTTAAACATTAACCCTTATTTATATTGAGTCATGATTCCCCTCCTTTTAAGTTTTAGCCTTCTAGTCCAGGAAGTACTTGGGTTCCCATCTTTATTTCATTTGACCAAATGATTAGGCTTTAGGTATAAGCAGGTATTTGAGATGGAGATTCAAATCATAGATGTCCCACAAAAAGCCCAGAATGTTGGCTAGAAACAAGTCAGAGGTCTTTCCCACACTGAAGGAGCAAAGATTACACAAGGTAAAATTCTAATACACCTTCAAAGACATAAAACCCTACAAAGATACCAAGGATAATGTAGTAGGGTTAACAAAAAGAACTCCACAGAGATAACCCTCTCAATTTTGGATACATGCCTGCCCTTGAGCCTTGATGGCATTCACCTTTTATTACTGTGCAGTGAAAGTTAAATAATTCTTTCTGGAGTAGAAAACAATCTAAGTTTGAAACATATTTTACACTGGAAATGGAGTAGTAAAGAATTTGACTCCAAAGAGCAGTCTGGGCTTTGTTTAGCTTCTAGGAGTTAATCTATATCTTTATTTAAAATGAGGGTTATACTTAATGGACATGAATTTGAGAAAACTCCGGGAAACAGTGAAGAACAGGGAAGTCTGGTGTACTATAGTTCATGGGGTTGCAAAATGACTTAGCGACTGAACAACAGTAACAATTCTTTTGATAGTCCCATGGATAGCAAGGAGATAAAACCAGTCAATCCTAAAGGAAATCAACTCTGAACATTCATTGGAAGGACTGATGCTGAAGCTGAAGCTCCAATACTTTGGCCACCTGATGTGAACAGCCATTGGAAAAGACCATGATGCTGGGAAAGACTGAGGGCAGGAGGAGAAGGCAGCGACAGAGGATGGGATGACTGGATGGTATTACTGACTCAATGGACATGAGTTTGAGCAAACTCTGGGAGATAGTGAAGAACAGGGAAGCCTGGACTGCTGTAGTCCATGGGGGTGCAAAGAGCTGGACAAGACTTAGCAACTGAACAACGACAGCAACAGATTTTAGGATGGGACAGGCCAAACCCAACAGTCTTAGGTTGGCCATGCCAGAAAGACAACCATATGGTTTAGGATGGGTCATGTAGAATCAGTCAAACTAGGGGCAGAGTTCAACCATGAGGAATATTCAGTTGATCATGCCTATGTAATGAAGCCCCAGTAAAAGCTGAACCATGAGGTTCAGTAGCACTTTCCTGGTTGGCAATACCCATGTTCCATCAATGCTGGGAGGGCACTGATGAGAACATCCTGAGAACAATACAAGTTCTGTATGTGGAACCCTCCCAGACTCTGACTACTGCCTCTCTTTCTTTGGGTGATATTTATGTGTATAAATGGCAACCCACTCCAGTACTCTTGCCTGGAAAATTCCATGGACAGAGGAACCTTGTAGGCTACATACAGTCCATGGGGTCGCAAAGAGTCGTACATAACTGAGCGACTTCATTTCACTTCAGTTTTCTCTGTGATAAACCATAACCATGAAATAATGGCTTTCAGTGAGTTCCATGAGTCCTTTAAGCAAATTATCAAATGTAAGGGTGGTTTGGAGAAACTTTCAAACTTGCAGTTGGTATAAGAAATGAGGATGGTCTTTGGAACTGTGCTCTCAAACTTTAGTTTGGCTAACTCTGGGAGGGAACATACATATTTTTCGGTGTAACTCTGAATATTTCTAGAATCTTTCTTGTGCAGTCATCTCCCCTTCAATGTGGATATGACCTCTGATCTCAAAACACTACAAAGAGATGGCATATATGATTACAAGTACATGATTGCTACAAAAACTGTACTGCTCATCTTGTTGGAACACTAATCTTCCTTTCGGGCTGTGAAGAAGAAATCTGCCATAATATGAGCTGCCCAGTGGTAGAGGCCACGTTGCAAATAACTGAGGGTGGCCTTCAATTAACATCGAGCAAGACTGAGGCTTAGTCCCACATTCTGAATGGAGTTGTAGCCAACAACCACATGGGCTCATACACCTTTACCTTACTTGACCCTTGAAAAGAGGATACAGCCCTAGCCAACTCCTTGATTGCAGATGAGATATAAACAAAGCCATGGACAGAGGAGCCTGGAGGGCTACAGTCCATAGGGTTGCAAAGAGTTGGATACATCTGAAGCAACTTGGCACTCATGCACAAGCAAAGCCATACTTGGACTCCTGAGCCACAGAAACTGTGGGATAATAAAGGTGTGTTATTTTAGATCACTATACCTGTAATAAATAACCAATAAAATAGGTAACTAGTAGTATTCTTCAGAAATGCAACATTAGAGGGCTATCTCTAAAATGAAAATAGAATCATGTCACTCACTGGCTTAAAAAAATTTCTCAGTGGTCTCTCACTGAATACAAATAAGTCAAACATCACAGCAAGGTATAAAAGACTTTTCCTTAATTTGACCTCTAGTACCCTGCCTGATCTCTTAATATGTACCACCCCCCAACCTCTTCTCTTTTTCCCTCTAAGCTCCAGCCATATACAACTAATTATAAATTAGCTTAATGATCTATCCTCCCCACCTATGTGCTGTTCCTATTCCTAGAGCAATTCTACCTTGGTCTGCTCCTGCCATGACTACCCCCTCATTTTCTCTACAGAAGTAAGTTTGTTGCTGCCTCAGTGGCTTTACCCTTTTCCAGATTACTGCAGAATATTTTTGTGTAGCAGGTCGCTCACTGTGCCTTCTATTGCTTGTTTGCTTCCATTCTTGCTTACTTACAAACTCTTCCTCCTTGAAGGGAGAAAACGAGTTTTGCTTGTCTGGGTTTATTTTTCTACAGTACTGGCAGAGAAGTGGCACTCAATAAACTTCTACTAAACGAATGAATTTACTCTGCTGGCAGAGGTCCATATAATTAAGGCTGTGGTCTTCCCAGTGGTCACATATGGTTGTGAGAGCTGCATAGTAAAGAAGGCAGAGAGATGAAGAATTGATGCCTTCAAAACTGTGGTACTGGAGAAGACTCCTGAGAGTCCCTTGGACAGCAAGATCAAACCAGTCAATCTTACAGGAAATCAACCCTGAATACTCATCAGAAAGACTAATGCTGAAGCTGAAGCTGCAGTATTTTGGTCACCTGATGCAAACAGCCGACTCCCTGGAAACATCCCTGATACTGGGAAAGACTGAGGGCAGAAGGAGAAGAGGGCATCAGAGGATGAGATGGCTGGGTGGTATCACCGATGCAATGGACATGAACTTGGGCAAACTTCAGAAGATGGTGCGGGATAGGGAGCCCTGGCCATGCTGCAGTCCATGGGGTTGCAGAGAGTCGGACATGACTGGGGACTGAACAATAACAACAAACAAATGAATGTCAATAAAACTATACACACTGGCCATAACTTTTCAAGGAAAAAAAGTTATAATCCACAAAATAATTTTCTGTAGTACAAAGTACAAAACTGTGTATACCATAGTAAACTATGAACCTCTAAGATTCTCTAAATCTATTCAACATCTATTCAGTTCACTTCTCAACATCCCGTTAAACCTGCCACACAACAGAAAACAAATCAATATCTGTTATTTCATTATTAGATATTTCCAAAGACTTTAAAGTCATAAAATTGATATTTTCAAAGAATTTAAAGTCATAAAATCAACCCAAATCAGAGAATATCACAACTAAATTTAAACTAATTTACATTCAAGTCAAAATGTAAATATTCATGTCTTAGTTTATTTAAGCTTAAATTCAAAAAACTCCAAAGCCAGTTTTGAATAGAAAAGAAAACAAACCAGTATTCTTTCACTTTCTATTTTTTTTTATAAAATATTCATATTTACACTTACTGAAATTTCAGCTGAGAGGAGAAAGAAAGGTTACTTTGATTGCTAAAATACCAGTGATAAAATTAATCTTTAAAGATGTTCACATAGTTATCTAAATACCATTTCAACTTAAAAAAAAATAATATTAAGGTAATTAATACTATTTTCTTCATTCAGCAAACAAAAACATATTTTACTATCAAATCCCAAACTGTAACATTTATATTTAAAAAGCTGATTCTGACAGTTGAGTTTTTGTTACATATAACAAAATAAAGGGGGAAGTGGGCCTCAAATAACTAAACTAAAAAATAATTTGTGCTATGAGTATTTATTACACAAGGTAAAAGATAACAGAAGTTTATGATAATCAGTGGAAGCAATCTGAGTACAGCAGTTACAAATATTTTAGTTCTCTAGTACAACACACTACATTTCACCCTGCAGAAAGAATGTTGGCAAAGATCTCTACCACATGGAAACTGCTTTTAAAGCTGTTGGGCCCTGAAATTCTATTCAACAGTTTGAAATCACTCCACAGCTTTTCTCATTCACCCTCCCACTTGGGGCTAATGCAAGCCATGACCATCTATTGAGGAAAACCACAAAAAACTTCAAAACAGCTACAACGGTAGGCTCTTTTCTCACATATTATTTTAAATATTGTTTGTTAAAATGTGACATCTAAGAATCTTAGTAAATATAAAGGCAATCTTTAATCTTTTTAAGTCTCAGTTACCTCGGACAATTATTTTTTAACAAGCACTTAAGTATATCACTGCATAACTTGAATGTCCATGCAGGCAAGAACAGCGTGCTGCAAAAGTCACAAAACCATGTTATGCTTAATTTCAACCACTGACTTTTTTGACAAACTAGTATCTAAAATGCAGCACCAGCAATTCTGAGTGATTCTGTCTGAAGTTACTTAAGAAAAAGTAGAAAATGTGTACCACCAGATAAAATCCAGTGGTGAGCCTAAAAGAATCTTTCCCATTTCATTCCTTTGAAATCTTTGATTAAAGTTCTATTATTTTTCTAGTCTGCAATACTATTTTTGCATTTTTCATACCTTAAATTTTAAAAGAAATGCTATTAACTAAAAATAATGATATCTATGGAAATTATAAAACTGAGGAATTTGAAATTATGGCTTTTTCAATATTCTGTATCACCTAAAAGTAAGTGTTAATGACTATTTTTCATGTTAAATTTAAAGTTTAAGTTTTAAAACTGTTCCTGGAACTTGTTTCTGCTCATACCAATACAAATCAGGAGTTCTTATAAAGTAGCAAAGCTGAAATATGATATTTTTAACTCACATGAGACAGGATCATGGGTCTTCATTTTAACTGTTTATATTACAGGTATTCTAAGAAGACTTCAATTGCATACCTTTGTTCAAGGTACCTAATTATTAAAAAACTGAAATTATCAACATTGCTTGGATTTTTGATAGAAAAAGAACTAAAACCAATTTCTGAAACTATTTTTCAGAATATCACTGATACATAAAAACTTTCAGCATCTAATTAAAGATCACAAAGGGTTAAATACTGTTCGCTGGCCCCTGCTGCGTATACCCTGCCAAAAAGTCCTCTAAGCTTTTAAATATTGCTTCGATGGTCTGCATTTTTATTTCCAGGGAAAAAGAGAGTATTGTCCCACAGTCAGCAGGCCACTAGCTTATTAGTTTTCAGTCACCTTAATTTCTATTAAAATGAAGACTCTGCAATCTACACTTCTCCTGTTCCTGTTTGTGCCTCTGATAAAGCCAGCACCACCATCTCAGCAGGATTCACGCATTATCTATGATTATGGAACAGATAATCTTGAAGAAACGTTTTTTAGCCAAGATTATGAGGATAAATACCTGGATGGAAAAAGTACTAAGGTATTTTATTTCTACTTTAAATTTAATTTCTAAAATAGTCACCCATTTAAATGCATGTTTTTGTTTTTTTCTGAATGTGTCTGATAAGGTAAGAGAAAAGGAAAAGCACTTGAAATGATTCAAAACAATTCAAAATAACTGTCCCTAAATTATATTTTTAAAGTATGCATGCTTCCCAAATTAATAAATAGACTCTATGAAAACCAAATAGTATCTGTAACAACCAAAACATAAAATTTAAGGAAAACTAAAATTTGAAATATAAAATTTAAGGAAAATTCAATTTAAAGATGATCTCTTATCAGCAGAGATTTACATTTAAGTCATGATACATAGTGCCATTTATTTGCATATTAAAATAAAATAGGAGAAATGTGTATTAGGAGAAATAAAGATGGATTACTAGCTCAAGGTTTATTATTTTAGGAAGAAGTAGTTCAAGTACATAAATAGAAGAGTACTGCTTATTTTGTATCTACAGGATTTCATAATAATTCATGTATGTCAACTACACAGTATCAAAAAATTAAAACTACTAATATGGAGCACGATTTTCAATCAATTTCAACAATTTAGGCTCTATCATTTTACCAAGTAACTGTCACTGTCATTGTCTACAGAGATGACTTTCCTACCACATTTTTCATATTCTGCTTGTACAGGGACTAAGTAAGTACTTGTGGTTTTACTGGAACACAGAAATGAACACTGGACAAAGAAAAAGTTAATACAACGCATAAGGATCTGTTGCCTGCCTACAGTGTGTCTGTATGTGTCTCTCTCACACACACACGCAAAATGGAAAATGAGAGATGCAGCCAAATACTTAACAATGTTGATTCCTTCAAAAGTTCTTACTATAAATAAGATGATAAGTATTTTAAGAGTAAACAGTTATAATAGATTCTTTCCTTTCAGTACAGATGAGCAAATGTTAATACTACAACTTCTTTCAATGACGTTGGCTAATATGCTAGTATTATTATCATATATGTATATATTAATAATATATGTATATATAGTCATGCTTCCCAGGTGCTTAGGCAAAAAAAAAAAAAAAGGCCTATTATAACAAGCTGTCGGCTCACATGGCTGATTTCAATCTTATCAATCTGTTTAAAGAATACTTTCAAAATCTCCTGGTCCCTAAAAAGTAGTAAGTAAAAAAGTTCTCTGTTTCTCTTTACATTGCTTTAGGAGTCTCTCTAAATATAAATACAGGGACCAAGATATTTGTGAAGTGGAGCAGAATTCAACAGCACTTAATAGACAAATGGAGAGTGGAGGGACTGTTCAACCAGAACATTTATGGGAGAATGCTCTCTGTAATCCCTCAGTTTTACAGTCCAAATTGTAAATAATACCAAAATTACCAAATTGTAAATAAACATTTATTTTTCCAATAGGAAAAAGAAACTATGATAATAGTACCCGATGAGAAAAGTTTTCAATTACAAAAAGATGAGAGTATAATGCCATTACCGCCCAAGAAAGAAAATGATGGTAAGTATGAATACTCTATTATCCTATTTTTAAAAAGAGCTTTAAAAAGTAGCTTACATTGGAACTTTATTTGTTATTGTTCAAAATTGCATCAGGATACAGTAAATCCAAACAGTGGAATTTTATCTCCAATGATAAAGTCAAACAGATATATTGTAAATTTTCACCATTTACCATTCCACATTGTAAGTGAAAAACATGGAATAGGAACATTCAAGAATAACCAAAGTTCAGTTTAGGTTTAACCTCTATAAAGTGTGTGCTTCTATCTATATAAAATAAATTCAAGAAATACTTGTTAAATACCAATTAGTTGCAAATCCCTGGTGGCTCAGCTGGTAAAGAATCTGCCTGCAATGTAGGAGACCTGGGTTCAATCCGTGGGTTGGGAAGATCCCCTGGAGAAGGGAATGGCTACCCAGTCCAGTATTCTGGCCTGGAGGATTCCATGGATTGTATAGTCCATGGGGTTGCAAAGAGTTGGACACAACTGAGCGACTTTCACTTTCACTTTCACATATAGTCTGAGGATAAAGTAAATAAAATATTATTTTTGCTTTTAAGAAATTCACAGGAGAGATGGTTATATACATAAGTCATTATAATGTATGTTTCAATTAAAACAATAGCTGCTGCTGCTGCTAAGTCACTTCAGTCATGTCCGACTCTGTGCAACCCCATAGACGGCAGCCCACCAGGCTACCCCGTCCCTGGGATTCTCCAGGCAAGAACACTGGAGTGGGTAAAACAATAGCAAACTTATAAAATAACAAATTACAAAGTACTACTTATTAGTTTCTATTTGGTTTATTATTGCTCTCTCATAGACCATTATTTTGTGACAATATGAAAAAAAACCACACAGTAATTTCTATAGTGCTACAATAAATTAAAATGAAACAAAACAGAAAATATATCTCAAGAAATTTGAAAAGCATCATAGTGAAAATAGACTGGAAGAAATTAAAAGATATTTCTTGCTCTTGGATAGGATGATTTAACATTACAAAGATGGTAGTTCTCCCTAAATCTGTAACAATAAACTTCTTTAAAGAGTTGGGTAAGGTTGATCCTCAAGTTCAGATGGAAAATCAGATCTGCATGAAATCACCTATTAGAACATACTTTAAAGCCTCCATACGTAAAATAAGAATAATACTGGTGCATGAATGAATGTCCACAGACAGAAAGAAATACATATAGAAATTTAGTAAATAACAAAGGGAGCATCTTTAATCACTGAAGCAAAGATGATGTTTTTATTTTTAAAAAATATTTATTTATTTATGTATGGCTGCTCTGGGTCTTCATTGCTGTCTGTGAGTTTTCTCTAGTTGCAGATGGGGCTACCCTTTGCTGCAGTACACAGGCTCTAGGTGCTCAGGCTTCAATAGGTGTAGCATGTGGGCTCAGTAGCTGTGGCTCAGGAGCTTAGTTGCTCTGTGCCATGTGGCATCATCCCAGACCAGGGATCGAACCCATGTCCCCTGCATTGGCAGATGGATTCTTAACCACTGGACCACCAGGGAAGTCCCAAAGATGATATTTTTAAAAACTGAGTCTGGGACAACCTTAAAAAGGGATACAATTATATTCCTCTTAGAAAAATAAACTTCAAATAAATTAGGGTCTAAATGTAAAAAGTGAAACCATTTAAATAGTAGGGGATAACTTGACTGTGGGATACCTCAAAATCCAGAGATGATAATAGAAAAGACCAATAAGTTTGACTCCATAAATGAAAAACATTTGCATGGCAAAAATCATCATAAATGAAGCCGAAGACAACTTAAAATTGAGAAAAATATTTTCAATATACACCACTGCAAAGAGTTAATATCTCTAATTTATAAAGAACAAGTAAAAATCCTGGAAAAAGAAACTGATAAAAAAAAATCCATGGGTAAAATGGGCAAAAGGTATGAACAGACAATTCACAAAATGACATAAAAATGACCCTTAAACACATGAAAGGTGTTCAATCTCACATGTAAATTTAAATTGAGATAAAAATTCTTAACCTATATGACAAAAGTGTGACAACATATTAATATATTCCACTGGTAAAACCTGTGGGGTGTCAGACACTGACATGTTGCTGATAGTAATGCAAACTGGTAGAACGGAGAGGAATTTGGTAATATCTGATGAAACCTAATATGCATTTACTTTCTGACATAGCAATTGACCTCTAGGAATTTATCCTAAAGATATACCTTCAAAAGTAAGAAAATACATATGCAAAATCTCTGAAGGATTGCTTGCAACAGCAAAATATTGGAAACAATCTAATTATTCATAAATTGAAGAGTAGTTGAATAAAGTATGGTACATCTACCTAGGGAATACCATGCAGTGGCGAAAATGAATGAGGACGATTTCTATAACAAATATGGATTGATTTCTAGGAGAGATTATGTGGAAAAAACCAAAGTGCAAAAGAATATCTACAGTATGCTGTCTCTTCTAAAAAATGAAAGGGATATAAGAGAAGACACACTTGTGTGAAAGAAATTCAAGAAGGGCAATTAAGCTGAGACTAGTTACCTATGGGTTACAGATGGACTAGGGGTGGAAGGAGGGGGACAGGAACTATAGATACAGGGAAAAGGTGGCAGAACTTCTCTGAGCACACTTTCTGTGCATATTTGATTTTAGAACAACACTATATTCACATAAGCAAATAAATATAGTACATTCATAAATAAAATCAACAAGGACAAGATAAAAAGAACCCAAACTGACAAACAAACAGAAAAATACAAACTTAATTGCATTTCAAATGAATAACATAACACATTACAGGAAGGGAAATCTAACTGAAGTAACTCAATATTTTGATGTATACTTTCAGTAGACAAATACTAAAATTCCAATGAGTAGGTTTGTTTCCCATAGTGTTATAGGTTAATAATAATGAAACTACTTAATGTGTGTTCTAGGATTGAGTAAAGTAAATATAAAGTGGATCAGGAGAGTGAGGTTTCTCATAATCAGAGAAGGGTGTTAAAAGATATGGTAAGGGGGAAGGCTAGAAGGAACACTATGGAGATGAAGTGGGAATGGACTGGAATGAAAGGTATCAGCATCAACTCCTGGTTTGTATACAGATATACAGAAAAAGATATAGACATGTTTACTTCCCTGTATGAGTAGGTATGTGTATATATGCATATGATATGTTTATGTTTTTATATGAGCATATGGTACATACATGTGTGTACATGTGTAGTATGTCCATGTATAAAGACATATATGTGTGTATGTATGTATTATATATGCTACTGCTAAGTTGCTTCAGTCGTGTCCGACTCTGTGCGACCCCATAGATGGCAGCACACCAGGCTCCTCTGTTCCTGGGATTCTCCAGGCAAGAATACTGGAGTGGGTTGCCATTTCCTTCTCTGTATTATATATGAAAAGAGAACAAAATAAAAATAAATATATTTCCCAGTCCTCTTTGCTGAAAGATCCTAGAAACAATGAGATCCCAGTAGCAATGAGCACATGCACACCCAAACCTTGGTTCCTAAATACCATTCTCCACTGAAATGGACCAGTACTTCTTGAAGTAATAGCTGATTTCAGACCTGGGGCCGGGAATGGGCAAGGATTGGTATGGGACATCTCAGCATGCCAGAAAATAAGTAAGCTCTCAAAGAATAGTAGAGACATTTAATTTTTTAATCAAAATATAAAAAATATATATGTATAAATGTATGACAGATGTATAAGATTTATTCACTGAAATCCAGACAATAATGCTGAGAGATATTTTAAAAAACCTAAATATATAGATAGAGATACGTTGTATTTAAGGACCAGAAAACTCAGTATCATTAAAATTTCAATTTTCCCCAAATTCATCTGTAGATTCAATACAGTCCCAATTAAAATTCTAACAGGCTTTAAGTAATTAACAAGCTGAGTTTAAAATTTATATAAAAATGAAAAGAACCTAGAAGAAACATAACATTAAAGAAGAATAAATTTAGAGAATTTACACTACCTAGTATCAAGACTTACTATACAACTTTTAAAAGAAAACAGGACAAAAACTTGATAATTGGCAAAGATTTCTTAAACACAGCACAAAAAGCATGAACTATAAGGGAATCAATTATTATTCATTAAAATAAAAAAATGTTTGCTCTTTAAGAGACACTGATTAAAAATTAAAACAAAACAAAACAAAAACAAGCCAGAAATTAGAGAAAACATTTTCTCCAAAACATAAATCTGACAAATGACTTATATCTATATAATATATATAATTCAAAACTAATAATGCAAAACCCATTTAAAACAGGCAAAAGACATGAGTAGACACTTTACCACACACACAAAAAATGTGGATGGCAAATAAGTGCATAAAAAGATGCTCAGCACATTAGTCATTAGGAAAATGTAAATTCAAACACGAGATGCCCCAACACATCTTACTTGAAAGGCTAAAATAAAAAAGTCCAACCACACATATCAAATGTTGGAAAGAATGTGGAGCAATTGGAACTTAGATGTACTGCTAACGAGAATGTAAAATGGCACAATGACTTTGGGAAACAGTTTAGGACTTTTTCCAAAAGGTAAAATATATATGTATAATAAGACACAGCCATTCTATGCTTAGGTATTTATAGAAGAGAAATGAAAGCATTAAGTCCATACATTAACGTTCATAGCAGCTCTCTGAAATAGCTGCGAACTGGAAACAACCCAAATATATGTAAGAGATGACTGTATAAACTGTGTCTATTGACAGAATGGAATAAATTGGAATGAACTCAATAATAAATAGAAATGAATTACTGATAATACAAAAATAGATGACCCTCAAAATAATTATGCAGAGTTAAAGAAGCCAGACAAAAGAGCATATACTGCATTCTTTTGATATAAAAGTTTCAGAAATGTGTTTCCGGTCCTTAATATATTCATAATATTAACACATTAAGATAATAACAGAAAGGATATTAGTGGTTACTGTGAGGGAGAGATAATTACCAAAGAGCATGAGGAAACTTTTAGAGTGATGGACATGTTAATTATCTTGATTGTGGTGATGGACATCCAACTTATAAATTATACAAGTTAAATATGTGCAACTTATTGTATAACACTGAACCACAAAAAGGCTATGGGATGATAAAACAGAGTTTAGGAGTTCTCGTCGACTAATCTGGGACAATTTGATTATCAAAATAAATATGACAGTAACATATGACCCATGGGATAAGGAATTCATAAGTTCATGCTGACAAAAATAAATAAGGAGGGAACATTCCACCTCATATCAGAATGTGAACTAACAAATGTAGAAGAAATGACGGAATCAGAAAAATTATTATTTGGCAACTATCCCAGTGGTAAATGATTCAGGCAGGACTCTTCAATAGATGAAAACTAGTTTTAAAACATGGAAGTTTAATAACAAACCTGATGTTCAGAATCTCAAAGTACTTCTCTAGAAGGTACACACTCATTACAAAGTGAAAAACAGTAATTTTATAGGGTGAGAACCATGGCAGACACCAACTGAACCAAGTTACCCAAGACAGCATTGTAAGGAATGAGACAGATACATGACACAGAGAATGAAACATTATTTCTGTAGTATTCCTGCCAAAAATGGGGAACCTTTTTTATAAACCCCAGTTGAAAGACATTCTGCAAAATAAGTGCCCTGAAAATAAATTTTTTAAAAATTCAAAAATTTCCAAAACAGTAAAAAGATATGAAAAACAAAGACTAAGTAACTCTTCCAGGCTGAAGGCCTGACAAGTAAGTGCAATGAATGATACAGGGTGCAATGGGATTCTAAAAGTGCCCACAATGACTCCAAATTTTTGTTGCTGTTGTTCTTGCTGGAAATGACTTTTACTTGAATCTAAGTTTAAGGGAGATTGGAGGAGATTATTACAAAGCTAAAACTCAAAACTCTATGATTCCAAGTTCATACTTTGTTTATTTTACTCATTAGTTTCATTGGAAGGACTGATACTGAGGCTGAACCTCTAATACTTTGGCCACCTAATGCGAAGAGTTGATTCACTGGAAAAGATTCTGATGCAGGGAAAAATTGAAGGCAAAAGGAGAAGGGGTGACAGAGGATGAGATGATTAGATAGCATAACCAACTCAACGGACATGAATTTGAATAAACTATGGGAGACAGTGAAGGAGACGGGAGCCTGGTATGCTGCAGTGCATGGGGTTGCAAAGAGGAGGATATGACTTAGCAACTGAACAACAAACTCATTAGAAATGTGTTTGCACTACCCCAAGTGATAATACCTTAAGTCCAGCTTTATGATTTTTTGATATGCAAATGAAGAAATGTAACTGTCAATCAATTCAGCAATTAAATGATCATTGCCAAAACAGGAGAATAAAAGAGATTGTGTATTACAGAATTTAAAATAAAATTATGCTGAGTTACCAGATACAATATAGATCACTAGCTAATATGGCCATAACATCTTTCCTGTTATCATCTATAACTGTGTAAAGTATCTTTTCAAATTAGTAATAACATTCATGATAGCAAGAATTTTAATACTAGAGGTCAGATATTTTTAAATGATTTTTATGATTTTGTTTCCCAATTCAGAAATGCCCACATGCCTGCTATGTGTTTGTTTAAGTGGCTCCGTATACTGTGAAGAAGTTGACATTGACGCTGTACCACCTTTGCCAAAGGAATCAGCCTATCTTTATGCACGATTCAACAAAATTAAAAAGCTGACCGCCAAAGATTTTGCAGACATACGTAAGCTAATTTTAAATAAAATATTAGTGTTAACTCATGTTAGTTATTTAACTCATATAAACACAAGTTTCTAGGTACCTGTGGCCTATCACATGTAGGATAGTCACTGCTGGGGTATTTTAAGTATCCTGTCAGGAGGGTGTTGCTGTGAGCGCCACACACAGCAACTACTTCTGCAGTCAAGTCCAAGTCCTGGATCACTCATCCCAGAAAAATTTTCTATATTCCAATCTTGTCGAGGGCTTCTGAAGAAAATTATACCAAGAAATGCACACTGGCTCCACTACACATTTATGAGATTAACCATAGTGAATTCATGCTGTCGCTGGTAGTTTCCAACTGATTGAATATAGTTGTTTCTCATTATTTGTGGATTTTATGTTTTCAAACTCACCTACTTTATAAAATTTATTTGTAACCCCAAAATAAATACTTCTGGCACTTTCAGGGTTATTCACAGCATGTGCACAGTGGCAAAAAATGTGAGTCATCCAGGTGAGGTAGAACAAGATGCTTTGTCCTTTATTTCAGCTTTAAACAAGCACCTCGTTTACAGTCTACTTAGTGCAATATTTTTCACTTTTCATTTTTTGGCTTTTTTGCTGTTTGAAACACTCCCTAAATATAGTGCTGAAGTGCTGTATATTGTTCCTAACTGCAAGAGGGCTGTGATGTGCCTTCCAGAGAAAATACGTGTTAAGCAGTCTTCATTTAAGTGAGTTACAGTGCTGTTGGTCGTGAGTTTAATATTAATGTAGCAACAATATATACTAAATAAGATGCCTTTAAAAAAGAAACACATAAAATTTTCTGATTGGCTGATGAAAACGTGTGATGAAAGGCTCGAATCCATATACTGCCTAGGAGCAATGGTTCCATATTCACTAACTCAGCATTTGTGTCGACTTTATAGATGACTACCTTAAATAGTGAGAAGTGACCATACCTCCCAATCATCCTAGACAGAACAAAAGTGATGCAGACATACACACACATATTGAATTTCTCTCTCAATATGTACCACGTTAACAAATTAGGGAACATTTTTGCCTTTGTTGTTTTTAAGCAATAAGGCATGAAGAGATTAAGATAATATACCCACAATCACAGGGGCTTCCCTGGTGGCTAAGACGGTAAAGTATCTGCCTGCAACATGGGAGGACCTGAGTTCGATCCCTGGGTCAGGAAGATCCCCTGGAGAAGGGAATGGCAACCCATTCCAGTATTCTTGCCTGGACAGGATGCCAGGGACAGAGGAGAGGAGCCTGGTGGGCTACAGTTTATAGAGTTGCAAAGAGTCAGACACAACTGAGCAACTAATACAAACAAAACAAACCCATAATCACAATGCAACAGGATGGCAAGAAATTCAAAAATATTTACATGATTCTATTCAATCAAACATAATGCTTGCTTTCCATAATTTGCAACAAAGAATTTCTTTCAAATTACTTGAGCATACTGAGAATTCAAACAAAAAAGGATGGAAGGACTCTATTAACTTAAAGTTCCCTTCCAAACCTGAAATTCTAGAACTCCAGTGAGAAATGACATCAGTGTCAAGCACTGAGTATATGCTGAGTATTCATTCAATAAAACTTACTAAGCTATTCATTGTACATGTTCTGCAAAGCACTAAAAATAAAAGAAATTTGAATTACCTGTTAAATAAATGCTTTTCCTCAGTCAACACAATTAAGAATTTAACTTCATGTATTTAAAAAAATTTTTTATGTATTGTTTGTATATTTTTCCTTTAAGCTAACTTAAGACGACTCGATTTTACGGGAAATTTGATTGAAGACATAGAAGATGGCACTTTTTCAAAACTTTCTCTGTTAGAAGAACTTACACTAGCTGAAAATCAACTACTGAAGCTTCCAGTTCTCCCTCCCAAGCTTACTTTATTTAATGCAAAATATAACAAAATCAAGAGTAGAGGAATCAAAGCAAATACATTCAAAGTAAGTATTTTATAGTATAACTGAGCACAATATAGTATCATTGTTATACAGCCAATAATAACATGATAAAAGAAGAAACTATAGGCTAGAATTTTGTTTTAAAACTATTACATAATAAATAGTGATATTATTAGGCTCATTCAAGTCTAGCTTATGCCTGTACCTCACTTAAAATAACTTTATTTTGTTTCATGGGACTACCTGGTGTCACATCTCTTTCCTTTGTTCACACACCAAATATTTATTTATATAGATAAAGACAGGCTTCCCTGGTAGCTCAGAGGTTAAAGCGTCTGCCTGCAATGCGGGAGACCCGGGTTTGATCCCTGGGTTGGGAAGATTCCCCTGGAGAAGGAAATGGCAACCCACTCCAGTATTCTTGCCTGGAGAATCCCATGGACGGAGGAGCCTGGTGGGCTACAGTCCGCAGGGTCGCAAAGAGTCGGACATGACTGAGCGATTTCATTTTCACTTTCTTTCATAGACAAAGACTCATGGTACCAAGAGTCTCCAAAACCTCAAAATGGGAGTTTTCCTGTGTTTTTTCTTCTCTACAGTATTAGTCATTCATAAACACCAGAAAAATCATGCTCTAAAGACTGAATTTTATTTTTAATACTTAAAAGTATTAGAACATAGAGTTCTGTAGGGAGATATTCTTTTGAATTCCATGATGGCACCTAATACAAAATTCTGTATGTAGTAAAAATTAAATATATTTCTTAATTTAGTCATTCAAGAAAATAAATGTTCAGGAAAAGGGGAAGGTGATTTACTTTGATTTAGGTAGCCAGGTTGTCTCAAAATGCAGTTTACAGAGAAGTAATCACCTCAGCCCAGGGCTTCCAGAGATCTGAAGTACTCATTCCCAGTCCTGGAAGAAGCCCCAGATAAAAGGCTGAGACAATCATGCTACTGGTTAGCAACAGAAGACCTTGCTCAAAATACAGGATTGTAGCTCCTTTTGACAATTTCTAACAGTTCCTCTGAAGTTAAGGAACTCTTACAGGACTTTCAGAAACTGGACTTACTTTAAAAACAAACAAACAAAATGCTTGTAATTTGAACATACACAATTTGTTAAAGACCTACAGGAGCTGGTCAACATTTACATAAGAAGTATTTGAATATTTTACATATGGATTACAGAAAGGATTCAGGACAAACTGGCATCAAAATGATAAAGTCGGCTATTTTCTAGTTTTGCTTAATGCCCAAGGCTGCAAAAGCCACTGGTAAAATCAAGTCACTCTAATCCATGTAAAGAGGTCCACTGGGGAAGACAGGAGTTTGATTCTTATATAATGGACCATAGGATGCTTAAGAGGGCTTCCTAGGTGGTACAGTGGTAAAGAATCTACCCGCCAAAACAGGAGACTTGGGTTGGATCCCTGGTTCAGGAAGATCTCCTGGTATAAGAAATGGCAACTCACGCCAGTATTCTTGCCTGGAAAATCCCATGGACAGAGGAGCCTGGTGGGTTCCATGGGTCACACAGAATTGGACATGACTGAGTGACTAAGCACACACGTAGGATGCTTAAGAAAGGATTAAAATAGCAACAAATTAATTCTAAAAAAAATAAAGAATCAAAATTCTGCCATAGAATGTATATAAAAAGTAAGGTAAAACATTACTGTCAGGGGAAACTGTTATCTTGAAACTATAGAATTGTACACAATAATGGGTTATCGATTATGAAGAGTAATCTAATATAGACCCCTTAGGGGGGTAAAAAAAAAACCATACCCAGCCACGTATTTAATACATTGGTTTGGAAGATATCTTACTAACAAGCACACACATCTCTTAGGAATATTCATTCTACTACAAGTCAGTGGAGCTGAAATGGAAAGTTCTGGAGGTTCAAGAGGGGGTTATAGCAGTACCAGGATCCAAATACAATCCTGCATAAGCATTAACATCATCACCTATTCCAAAGACAAATTTAAAGAGCCCCACAAATTGACATGAGGGCTGAGGCTGGCTATGACTGGGTATTCAGATGAGTAGACAGACATGGGGATGCATTAGGGTTCTATTGCCCTTTGTAAAGAACCGAAATACACTACTTGTAAACAACAAACAAAAAATCCCACCAAATCAAAAACTACCATACCAATGATTAATAGTATTGATACATGTCTATATCTATGTATTTATACATATGTATACTTATATATGTGTATATAGCTTGAATCGTGAAGAAATGCACTGATCTCAGGTATCAACTCAAGCAAAAGCACCTTTCCCTTACAGAAACTGAATAACCTCTCCTTCCTCTACTTGGATCACAATGCTTTGGAATCTGTGCCTCTTAATTTACCAGAAAGTCTGCGTGTAATTCATCTTCAGGTATGATTGCTCCTTTCACAGTATCAGACTTTAATTCAAATTACTATGGGTCAATCTTATAATTCATTAGGAAATTCACTTACTTATATGTAAATGTTGCCCATCAAAATAATTAATATTTAGTCAACTGCTCTCTCTTGCCCAGAAGCCACAGTTCTACTCAGAGCAAAACCAAAGGATCAGTAACACCAGGTATGAGGTCTGCTCTTATAGTATGGCTTGTCTCCAGGTGTGTACCTGGCATCTCCTAGTTAATCTGACATGTGGATGTGAAGTTAGGGGACACTAAGACCGGTGGTTTATGTTTCTTTCTCCAAATAGCACTGAACACTTGCTTTTGGAGACTTCCCAGCTGACTTTATTGTCCAAGATCAAAGGTAATAGAAAAGTGAAGAGGGAATAAAAAGAAACTAAAAGTGGTCTTTCACCATTACAAGAATTCTTATTTGTCCTTTTCACTTTTTTAAAGTACATTTAAGGACACAGTACCCATTTTGAGTTGACACTCTACAACAGGATACATTTTCCAGCTAGTATAATCTTATTTGTACTCAGAAATTTGTTACATATATGAGTTTTATTCTTAGAAAAAGCAAGTAGTCTGTTCTTTCAAAGTAATACTGTAGACTTTAAAAAGGGAGGCTCAGACTGCTCAGACAGAGTTTTTTATTACCATGAAGATGGATATATAGTATGTAGAGTATTTTAAAAAATCACTTTTTATCGACAGATAAAATATTCTGCCAGACCTCATTACACAGCATACAAAAGAATGATTTGGAGTTTATAAACAATTTTTCCCTTTTGTTTTCCAGTTTAACAACATAACTTCAATTACAGATGATACATTCTGCAAGGCTAATGACACCAGTTATATTCGGGACCGCATTGAAGAGATACGCTTGGAGGGCAACCCCATCATCCTGGGAAAACATCCCAACAGTTTTATCTGCTTAAAAAGATTGCCTGTAGGGTCATACATTTAACCATTATCAATGCAGCATTGCTAAAGTACACACATACTTATAATCTGTCTCAACAATGTTTAAAGGAGCATAAATATTTAATATTAATTTTGCATCTGACTATTGAAGGAACTTATGCTTTAAGCAGGATGTTAAAAAATAGTCTTATATATAACAACAAGTAAAAAGTAAGATTGAATCGCTAAGTTCAAAACAGAAATGTGAAAATATTTGAAGAGAATTACAAAATCCCTGTAGTTCATAATAGAGTACCGGTATGTTTTTATATAAATACCCCAAATTAAGAAGCGTTACAAAGTTAAAAGATAAGTCCAAGAAACTTTCAACTGTCTTTCCTGGCTTCCACTTGATCCCTAAAGCTTTTAAGGCATATGTTCCAAAGACTTTGAAAAGCTGAATATTTCTAAGGATCTCTCACTTTTCTTTCTTTTATGATTTATACATTATTCATTATGAAGTAGGAACTCTGTTTTCTTTCTTTTAAGGCAGCTACTATATTTTTACTTAGCCTGAGAAATAGGGTATAGTCTTATACCTAAGCAAAACTTTCCAAATAAAGCATAACTGTACTCTCTTAACAAACAGCTAATATAGTAATGTTCAATTATTCTGTTTTGTGGTCACACAATTAAAAGCTTTAGTAAAGTAGTATAAAAGTTTATTTACTCTAAATAATCAACATTCTAAGTCTACCACAAAACATTTTAGGAAGCTAAGCACATCAAAATCAGTATGCTTATTAAAAAAACTGAAAGTCCACTCTGTTTCTCAGAATATAGCCATAAAGTTCTCCACTGTAAAGTCTTTCAGTTACGATATACCTGCAAAATATTTTTTATACTATAGGAATGAATCTTATCAATAAATTTATCCAAATATAAAATATGAAAACAAAGCAAATTCTGTGGCATTACTATTGCACACCACCTTCCCAACCACCCATACACATTCATGTTCATGAAAATAGGCCATATATTCATAAGAAAGCATCTCAGCAACATTTTCTAAAGATCCATGATTAAATGATATGTTTAAAGATAAGAATTAATCTCTAATCTAATAGTGATGATTTATAACGGCACTGCTGCCAGACTGAAATTCCTGAAATTACCTTCCTCTTGCCCAAACCCCATTCAAAATTCTTAGCTTCCACACTTCTTTGGGGTTGCATATAAAATTATCGCTGCTTTAGAAATAAAGGTCTGAAGTGCGTATATAAAAATCACCAACATTGTTTCCAACATCAATTATAAATTAGAATCAAGTTGGTCTCTATCCTATTTCTGGAACAAATATTATTGGTGTTTTTTCATTTCATAATAAAGTAATAAAAGTAAAAAATATGCTCATTTCCATTATCTTAAATAGATAATGCTTTATTTTTGACACTGATAATGAAAGAAACAGAGGATTAAAATTTAAAATATTTTACCCTACAAACATTCCTGAAAGAAACTAAAGAAGATACGCATAAATAGAAGGACAGCTTGTGTTCATGAATGAAAGATGGAAAAGTTAGTATGCCAACACTATCCAAAACAATTTATAGATTCAAAACAATCCTTATCAAAATCTCAATGTAATATTTTGAAGAACTGGGAAAACCCACCAAAATTCATATGGAATCTCAAGGGATTCCAAATAGTCAAAAGAAATTTGAAAGAAAGAACAAGACTGCAGGATTCTACACTTCCTCATTTCAAAATGTAACTACAAAGCTACAGTAATTAAAAGTGTGGTACTGGCATAAGGACAGACATATAGACCAATGGAATAGAATAGTGAGACCAGAAACAAAACTTTGCATGTATAATCAAATGATTTTTGAAAAAGGCATCAAGACCACTCAATTAGGAAAAGACAGTCTCTTCAACAAGTGGTGCTAGGAAAACTGGATATTCACGTGTATAAGAATGAAGCTGGACTGCAGGCTTACAACATACACAAAAATTAACTCAAACTGAATTAAATACCTAAACTTAAGAGCTAATCCATAAAACTCCTACTAAAAATAAATAGAAAATTATGTATGATTCTGAATTTGGCAACAATTTCCTGGATATGACACCAAAAGCACAGGATAAAAAAGAAAAGAAAACATAGATAAACTGGACTTCAAAATTAAAAATTTCTATACATCAAAGAACACTATCAAGAAAATGAAAAGACAATTCAGTGAATGGAAGAAAACATGTGCCCATCATATTTGATGAGGTAAATATGTAAAAAATATCTACAACTCAACAACAAAAAACCTGATGCAAAAAGGGACAAAGAACTTAAATAGGCATTGCTCCAAAGAAGAAATACAAATGGACAATTAGCACATGAAAAGATACTCAAGGTCACTAATCATTAGGGAAGGAAATGCAAATCAAAGCCAGAAAGAATACCAAGTCACACCCAAAAGTTTGGTTACAAAAAACAAAACAAAAACCCAGACAATAAGGAATGTTGGCAAAGATGTGAAGAAACTGGAAGCCTCATGTCCTGCTGTTGGGGATGTAAAGTGGTGCAAGCTGAAAGAAAGAATTATACAATCCAGCAATTCCACTTACAGGTATATATACTTAAAAGAATTAAAATTGAGACTTGCATAGATATTTGTACACCAATGACTTGAGAAGGACTATTCACAATAGCCAAAAGGTGAAAACAATTAAGTGTCTATTAAAAGATGAATGAATAAACAAAATTTGGTAAGTACATATAACAGAATAGTATCCAGGGTTAAAAGGAATGAAATTTTGACACATGCTACAATATAAATAAATCTTGAGGACAGTATATTAAGTGAAATAATCTGGCAAAAAGAACAAATTTTATGATTCTGCTTGAACAAGATACGTAGTCGAATTCACAGAAATGGAAAATAGAATGATGGTTCCCAGAAGTTGTGGGACAGAGGAATGACAAATTAAGTGTTTAATGGGGACAAGGTTTTCAGTTTGGGATGAATAAAACATTCTGTAGATAAACACTGGTGATGACTGCATAACCATGTGACTGTTTCTTTCCATTCTAACAACCCTGTCACCAGCAAAGACCAGCTCAAATAAGCACTTTATCTGCTACAGGAAAAGCACACCAATTATACTTCTACACTTGCCTTAAAAACACATAGAGGAAAATCAGCTTAAAAATGGATCTAGTGCTCACATTTCCCACAACTCATCCTAATGTATAAGTAAATGGCCACATGATATGATTTATTATCATAACTGCCAGCATGCTCCTCAATCATTCCTCTATTTTACCAATTCTGAAGAAGAGCTATTTAACTGTTCTTGTTCAAGAGCACCTGCAAGTAAACATGATCCTGGGAACTCCTCAAGGGACCACAGCACACTACAGATACAGGCATGCTTCATTCTAAAGAAAATCCTGTGCCTGACAGATTAGCTCAACCAAATAAAATGCAGATGATGATGACTAAGATTTAAAAAAGGAACCCAAAATAAACGAGTGTTAGCACCAGTCATAAAAACAACAGTCATGACAAAAGTCCTGACTCAGGATTTTGAGGAAACCTGAACCTTGCCATATTATTCATGTGAACTCTTTCAGAACTGATTTCTGTGTGAATCCCTGCTGTCAATAATTTGATCTGATCCAACTAAGCATGAGTCAGAGGATTACAATGCAGCCAAACATAATTCTAGCCATGAGAAACAAAAACAGGGAGTTTTAAAAATGTCTTCGTATCTGCATCAGACCTAAGAAGCATTACTTTATAAGAATCAGACCTCAATATTTAAATGTGAAATAAACAATAAGTAAGAAGCTTAAATTCAGAGAGTGATTCAGGATGTAAAGATTACATTATGACATTATAAGGCTTCTATGCTTATATTCTTTATTAGCATTTGCCATTTTACTTCAAGTATCCTTGACAGATTAATTTTTCAAAATGTATATTATAAAATAAATATGACTATAATTATTTTTCTTTCAATGAAAATGGTTCACTGACTTGTACAGACGCATTCCTCCTCTATTTACTGCAAATATACAAATTCCAGAAGCCAATAAAAATATTTTCTATTGTTTGAAAACTATAACAATGTTATCTTAAATCCCCAAATTGACATCAGCTTCACTTTCCATATATGTTTAAATTGAAAGATTTTAGACTCTACCTTGAAATGTTTAAATGTGCGCTTACGATAGTCACACCACTCCACAAAGAAGCGTAGGCTTTGGAAAAACATAAGCAGATCTCTTTTTTCTTCTGCTCTGTAGAAATAAAAGGTTCTATGATTAATAAATATCATTAAATGAACCCCCCAATCTGGCTTTATCTTTTTACAGACCTGACACTACTTGCTTGATATATCTCTATATACCAAACTCTGCATTTCTGAGTATGTCCCCTGCGTGATTTCTCAGACTGGAATTCACTTTTCTCCATTTTCAAATGTTTAAATTCTACCCATCTTTCAAGATATCACACAAATGGGACATCCTCCTTGATACCTCATTTGATGATCTGTGGTATAGTAAAGAATATATCTGGTCTTAGTTACTAGTTCCTAGTCATTATTTCATGCAAGGATAGGCACAAAAAAGGACAGAAATGGTAAGAACCTAACAGAAGAAGAAGAGATTAAGAAGAGGTGGCAAGGATACACGGAAGAACTATACAAAAAAAGTTTTAACAACCGGGAAAATTCTATGGCGCGGTCACTCATCTAGAGCCAGACATCCTGGGGTGTGAAGTCAAGCGGGCCTTAGGAAGCATTACTGCAAACAAAACTAGTGAAGGTGATGGAATTCCAGCTGAGCTCTTTCAAATCCTAAAAGATGATGCTGTAAAAGTGATGCACTCAATATGCCAGCAAATATGGAAAACTCAGCAGTGGCCACAGGACTGGAACAGGTCAGTTTTCACTCCAATCCCAAAGAGATATAATGCCAAAGAATATTCAAACTACTGTATACTACTTGTATGGTGAGGACATTTATGAGCACAAATTGTGCTCATTTCATGTGCTAAGCAAGGTAATGCTCAAAACCCTTCATGTTAGGCTTCAACAGTACATGAACTGAGAACTTCCAGATGTATAAGCTGGATTTAGAAAAGGCAGAGGAACAGAGATCAAATTGCCAACATCCACTAGATCACAGAGAAAACAAGGGAATTCTAGAAAAACATCTACTTCTGCTTCATTGACTATGCTAAAGCCTTTGACTGTGTGGATCTCAACAAACTGTGGAAAATTCTTATACAGACAGTAATACAAGACCACCTTACCTGTTTCCTGAGAAACATGATGCAAGTCAAGAAGCAACAGTTAGAACCAGACATGGAACAATGCACTGGTTCAAACTGGGAAAGGAGTATGACAAGGTTACATACTATCACCCTGTTTATTTAACTCTATGCAGAGTTCAGTTCAGTTCAGTTCAGTCGCTCAGTCGAGTCCGACTCTCTGCGACCCCATGAACTCAGTTGTACAACAATACCTACACAGTAGGTATGACATTACTTTCCATTACGGGGGAAGCACACAGGAGAGGTGTACAGGCAAGGACTGGTGCCCGTTAAGAGAACACTGTGTTCAAAGAACTGCAAGGTATTCAGAATGGCTAGAGTGAGGAGAAGGAGGAGAAAAGTGAAGAGGAAAAGATCAGAGATGAGATTAGGACAGTGCCAATTCATTTGTTCATTTATTCCTTAGACTGAAGTCCTACTATGTACCATCCACTGTATTAAGTTCACTTCAGTTGCTTAGCCGTGTCTGTCTCTCCGTGACCCCATGAATCCCAGCATGCCAGGCCTCCCTGTCCATCACCAACTCCCGGAGCTCACTCAAACTCATGTGAATCGAGTCAGTGATGCCATCCAGCCATCTCATCCTCTGTCGTCCCCTCCTCCTCCTGCCCCCAATCCCTCCCAGCATCAGAGTCTTTTCCAATAAGTCAACTCTTTGCATGAAGTGGCCAAAGTATAGGAGTTTCAGCTTCAACATCAGTCCCTCCAATGAACACCCAGGACTGATCTCCTATAGAATGGACTGGCTGGATCTCCTTGCAATCCCAAGGGACTCTCAAGAGTCTTTTCCAACACCACAGTTCAAGAGCATCAATTCTTCAGCACTCAGCTTTCTTCACAGTCCAACTCTCACATCTACACATGACTACTGGAAAAACCATAGTCTTGACTAGACGGACCTTAGTCGGCAAAGTAACGTCTCTGCTTTCAATATGCTATCTAGGTTGGTCATAACTTTTCTTCCAAGGAGTAAGCATCTTTTAATTTCATGGCTGCAATCACCATCTGCAGTGATTTTGGAACCCCAAAAAATAAAGTCTGACACTGTTTCCCGTTTCCCCATCTGTTTCCCATGCAGTGATGGGACCAGATGCCATGATCTTTGTTTTCTGACTATTGAGCTTTCAGCCAACTTTTTCACTCTCCTCTTTCACTTTCCTCAAGAGGCTTTTTAGTTCCTCTTCACTTCCTGCCATAAGGGTGGCATCATCTACATATCTGAAGTTATTGATATTTCTCCCGGCAATCTTGATTCCAGCTTGTGTTTCTTCCAGTCCAGCGTTTCTCAGGATGTACTCTGGATATAAGTTAAATAAGCAGGGTGACAATATACAACCTTGACGTACTCCTTTTCCTATTCGGAACCAGTCTGTTGTTCTGTGTCCAGTTCTAACTGTTGCTTCTTGTCCTGCATATAGGTTTTTCAAGAGGCAGGTCAGGTGGTCTGGTATTCCCATTTCTTTCAGAATTTTCCACAGTTTGTTTTGATCCACACAGTCAAAGGCTTTGGCATAGTCAATAAAGCAGAAATGGATGTTTTTCTGGAACTCTCTGGCTTTTTCCATGATCCAGCGCATGTTGACAATTTGATCTCTGGTTCCTCTGCCTTTTCTAAAACCAGCTTGAACATCTGGAAATTTTATAGTTCACACATTGCTGAAGCCTGGCTTGGAGAATTTTGAGCATTACTTTACTAGTGTGTGAGATGAGTGCAATTATGCGGTAGTTTGAGCATTCTTTGGCATTGCCTTTCTTTGGGATTGGAATGAAAACTGACCTTTTCCAGTCCTGTGGCCACTGCTGAGTTTTCCAAATTTGCTGGCATATTGAATGTGGCACTTTCACAGCATCATCTTTCAGGATTTGAAATAGTTCAACTGGAATTCCATCACCTCCACTAGCTTTGTTCATAGTGATGCTTCCTAAGGCCCACTTGACTTCACATTCCAGGATCTCTGGCTCTAGGTGAGTGATCACACCATCGTAATTATCTTGGTCTTGAAGTTTTGTACAGTTCTTCTGTGTATTCTTGCCACCTCTTCTTAATATCTTCCACTTCTGTTAGGTCCATACCATTTCTGTCCTTTATTGATCCCATCTTTGTATAAAATGTTCCCTTGGTATCTCTAATTTTCTTGAAGAGATCTCTAGTCTTTCTCATTCTGTTGCTTTCCTCTGTTTCTTTGCATTGATCGCTGAGGAAGGCTTTCTTATCTCTCCTTGCTGTTCTTTGGAACTCTGCATTCAGATGCTTATATCTTTCCTTTTCTTCTTTGCTTTTTGCTTCTCTTCTTTTCACAGCTATTTGTAAGGCCTTCCCAGACAGCCATTTCGCTGTTTGGCATTTCTTTTCCATGGGGATGGTCTTGATCCCTGTCTCCTGTACAATGTCACGAACCTCCATCCATAGTTCATCAGGCACTCTATCAGATTCAGTCCTTTAAATCTATTTCTCACTTCCACTGTATAATCATATGGGATTTAATTTAGGTCATACCTGAATGGTCTAGTGATTTTCCCTCCTTTCTTCAATTTAAGTCTGAATTTGGCAATAAGGAGTTCATGATCTGAGCCACAGTCAGCTCCCAGTCTTGTTTTTGCTGACTGTATAGAGCTTCTCCATCTTTGGCTGAAAAGAATATAATCAATCTGATTTTGGTGTTGACCATCTGGTGATGTTCATGTGTAGAGTCTTCTCTTGTGTTGTTGGAAGAGGGTGTTTGCTATGACCAGTGCGTTCTCTTGGCAAAACGCTAATAGCCTTTGCCCTGCTTCATTCCGTACTCCAAGGTCAAATTTGCCTGTTACTCCATGTGTTTCTTGACTTCCTACATTTGCATTCCAGTCCCCTATAATGAAAAGGACATCTTTTTTGGGTGTTAGTTCTAAAAGTTCTTGTAGTTCTTCACAGAACCGTTCTACTTCAGCTTCTTCAGCATTACTGGTTGGGGAATAGGCTTGGATTATCGTGATATTGAATGGCTTGCCTTGGAAATGAACAGAGATCATTCTGTCGTTTTTGAGATTGAAGTCCGAGGTCAGGGGCGGCGGCCAAGAGGAGCCACCCCAGGTCCGAGGTCAGGGGCGGCGGCCAAGAGGAGCTACCCCACATCCGAAGTCAGGGGTAGCGGCTGAGAGGGCTCCTGCAATCCTGAGGTAAGGGGCAGCGGCCGAGAGGAGCTACCACAGGCTCAAGGTCAGGGGAGGGGGCCGAGAGGAACAACCCCATGTCCAAGGAGCTGTGGCTGCACGGTAGCAGGAAGGCCGAGAGGAGCTACTCTACGTTCAAGGTCAGGAGGGGCAAGCCGTGAGGACATACCCCTCGTCCAAGGTAAGGAGCAGCGGCTGCGCTTCGCTGGAGCAGCCGTGAAGAGATACCCCAAGCCCAAGGTAAGAGAAACCCAAGTAAGTGTTGTGAGAGAGCATCAGAGGGCAGACACACTGAAACCATAATCACAGAAAACTAGCCAATCTGATCACAAGGACCACAGCCTTGTCTAACCAATGAAACTAAGCCATGCCGTGTGGGGCCACCCAGACTGATGGGTCATGGTGGAGAGGTCTGACAGAATGTGGTCCACTGGAGAAGGGAATGGCAAACCACTTCAGTATTCTTGCCTTGAGAACCCCATGAACAGTATGAAAAGGCAAAATGATAGGATACTGAAAGAGGAACTCCCCAGGTCGATATGTGCCCAATATGCTACTGGAGGTCAGTGGAGAAATAACTCAAGAAAGAATGAAGGGAAGGAACCAAAGCAAAAACAATACCCAGCTATGGATGTGACTGGTGATAGAAGCAAGGTCCGATGCTGTAAAGAGCAATATTGCATAGGAACCTGGAATGTCAGGCCCATGAATCAAGGCAAATTGGAAGTGGTCAAACAGGAGATGGCAAGAGTGAACACTGACATTCTAGGAATCAGCGAACTAAAATGGACTGGAATGGGTGAATTTAACTCAGATGACCATTACATCTACTACTGTGGGCAGGAATCCCTCAGAAGAAATGGAGTAGCCATCATGGTCAACAAAAGAGTCTATGCAGAGTACATCATGTGAAATGCAGGGCTGGATGAATTACAAGTCGAAATCAAGGCTGCTAGGAGAAATATCAACAATGTCAGATATGCAGATGAACTGACTCATTAGAAAAGACCCCGATGCCAGGAAAGATTGAAGGCAAAAGGAGAAGAGGGTGGCAGAGGATAAGATGATTGAATGGCATTAGTGATTCAATGGACATGAACTTGGGCAAAGTCCAGGAGATGGTGAGGGACAGGGAGTTCTGGGCCTCTGTAGTCCTTGGGATCACAAAGAGTGACAACTACCAGGGAGGGAGTGCAACCCCACCCATTAGCAGATAATTGGATTAAAGCTTTACTGAGTAAGGCCCTGCCCACCAGAGCAAAACCCAGTTATTCCCATCACCAATCCCTCTCATCATGAAGCTGACATAAGCCTCTTAGCCTCATCCATCAGAGGGCAGACAGAAGAAACAAGAAGCACAGTCTCACAGAGGTTAAAACAAAAACCCCACTACAGAAAGTTAATCACAGTGAAAAAGCTGAAAGTTAATGTCCCAGATGAAAAGACAAGATAAAAACTCAGAAAATCAATTCATGAAGTGGAGATAGGCAACCTTCCAGAAAAATAATTCAGAATAATGATAGTGAAGATGATTCAGGATCTCAGGAAAAGAATGGAGGCAAAGACTGAGAAGATACAAGATATGTTTACCAAAGACCTAGAAGAACTAAAGAACAAATAAACAGGGATGAATAATACACTAGAAAGAATCAATAGCAGAATAACTGAGGCAGAGGAACAGCTATACAATTGGGAGGACAGAATGGTGGAAATCACTGCCACAGAACAGAATACAGAAAAAAGAATGAAAAGAGATGAAGATAGCCTAACAGAACTCTGGGACAACATTAAATGCACCAACATTTGATTATAGGGGTCCCAGAAGAAAAAGAGAGAGAGGAAGGACTTGAGAAAAAATTTGAAAAGATAATAGCTGAAAACCTTCTTAACAAGGGAAAGGAAATAGTCAACCAAGTCCAAGAAATCCAGAGATTCCCAGAAAGGATAAACCCAAGGAGGAACACACTGAGACACACAGTAATCAAACTGACAATTAAAGAAGAGATAAAACATTAAAAGCAACAAGGGAAAAATGACAAACATCATACAAGGGAATTCTCCCTAGGCTATCAGCTGATTTCTCAACAGAAACTCTACAAGCGGAAGGGAATGGCATGATATACTTAAAGTGATGAAAGAGAAGAACCTACAACCAAGAATACTCTACCCAGGAAGACTCTCCTTCAGATATGATGCAGAAATCAATATCTTTCCAGACAAGCAAAAGTTAAGACAATTCAGCACCACCAAACCAGCTTTACAACAAATGCTAAAGGAACTTTTCTAGGCAGGGAACACAAGAGAAGGAAAAGACTTACAGAAAATAAACCCCAAACAATTAAGAAAATGGTAATAGGATCATACCCATAGATAATTACCTTAAACGTAAATGGATTAAATGCAAATCCCAAAGGGGTAGATTGGCTGAGCGGATGAAAACATGTGCATGTATGCATTTCCACCTACCACATCACTGCTTGACTCCTCACCCCAAGTTGTATGTTCATTATTTTATATTGTTGAGTTAATCATGTTCCCATTATGGCTTGCAATTGTAATTATCTTTTATTTTTTGTCTGGCTATTGATTGTGAAAACTAATAAGCATCTTTTACTATTGTGACTATGTGACTACTACTCAATACCATTATATCATGTTTGGTCAACAGAAAAATAACAGAACTCTATACCACCAATGCTGTGCTTAGTCGTTTAGTCATGTCTGACTGCCAAAACTAGATCTAATAGAAAACCCTGTAATCACTTTTTAAAATCCAGATGCATATCAGAATTATCTTGAAATTTTTTGAAAAATACAAATGCTCAGGTATTGCTTTTTTCCTCCAGGGCTCCAGATATGTTTCTAATCAACAGTCAGGTTTAAAAACAACTGGACTATATGATGATCTTTTACTTTTATCTAGTTCATTTCACTTTTTCTATTTCATATTCAGTGCTCTCATTTCATTCAGTTTATGTTCTCTAATTTCTCCATCTCTTTTTTTTTTTCAGATGTTCTTTCTCAAGCCTTTCTCAAGCTTAGCAGAAAAGCTTTTGTATACATATACATATAAATGTATAATATATATTTTAGAAAACTTATAAATTTTTGCCTAACTAAAAAATCTATGACATTTTGATTCTACTTCATGGAAAATAGACGGGGAAACAGTGGAAACAGTGTCAGACTATTTTTTTGGGCTCCAAAATCACTACAGATGGTGACTGCAGCCATGAAATTAAAAGACACTTACTCCTTGGAAGGAAGTTATGACCAACCTAGATAGTATATACAAAAGCAGAGATATTACTTTGCCAACAAAGGTCCGTCTAGTCAAGGCTATGGTTTTTCCAGTAGTCATGTATGGATGTGAGAGTTGGACTGTGAAGAAAGCTGAGTGCTGATGAACTGATGCTTTTGAACTGTGGTCCTGGAGAAGACTCTTGAGAGTCCCTTGGACTGCAAGGAGATCCAACCAGTCCATTCTGAAGGAGATCAACCCTGGGATTTCTTTGGAAGGAATGATACTAAAGCTGAAACTCCAGTACTTTGGCCACCTCATGCAAAGAGTTGACTCACTGGAAAAGACTTTGACGCTGGGAGGGATGGGGGCAGGAGGAGAAGGGGACGACCAAGGATGACATGGCTGGATGGCATCACTGACTCGATGGACACAAGTCTGAATGAACCCCGGGAGTTGGTGATGGACAGAGAGGCCTGGCATGCTGCAGTTCATGGGGTCGCAAAGTCGGACAGGACTGAGCGACTGAACTGAACTGAAGTGAACTGAACTGAGACTATATAAAAAGCAGTAGAGAGGTTTATTCTCTCCATACTTGGTCATTCAGGCAAATAACTCTGTAACCATGAGTTAAAGAACACACTGGAACTGCTTCTCAGAGGGATCTCACCAAAGTAGTCTTCATGGAAGCTAGTGATATGTCTATGAAAGTGACGAATTTGGGACATCTCTTGATCACTGAAGCTACTTTTAAAGTAATCTTGGTGAACTTATTAAAATTTGGAATAGTAAGTAACTCCATAGAGCAAGTAGCTTGTGGAAGTCATCATGGGGATTAACTGAATTGTTTCTTGGAAAATGACCTAAAATTGTCTCAGGCATACGAAAAAAGAGCATGCTTATGTAATAACCATTCAGCTTACCTGTAAAATGATTAATCTGAGTAGTTTTATCCTAAATCTCTTCTAGTTAGAACTTTTTATGTTTGTTTTTTTTTTTTTTTTAAGTAACAGCAAAAAAGTGAAGAAGGCATCTGGCACATAGATTTCATTCTCAAAGAGTCCCTGTAACTAGATCAGTTGAGTGTATTATAAATAGTGGTGGGCACATATTCTTACTGAAGGAGTTTAGGAATTCATGCCACAAGTAATATCAAACAATAGGCAATCTGTAAGATGAAGTAATTCCATGCAGAGTGGGTGGCCCAGAGGAATACAAAACTGTAGCTTTAGTTTTGCTGAGATGCATTCCCCAAATACTGGCTCATTCCATGCTGTAAACGAGAGACCTATTAATAGCTTAAGGATGTTCTTCTCATAGTTCTATTATTCCAACTCCAATAAGTTCCATTATTTCTCAGAAATATTTTTATTCTTTGATTTGTTATCCTTCATACAAACTTCTGGAATGGGGCAGAAGCTTGCAAATAATTTTATCCAGTTCCTTCATTTTGCAGATAAAGAAAGAGCTCCACAGAGTTTAAATATTTTTCCTAATTCAGAGGTGTTAGTCATTAGTTTAAAACCAACAAAATGTGTTATATACCAGTACACTGTCCTTGTTATCACATATTTGTAAACTAAAGATAACATATATATATACATATACACATATATACACGCTAGGTGATTATAATACAAGGCAACATATGATTCATTTTTAGAGAGTACCTAGAGTTGATAACCAGTGAGGTACAATAAGGCAAGGTTAGCTCCCTGATTTACACATATGTCACCTTGTAAAAGAATTGATGCTTTCAAACTGTGGTGTTGGAGAAGACTCTTGAGAGTCCTTAGACTGCAAGGAGATCAAACCAGTCAATCTTAAAGGAAATCAGCCCTGAATATTCATTGGAAGGACTGATGCTGAAACTCCAATAATTTGGCTACCTGATGCTAACAGCCAACTCATTAGAAAAGACCCTGATGCTGGGAAAGATTGAAGGCAGAAGGAGAAGGAGACGACAAAGGATGAGATGGCTGGATGGGATCACAGGACATGAGTTTAAGTAAACTCCGACAGATAGTGGACAGGGAAGCCTGGTGTTGTGCAGTCCATGGGGTCGCAAAGAGGTGGACATGACTAAGTGACTGAACAACAAAAACAATATCTTTTAAATAAAGCCCTCCCTGACCACGTTATTTAAAAGTGAATAGCTCTCACTTATCATGTATACTCCCTATTTTCCATCCCACTTTATTTTCCCTGATACCACTTATTGCTATCTAATATTGTTCAATTATATTATTTTTGGCTTTCTTGGTGGCTCAGACAGTAAAGAATCCACCTGCAATGCAGGATACTCGGGTTAAATCCCTGGGTTGGGAAGATTACTTGGAGGAGGGCATGGTTTTATTATCCCTGATACCACTTATCACCATCTAATATTGTTCAACTGTATTATGAGAGACTAATATGGAACAAAGTACATAATACCCATTCAACACATATGTATTTATTTATTTTTAAATTTTCATTCTGGGGCAGAAGAGGTATATTTTAAGACTGGCAAGTCTTTTTATGCAAAAATGTAAGGAAGGGTTCAAAAATATAGGAGTAAGGAATTATACATCTTAAAAAAAATAAGAATGATAAAATATCTATAATAAATAGATACGTACACATATGTACACATACACAGGGTGAAGGAAGATTTATTTCTTAAGCAAGGTCTAATGTCTATTGAGAAATGTAAAGTGAAGTGCTGGAGTTGAAAAATCATCAGTTTGCAATCATAGTAAAGAGAAGATCGGATAAGAATCACCAGGTGGTGCTATATATATATAGGCAGAAATTTTAATGAGGAGTAGCATCTGCATGGTCATAAAGTGTCTCCCCATAGACTGCCTATTAGTTGTGAGGTAAGAAAAAGCAGTGATGATATAGTGGAGAATCGAGTAACAGTTTGGCTGATGATTAAAATTAACATCACCTTTGAGTAACATATCTGAAAAAGACAAAATATCAACTATACAGTATTTTGTCTAAGAATACATAAGAGCAATTGATGAGAAAAAATTCAAGATAAAATTAAAAACATTCTATATGTGGCAGGACTGGGGCAGGGGGGAGGTGAAAGACTTATATTTTGTAAAGATGGCAAAGTCATAAAGTGCTCATAAATTGTTCCAGATTAAAGAAATCTATAAGACATGACAACTAAATGGAATACTTGACCCTAGACTAGATCATGTACTGCAGAGGAAAAGAAAACACGAGAGGACATTATTAGATCAACTAACCAAACTGAAATATGGATGGCAAAATAGATAAAAGTATTATATCAATGTCAGTTTATGAGGACTTCCCTGGTGGTCCAGTGGTTAAGAATTCAGCTTGCAATACAGAGGATGTGGGTTTGATCCCTGGTTGGGAAATTAAGATCCCACATGCCATGGAGCAACCAACCCCGCAGACACTCTGGTACTCCTGCACTGCAGCTACTGAGTCTGCATGCCACAATTAGAGTCTGTGCGCTGCAACGGAAGATCCCACGGGAAGAAACAAAGATCCTGTGTGCCACAACTAAGACTGGATGCAGCCAAATAAATAAATACAAAAAAACAGAAATTACTTTTAAAAACGTCAATTTATAGACTCATTCACTGCACTATAAGTACAGAAGAGAACACCTCTATTCTTAGGTTGCACACCAAAGTACCTAAGAGAACAACAGAAATGGTAAAAACCTGGTTAAATATAACAGTCTACCACTTTTTAGTTCCTTAAGTCATAAATCATGGTTGAAAAGTAAAAACTATAACGTTGTCTGATGGGGTTTTCAGTGGATACATATGAATGTAATTCATATAAAATCTATAACATGAAGAGAGAGAAAGAGATCTATATGGCTATAAGTATTTCCAGACAGTACCTACAGTGGTGAAGTATTAAATCTAAGTAGACTGTTAAAAGTTACCTTATGTAGTTAAAATATATCAGATAGACAATAAAAATAATAATATTATTAATACTTTTCTAATGTCTGAAAGATGAAATTACTCTCCAAAGAACAAAGGCTTATAAACAGCACTTGTTGTTGTTCAGTCACAGAGTCATGTCTGAGTCTTTCGCGACCCCATGGACTGAAGTCCGCCAGGCTCCTCTCTCCATGGGAATTTCCAGGCAAGAATACTGGAGTGGGTTGCCATTGCCTTCTCCAGGGGATCGTCCTGACCCAGGGATTAAACTTGAGTCTCTTGAATCTCCTGCATTGGCAGGAGGATTCTTTACCACTGAACCATCAAGGGAAACCTATAAAAAGCAGTAGTTATTTCATTAGAGCTTACAAGGCCAAACTGGTAAGACATTTTGATCTTCATCAAGAAAGGGAGCAAAAAATATGCAATCATGTGATGCTGGAGTGAGCCAAGAAATAAAAAATAAAAACTACAATGCCTAAAGTTTAAACACACACACACGATACTTGGAGAAAAAGAGAAAAAGAAAAAGATAGTTTTGTTACATAACTTTTTAAAAGAACTGTATTTAAAGTGGATTAAGTCACAATTCCCTCACTCCCATTTTATATATCCATAGTATACTATTTTAGAAAGTGTGTGTGTGTGGGTGAGAGAGAGAGAGAAAGAAAGCATGCATGTTTTGGCTCTTATAGCTGTAGGAATTATTGCATTTTATCTATTTTTCCCAAGCACAGTTAAAACTTCACTAAATGTGAAACAGATGTTATGAACTTCCTTCACTAAATGTTGGCAGTGGTGCATTTCAATTGCAACTGCAATAGTCAAAAAAGTAAAGTAACTCCAAATGTGTCTTTCTCAAGCAAGGATAAAGTAAGCACAAAGAAAAATTTGGAATAAAAATTTTAAACTTAAAAAAAAAATCAGTCGCTCAGTTGTGTCAGACTCTTTGTGACCCCATGAACTGTAGCACACCAGGCCTCCCTGTCCATCACCAACTCCTGGAGCTTACTCAAACTCACGTGCATTGAGTCAGTGATGCCATCCAATCATCTCATCCTCTGTCATACCCTTCTCTCGCCTTCAATCTTTTCCAGCATCAGGGTCTTTTCAAATGAGTCAGTTTGTCACAACAGCTGGCCAAAGTACTGGAGTTTCAGCTTCAGCATCATTCCTTCCAATGAATATTCAGGACTGATTTCCTTTAGGATGGGCTAGATGGATCTCCTTGCTGTCCAAGGGACTCTCAAGAGTCTTTTCCAGCACCACAGTTCAAAAGCATCAATTCTTTGGTGCTCAGCTTTCTTTCTAGTCTAACTCTGACATCCATACAGGACTACTGGAAAAAACACAGCTTTGACTACAGGGACCTTTGTTGGCAAAGTAATGTCTCTGCTTTTTAATCAGCTGTCTAGGTTGGTCATAACTTATCTTCCAAGGAGCAAGCATCTTTTAATTTCATGGCTGAAGTCACCATCTGCCGTGATTTTGGAGCCCAAAAAATAAAGTCTGTCACTATTTCCACTGGTCCCCACTATTTGACCTGAAGTAATGGGACCAGATGCCATGATCTTAGTTTTCTGAATGTTGAGTTTTAAGCCAACTTTTCCACTCTCTTCTTTCATTTTCATCAAGAGGCTCTTTAGTTCTTCTTTGCTTTCTGCCATAAGGGTAGTGTCATCTGCATATCTGAGGTTATTGATATTTCTCCTGGCAATCTTGATTTCAGCTTGTGCTTTATCCAGTCCAGCATTTCTCATGATGTACTCTGCATATAAGTTAAATAAGCAGGGTGACAATATACAGGCTTGATGTACTTCCTTTCCTATTAGGAATCAGTATATTGTTCCATGTCCAGTTCTAACTGTAGCTTCTTGACCCGCATCCAGATTTCTCAGGAGGCAGGTAAGGTGGTATTCCCATCTCTTGAAGAATTTTTCAGTTTGTTGTGATCCACAAAGTCAAAAGCTTTGGCAAGTCAATAAAGCAGAAATAGATGTTTTTCTGGAACTCCCTCGCTTTTTCGATGATCCAACGGATGGTGGCAATTTGATTTCTGGTTCCTCTGCTTTTTCCAAATCCAGCTTGAACATCTGGAAGTTCATGGTTTCCGTATTGTTGAAGCCTGGCTTGGAGAATTTTGAGCATTACTTTGCTAATGTGTGAGATGACTGCAATTGTGTGGTAGTTTGAACATTCTTTGGCATTGCCTTTCTTTGGGATTGGAATGAAAACTGATCTTTTCCAGTCCTGTGGCCACTGCTGAGTTTTCCAAATTTGCTGCCATATTGAGTGTGGCACTTTCACAGCATCATCTTTTAGGATTTGAAATAACTCAACTGGAATTCCATCACCTCCACTAGCTTTGTTCAAAGTGATGCTGCATAAGGCCCACTTGACTTCACATTTCAGGATGTCTGGCTCTAGGTGAGTGATCACACCATCGTGGTTATCTGTGTCACGAAGATCTTTTTTGTATAGTTTTCCTGTGTATTCTTGCCACCTCTTCTTAATATCTTCTGCTTCTGTTAGGTCCATACCATTTCTGTCCTTTATTGTGCTCATCTTTGCATGAAGTGTTCCCTTGGTATCTCTAATTTTCTTAAAGAGATCTCTAGTCTTTCCCATTCTATTGTCTTCCTCTATTTCTTTGCATTGATTACTGAGGAAAGTTTTCTTATCTCTCCTTGTTATTCTTTGGAACTCTGCATTCAGATGGGTATATCTTTCCTTTTCTCTTTTGCCTTTCGCTTCACTTCTTTTCATAGCTGTTTGCAAGTCCTCCTCAGACAACCATTTTGCCTTTTTGCATTTCTTTTTCTTGGGGATGGTCATGATCACTCCCTCCTGTACAATGTCACAAAACTCTGTCCCTAGTTTTTCAGGCACTCTGTCCATCAGATCTAATCCCTTGAATCTATTTGTCCCTTCCACTGTATACTTGTAGGGGATTTGATTTAGGTCAAATCACTGAATGGTCTAGTGGTTTTCCCTGGTTTTTTCAACTTAAGTCTGAATTTGGCAATAAAGAGTTCATGATCTGAGCCACAGTCAGCTCCATGTCTTGTTTCTGCTGACTTTATAGAGCATCTTTGGCTGCAAAGAATATAATCAATCTGATTTCAGCACTGACCATCTGGTGATGTTCATGTGTAGAGTCTTCTCTTGTGTTGTTGGAAGAGGGTGTTTTCTATGACCAGTGTGTTCTCTGGGCAAAACTCTGTTGGCCTTTGCCCTGCTTCATTCTTTACTCCAAGGCCAAATTTCCCTATTACTCCAGGTATTTCTTGACTTCCTACTTTTGCATTCCAGTCCTCTATAATGAAAAGGACATCTTTTTGGGGTGTTAGTTCTAGAATGCCTTGCAGGTCTTCATAGAAGTGTTCAACTTCAGCTTTTTTAGCATTACTGGTCGGGGCACAGACTTGGATTACTGTGATAGTGAATGGTTTGCGTTGGAAACGGACAGAGATCATTCTGTCGTTTTTGAGATTGCATTCAAGTACTGCATTTCAGACTCTTTTGTTGACTATGATGGCTTCTCCATTTCTTCCAAGGGATTCCTGCCCACAACAGTATATATAATGGTCATCTGAGTTAAATTCACCCATTTCAGTTCACTGATTCCTAAAATGTCGACGCTTGCTCTTGCTATCTCCTGTTCAACCACTTCCATATTGCCTTGATTCATGGACCTAACATTCCAGGTTCCTATGCAATACTGTTCTTTACAGCATCGGACTGTACTTCCATCACCAGTCACCTTCACACGGCTGCGTTTATTTTTGCTTTGACTCTGTCTGTTCGTTCTTTCTGGAGTTATTTCTCCACTGATCTCCAGTAGCATATTGGGCACCTACTGACCTGGGGAGTTCATCTTTCAGGGTCCTATCTTTTTGCCTTTTCATACTTTTCATGGGGTTCTCAAGGCAAAAATACTGAAGTGGTTTGCCATTCCCTTCTCCAGTGGACCACGTTTTGTCAGAACTCTCCATCATGACCCGTCCATCTTGGGTGCCCAATACTAGGTCTAAAATCAAATGATTATCAGAAATTAATTCACTAAAATACTGTCAGTTACTCTCATTCACTGCTGGTGGGAATGCAAATTGGCATGGTCACTCTTGTAAACAATTTGGCAGTTTATTATAAATTTAAACATATTTTTATCATATGACCCACCCACCTCACTTCTGGTTTTTACTCTAGAAAAAAGAAAGTTTAAATTCACATAAAAACCTCTACTGAGCAGTATTATTCATAATCACCAAAACTGGAAATAACCTTAATGTCCTCCAGTAGATGAATGTATAAATAAAATATTATCCATACAACAGAATACTACTCAGAAATGAAAAAAGAGATGAATCTAAAAGGCATTGCTAAGGAAAGAAGCTGATCTCAAAAGGTTATATTACTTCATTTATTTGACATTTCATAAAACGAAAAATTGTAGTAATGAAGATCAGAGCAGGTTTTGCCATGGGTTAACAGTATAAGGGAATTTTTGCATTGATAGAAGTGTTTAATATCCTGATTGTAGTGAGTACACAGAAACAATCTAATCAGAATAATATAGAAGGAAAAAATTAAACAAAATTAATGGAGCCACAGGGACATGTAGGACAATACCAAAGATTTTACATGCATGTTGACAGAGACCCAGAAGAAAAGGAGAAAAAATGTTGATTGAAAAAAAATTTGGAAAAATAATGGCTGAAAACTTGCCAAATTAGGTAAAATGATACAAACTTACAAATTCAAGAAGCTCAGAAAAACCAGAGAGGATAAACTCAAAGAAATCCACACTTAAATATATCATAACCAAACTACTGAATATTAAAAAGAAAACGTCGTAAATCAGTTAGAGGAAAATAGACACATGCCACATAGAGTAGCAAAGATTAAAACAGATTTCTCAACAGAAACCATGGAGGCCAGATGGAAGTCAATTCAGATTTCAATATCTAGTGCAAATATCTTTAATAAATGAAGGTATAATAGTGATATTCTTAGAAAGAAAATGAAAAGAATTTGTCCAACTCAACCTACTCAAAAGGAAATGATGCTAGAGGGAAATTGGTAATATGAGAAATAAATAAAAACAACCCAAATCATAAAAATCTGCTTAGATATATCAGATTGCTAAAATATATTAAAACCCAGAAAATAATAATTATAATATTATCTGATGGGGTTAAAATGTATGTAGAAGTAAATGATGTCTATAATATGAAGAGATAGGCATGTAAAAGGAACTCTTTAGTACAAAATTTCTATTTGAAATGGTAAAATATTAATTCTAAATAGATGGTGATCCCTATATCAACCAGTTATATATATATATATTATACACATAATACACATTTAGATATATTAGTATAATATGTAAGAGATATAGAAAAAAGATTAAAGTGGAAATTTAAAAAGTATTCAAAGAATCCAGAAAAGATACAGAAGGGAAAAATACAAGAAAAAAACAAAGAACAAAAACTGCTAGGTAGAGCCCAATGCAAACAGATCAACAATTACCTTAAATGGAAATAAATCAAAGATTTAAATGTAAAAGGTAAAAATATAAAGATTTCTAAAGATTTTGAAGATAGCCTTCATGACCTGAGGCTAGGCAAAGAGTTTTCTGACATCATATCAAAACATGAGCAAAAAATAAATAAATAAAGGCAAACTGTGATCTTGAAACCAAAATATTGTGCTCTTTGAAAGATCCTGTTAAGAAAATGAAAAGACAAGCTATGGAAATGGGAGAAATATTTAGAAATTTCATATATGATAAAGGACTTGTATGCAGGTATGCAGAATATATGAAGAACTCTCAAAACAATAGTGAGAAACAACCTAAAGAAGCAATATAAGAAAAAAAAAAGTGCAGGAAAATGAGATTCTACTACACTTCTACTAGAACAGATAAATTAAAAAATAAATGCATACGAAGTCCTGGAGACCATGCACAGCACAAGGAACTCTCAAATATTGCTGGTGGAAATGCAAAATGGTAAAAGCCTCTGGAAAATGGCTTGACAATTTCTTAGAACAAACAAAACATGTGCTTATCACGTGACCCAACAGTCCAACTTTCAAGTATTCATCCTAGAGCAGAAATCAGTAAACTTTCCTTAAAACATCAGATAGTAAATACATCAAGTTTGCAGACAATGGGGTCTGTATTATAACACTGTAAAATTAATTCACTCTGGTATTTTACAATGAAAGCAACTACAGACAATACTTAAGATATGGACATGGCTGAGTTTCAATAAAACTTCTCTTATAAAAATAGGTAGCTGGGGACTTCCCTGGTGGTCCAGTGGTTAAGATTCCACACTTCCCATGCAGGGGGGACAGGTCTGACCCCTCGCTGTGGAACTAAGATCCTGCATGCTACATGGTGCACAGCCAAATAAAATAAAATTGACCTGACTCTTAAAAAAGAATAAGCAAATGGTCTGTGAATCAGTTTGCCCATCTTTGCCTAAGAGGAATGAAAACTTAGGCTCACACAAAACCCTTCACACAAACGTTTAGAGCATCTCTATTCATAATAGCAAAATCTAGAAACAACCCAAATGTCCTTCAGTGAGTAAATGGATAAACAAACTGTGGAATATACATGTAATACAATACTACTCAGTAATAAAAGAAAAAGCTATTGATACACACAAAAATATGAATTAATCTCAATGGAATTAGCTTTAGTGAAATAAACTAGTCTCAAAAGTTTACATACCATGTGATCCCACTTGGAAAAGGCTAAATTCTACTGATGAAGAACATACCAAAGATAGTCAATGCCTAGGAGGAGGAGTAATAGTCATATCTAAAAAGGTCAGCATGGGAGCGTTTTAGTATTATGGAATTGTTCCTTATTCTGATTATAGTGACAGTTTTATGAATTTACATTTGTGCTAAATTGAAAAGACTTCTATGACAGAAAGTGAATTTTATTGCATGATAATTGAAATGTACTAAAAAAATTATGAAAGAAGAGAAAAAAGGAGGGAAGGAAGGAGAGAGGGAGGGAGGGGAGGAAGAAGGAAGGAAGCAAAAAGGAGAGGAAGAAAGGAAAGACAGAAAAGGAAGTAAGAAGAGAAAAGAGAAAAATTATGAAAGAAGTCACACAGAGAACTTTGAGGAATGACTGGTCCTGACAGTGAGGTTAAAAGATCAGTGAGTGCACGGCTTTAATACTTGATTAGACAACCTGAAACAATAATTATCTCCTTTACTGGAATATACAAGTGAGGAGATCACCAAGAATAATTACATGGAAAAGCAATAACTTAAAAAAGATTATTTTTAAAAAAGATAAGAAAAATTGAAAATCAGACACATAGAACTTTTACAAATGACAAGTACTGTCAATGAAATTATAGACTCAATGAATAAGCAAAGAGCTTTCCTGGTGGCTCAGTGATAAAGAATCTGTCTGTCACTGCAGGAGATGTGGGTTCAATCCCTGGGTCCAGCAAGATCCCCTGGAGAATGAAATGGCAACCCACTCCAGTATTCTTGCTGGGAAATCCAGCAAGAATATGGACAGAGGAGCCTGGTGGGCTACAGAGTTGCAAGAGTCAGATATGACTTAGTGACTAAACAACAACATGGATAAATACATATGAAGAGAGGCTCAAACATCATTAACTATTAGAGAAATGGAAATCAAAATTAAAAGGGGTACCATCTCACAACAGACAGAATGGCCATCATTAAAAAGTCTACAAATAACAAACCTTAGAGAGGGTGTGGAGAAAAGGGAACCTTCTTACACTGTTGGTGACAATATAAGTTGGTACAGCCACTGTGGAAAACAGCATGGAGGTTCCTCAGAAAACTAAAAATAGAATTACCATATGATCCAGCAATCCCATTCCTAGGCATATACCTGGACAAAACTATAATTAAAAAAGATACATGGGAGTTTCCCTGGTGGCTCAGTGGTCAAGAATCTGCCTGCCAATGCAGGAGACATGGGTTTGATCCCTTACCTGGGAAGATCCCACATGCCGTGGAGCAGCTAAGCCTGTGTGCCACAACTATTGAGCCTGTGCACTAGAATGGGAGAGCCAAAACTGCTGAAGTTGGCGCACCCTAGAGTCTGTGCTCCACAACAAGAGAAGCCACCATAATGAGAAGCCCGCACACCACAACTAGAGAGTTGACTGGCATGCCGCAACTAGAAAAGCGCACACAGCAGTGAGGACAGAGCAGAGCCAAAAATAAATAAATGAGAATGCATCTAAAAAAAAAAAAAAGATACAGGTACCACTATGTTCATAGCAGCACTACTCACAATAGCCAAAACACAGAAACAATGTAAATATCAATCAACAGATGAATGGATAAAGATGTGATGTATATATACAAGGGAGTACTGCTGCTAAGTCACTTCAGTCATGTCTGACTCTGTGCGACCCCATAGACAGCAGCCCACCAGGCTCCCCTGTCCCTGAGATTCTCGAGGCAAGAACACTGGAGTGGGTTGCCATTTCCTTCACTCAGCCACAAAAAATTATGAAATAATGCCATTTGCAGCAATATGGATGCAACTAGAGATTATCATAATACTAAGTGTAGTAAGTCAGAATGAGAAAGTCAAATACCACATGATATCATTTGTATGTGGGAACTAAAATATGGCACAAGTGAACCTATCTACAAAACAGAAACAGACTCACAAACATAAAGAACAGACTTGCAGTTGCCAAGTGGGAGAGGGGAGGGAAAGGTGCCAGGAGGCAGCACAGGAGATCCCACCCATGACAAGGTCACGTGGAAGAGACCTGACGAGCAAGGCGGATCAGGACTTGAGGGATCTCCTGGACCTGCTTGAGCATCTACCCCAAAACCAGAATCTGTCTGTCTTACTATTTTGTGCCTTTCACCAACTCTTCTGACATTAACAGGGGGCTATCCCTGACCACCTTTCTCTGGAGAAAATCAACTTAGGGCTCTAGCTAATAAGTCTCTTGGGCATGAAAGGAGTATTTCAATTCAAACCCCCCTGTTAGCATTCTAGCTTGCCTGGCAGGTTTATCCAGACTCTTAAAGCTACACATGTGATTATTCACAGCCTCCCAACTGTGAGAGGCACAGGAAGCCTAAAACATTCTAAAAATATAGAGCCTTTCAAAGAGTTAAAAGCTATTAGAGTAGTGCTGGTGTAGGATTTCACTGTTTAGCCAATGCTTGCTGCTAAGTTCCCATATCTCTTATCCACTGTGCACCTGGGAGTGCAATAGTTAATGTAGTTGGAATTTAAGAAAAACAAGCAATAGCCTTGGAATTAACCACATCAGACCTTTGAGATAATTGGTTCTTTCTTTGTTATAACTCACTGCACCTTTGCTCCCTGAGAAATGTAACTCTGTTTAATACTTTCTGTGGCTGACACAGTATAAAGAAAAAACATTTCAAGGGAAAATAAGTTTTCTGGTTGAGCAGCCTTTATCAAAAGAGGGTCATAAAATGTCCACAGGCCTCCAAGGCCAGAAGATAATGTACACAACATTGTTTATGGGAAAAGTATGCAGAAAAAATCCTGGTTTTGATAAAGACAAACAGGTGTAATGTTTGGGCTGACTCTGTATGACTTTGCATCTTTTATTTCCCTTTATGTACAAGTCAAGGTATAAAAGCTTCCCTGAAAAATAAAGTGACGGACCGGGACCAGTTTCCACGAAAGCCTGGTTCCCCCGTGTCTTTCTTTTTTTCTCTCTCTTACTCTCTCTTTCAGGCTGATCCCTTGGAGCACAGAGGCTCTCTGCGTTCACTTTCCTGCCTGGGCTTCTAAGATCTGAACGGGAAGGCACTCTGTGTCTTCACTCCCTCGGGAGACCAGGAGGGCGCCTGCGGCCTATGTGAACACAGCAAGTCCCTTGTCTGGGACTTTACTAGCTTTCAGTGTAAACCAAGGAATATCAGCTTTTCCTCTCTCATTCACTCACTCATTCATTCACCAACTCCGTCACACTTCGGATACCCTGGATCCAACCGGGGCAGGACCCCGGCAGAAAGGAATGGACTAGGAGTTGGTTAGTAGATGCAAAGGACAAGGTCCTAATGCAAAGCACAGAGAACTATATTCAATACCCCGTGATAAACCATAATGGAAAAGAATATAAAAAAGAATGTATATATGTATATAACGAGTCACTTTGCTGTACAGCAGAGATTGGCTTAACACTGTAAATAAACTATATTTCAATTTTTTAAAAAAGACTCAATGGACAGGGGTTTAGGAGCAGATTATGGGAAACTGAGATTGACATACACACTGCTGCTGCTGCTACTGCTGCTGCTAAGTTGCTTCGGTCGTGTCCGACTCTGTGCAACCCCATAGATGGCTTCCCATCAGGCTCCCCTGTCCCTGGGATTCTCCAAGCAAGAACACTGGAGTGGGTTGCCATTTCCTTCTCCAATGCATGAAAGTGAAAAGTGAAAGTGAAGTTGCTCAGTCATGTCTGACTCTTCACAACCCTATGGACTGCAGCCTACTACGTTCATCCATCCATGGGATTTTCCAGTCAAGAGTACGGGAGCAGGGTGCCATCGCCTTCTCAGGAGATACACACGACTATATATAAAATGGGCTTCCCAGGTGATACTAGTGGTAAAGAAACTATCTGCCAATGCAGAAAATGCAAGAGATGTGGGTTTGATCCTTGGGTCAGGAAGATTCCCTGGAGGAAGGCATGGTAACCCACTGTAATATTCTTGCCTGGAGATTCCCAGGGACAGAAGAGCCTGGTATTGTAAATCAACTACACTCCAGTAATTGTTTTTTAAAAAAGATTAGTCAGAAAATGAAGAAATAATTACTGCACCAAAATACATACCTGAGGAACAATCAGAAATAAGCAGAAAGATATGAAGTTTCGGGACAGAAAATATAAAGAGTAAGATGGATACAGAAGATAAAAACATAGTATATCCCAAATTCCAGATTGAGAATCAGAGAAAATTAAAACTGAACCACTTCTACAAAAAACGTAAAAAGTTGCAGAGAGGTCCATAATCATGGAAAATCTGAATAATCTATAAATTCATAATCTTTCTTGAGCCCATCAAAGATCTGAATCACAAGGCAACCAAATAAATTAACACTTTTCTTCCTCAAAGGAGAAACAGGACACATAAACTATTCACCCTTGGTTAAACACAGGGGAGGGAAGGAGCCACCATACAAGTGGGTAACAAGAAATTAGCTAAAATTTCAGTGAATTCTCAAAGGACAATTGTGGAGTGGATGTCATTTTGGAACAGATGGGAACCCCAGGCACAAAAGGACTCCACCAGAAAGATCATGGCAGGAGTCCAGCAAGAGCTGCCCTCAGTGGCACAAGCACAAAGAGGTGATCAGCTGCTGCTGGGGTTCAAAATGAAGCCAGAACTTTTCTCTGGTAGGAAGCCAAAACTTTAAATTGCTAAAGAAGGAGCAGGAAAGCAATGCAAAAAAAAAAAAAAAACCCATTTTTCCAAGGGAGGAATAAAAGTCAAACCCATTTGACCCTGGGGGAAGGGCAAAAAACACTCAGGTTACATAAAGATCCATTGCTTTGTAAAGAGGGACAGAAATTAAATACCTCTGTTTCATGGGAGGGGTACAAAACCTTTGGGGTGCAGGATCCTACACTAAAACCAAGCATAATCCTGTCACCACAGGAGTGGGGGTAGGGAGGACAAGGAACTCTCTCCCACCGAAGACCAACCCCAGACCCAGGCTGAGTTAGGCTACACTGGGAAGAGCAGGAAAACCAGTTTTCCCAATCAAATCACTGCAGATGGTGATTGCAGCCATGAAATTAAAAGACGCTTACTCCTTGGAAGAAAAGTTATGACCAACCTAGATAGCATATTCAAAAGCAGAGACGTTACTTTGCCAACTAAGGTCCGTCTAGTCAAGGCTATGGTTTTTCCTGTGGTCATGTATGGATGTGAGAGTCGGACTGTGAAGAAGGCTGAGCGCTGAAGAATTGATGCTTTTGAACTGTGGTGTTGGAGAAGACTCTTGAGAGTCCCTTGGACTGCAAGGAGATCCAACCAATCCATTCTGAAGGAGATCAGCCCTGGGATTTCTTTGGAAGGAATGATGCTAAAGCTGAAGCTCCAGTACTTTGGCCACCTGATGCGAAGAGTTGACTCCTTGGAAAAGACTCTGATGCTGGGAGGGATTGGGGGCAGGAGGAGAAGGGGATGGCCCAGGATGAGATGGCTGGATGGCATCACTGACTCGATGGACGTGAGTCTGAATGACCTCCGGGAGTTGGTGATGGACAGGGAGGCCTGGCGTGCTGCGATTCATAGGGTTGCAAAGAGTCGGACACGACTGAGCGACTGAACTGAACTGAACTGAAGGTGCAGGTCCATAGGATCTGCCCAACACTAAGGATGAACCATGGAATATAGATCTCCCTTTGTTTCCACCATGAGCCTAGCACCAGGTAACAAGCATCAACACCTACTGCTGGAGAGTGTCAAGTGCAGGGAGAAACATTCCCCTCTGAGATACAGATGTATAGAAATTACTAGAAGTTGAGAGTGAAGCTAGAACACTGATGAAAACCTTCCAGCTCCCTAAACTCTATTCCAAACATAAGGAAGAACTAAATTTGAAGTTGAGTTTGAATTCACTGTTGGAAGAATTTGAAATCTTTAGTGACTAAAGTTAATAAAAGAAATAAAAATCCCAAACCAGCTCAACTGCTGACTACCTTGAATTAAACCCCATACTAACAAACTGATAAGTGAAATGTGCCCATTTCTGGGCATAAATACTATTTGTCTCAGTCTCTACTGAAATGTCCATCAGTCAATAAAACAATTATGAGACAAAGAAATTCAAGAAAAGATGAACTACTGTAGACAATAGTTCATAGTGACAATAGTAACATAGTGATAGTAATATTATTATTATTATTAGTTAATGGTAACTAATAGTAATAGTTCTGTAGTCACCAGAATTGAACTCAAAGATGACTCAAATGTTGATAATATCAGATATGGCTTTAAAATAACTATGATTTAAAATCACAGAGAAAGAATAAGAACAGTGGCTGCTAGGGGTTGGGCAAAGAAGGAAATGGGAAGCTATGTTTAACAGGTATGGAGTGTCAATTTAACAAGATGAAAAGAGTCATGGAGATGGAGAGTGATGATGACTGTATAACATTATGAATCTATTTAATACCACTGAACTGTAGATTTAAATCTGCGAAAGCTCTCTGAATTTTACTAATATCAATTTTCTGGTTTTGATAATACACTACAATTATATAAGATGCTATGACTCTCAGTCTCCTTAAATATGGTTTTTACTGCAACTTCTTGTGAGTCTATTTCTAAATTCAAAGTTTAAAACATGTAAGAAAGATGAAAATAAGAGTCACAAAATATTTATAATTGCTGAAAGTGCCTAATGGGTTCAGTTCAGTTCAGTCGCTCAGTCATGTCCGACTCTATGACCCCATGAACTGCAGCATGCCAGGCCTCCCTGTCCAACACCAACTCCCGGAGTTCACTCAGACTCACGTCCATCGAGTCAGTGATGCCATCCAGCCATCTCATCCTGGGTCATCCCCTTCTCCTCCTGCCCCCAATCCCTCCCAGCATCAGAGTCTTTTCCAATGAGTCAACTCTTCACATGAGGTGGTCAAAGTATTGGAGTTTCAGCTTTAGCATCAGTCCTTCGAATGAACACCCAGGACTGATCTCCTTTAGGATGGACTGGTTGGATCTCCTTGCAGTCCAAGGGACTCTCAAGAGTCTTCTCCAACACCACAGTTTAAAAGCATCAGTTCTTCGGTGCTCAGCTTTCTTTAAAGTCCAACTCTCACATCCATACATGACCACTGGAAAAACCATAGCCTTGACTAAACGGACCTTTGTTGGCAAAGTAATGTAGCTGCAGGTTAATTATGTTATTATTTTTATAGATCCATGTATTCCTCCACTTCTCAAAAATTTGAGTCAATCCACTTTACTTTTTATTTTTAAATTATTTATTTAATTATGGGGCTTCCCTGGTAGCTCAACTGGTAAAGAATCTGCCTGCAATGTAGGAGACCCTGGTTCAATTCCTGGGTCAGGAAGATCCCCTGGAAAAGGGAATGGCTACCCACTCCAGTATTTTGGCCTAGAGAATCCCATGGACTGTATAGTCCATGTGTCACAAAGAGTCAGACACAACAGAGCGCCTTTCACTTTCACTTGTCTTTTATTTATGGCTGTGCTGGGTCTTCCTTGCTATGAAGGCGTTTCTCTAGTTGCAGGGGTCAAGGGCTACTCCTCAATGCAGTGTGTAGTCTTCTCATTGCAATGGCTTCTCGTGTGGAGTACTGGCTCTAGGGCACGTGGGTTTCAGTAGGTGTGATTCCTGGGCCCCAGAGGACACCCTCAATAGTTGTAGTACACGAGTTTAGCTGCTATACAGCATGTGGGATTTTCCCAAACCAGAACCCATGTCTCTGCTTTGGTAGGCAGATTGTTTACCACTGAGCCAGCAAGGAAGACTCACACCACTTTACTTCTACCAAAGACCTACATTATTACCTCTTTTTGCTAATCAAAAGAAATCTGAAAAGAATCTTCACTTTTACAAAAAATGGTGAAAGGTGAAAACAGCATTCAGGGTTTGTTTTGCAGCAAGCCAACATGCACCCTGAGCAGCGAGACTGGTACCATCAAGCTCCTTCCCCAGAAATCACACTCAGCATCTCAGCATCAAACTCTGAACTGTGTCTGTGACTATCTGTGCTATATCTTGATTTATTCTACACATCTATTAGCAAAAACTGTCCAGAGGTAACAGCTTCTTTGCTTTACGCTATTTGGCTTACAAAAGGTTTCATAGGAACGGTCTATTTTTGGAAAGCAGTAGGAACCTATATTTGAAAATTTCCATAATAAGACATTAAAGAAAAAAAGAACTATGATTAATAGATTAAAAGATCTAGTAAGAAAGCTAGATAATATTCATGAAAAAATAGGGAATTTAAGCAGAGAGAAAAAATTAAGAATCAAATGAAAACACTAGAAATAAAAAAAAAAAACATTAGTTTAACTTTAGAGATGACAAATCCCTTCAGTGAGCTCATTGCAAACTGGACTTCAGAACGTGAAGATAACATATCAAATGTTTTAACATATAAGTAATCAGAGTTGGAGAAGAAGAAAGAGAACAGGACAGAAAAAGTACCTGAAAAGATATGGCTAGAAATGTTCACATAAACACTCCCTAGAAATAGCACAAACTGTCAAAAAAAAAATTAATAGATATGAAAGCAGCCCCAAAAATGCATGCATACACAAAAACAATATAGCAGATTTCTTTTCACAACCTATGTACTCCAGTAGACACTGGAAGGATTTCTTTAAAGATGTGTAAGAAAAATTGTCAATCCAATTGTCAAAGGTCAACAATAAATTTCTGGTTTGCCCTCCCATCTTTCAGTTTTCTAAATCCTTTGCAGGATCCTTCAAGTCTATTCAACATACATTTTAGAATTCTCCAAGGTTCAGTTTCAGACAGGCAATCTCATTCTTGCTCAAAGTTTTAACCTTACCCACCGGGAGAAAACCCCAGTGTTTATATCTACTACTTACATCTCTTCTTAGCTGCCTACTTCTTATTTTTACTTTAGTGTTTCAAAGTCACTTATGTTCAACATGTCCAAACTGAAGCCACAATCTCATTTGACATGCTCTTCTTGCAACTCTTCCTATCTCAACAAATGCAATCACCATCATCAAGGAATTATCATTTGTCAGTGGTTCCTGACCCCTCTTTTTCAACCAATATCATGCCTATTCAATGGTGCTTCCTAAATATTCCCCATCTACGCAGTCCTCTATCTCAATCACCATTAGTCTAGTCCAAACTACAAATTTCTGTTTCCCTGAACTGTTTTAATGGGCTAGTCACTGATCCTCCTGTATCCAATTTTGCAGCCCTTAAATCCCATCTCCCTGCAACATCAAGAACAATCCTTTCCCAGATGTCAAAATTTTGCCTCATTTAGGCTCTGTTTAAAATCTTTCCATACCTTCACATTTGTCATAGGACTATGGTCAAGCTCCAAAATGCATAATGTGGACCTTACATACATTGCTAACTGCATCTTATCCCGCACTCCCCCAGTCACTCTGCCCTCCTGTCAGTTGCTCACAGATGTTATGCTCCCCCTTAGCACAGTGCCTACGTATCAGGACCAAAACTGGTGTTATGCTTTTAGAGATTGTTTGATATTTACTTATCAAGAAAAAGAACAGGCAAACTTAAAATTGTAAGCTGAAAGAAATATCTTTATAAAAAGAAGTAAATATCTTACCTCGACACAAATTCACTTAATTCTGAATATTCAGTGGGCTCCATTATTATGCTGAGGTCAGTAATAACAGAAGATAAATTCTCCTTATCCTAAAATAAGAACAAATAAATAAAGCTTTTTTTTGTATCAAAGCATAATCAACTTTTAAATAAGGAGAAAAAACTACTTTCAAAATACGCCAAATGAAATGTCACTAAGTTATAGGAAAAGTAACCAAATATGGGTTACTTAAAAAAAATTTTTTTATTGGAGTACAGTTGGTTTATAATGTTGTGCTAATTTCACATGGACAGCAAAGTGAATCAGTTATACATACACAGACATCCACAGTTTTTTTTTTTTTTTTAAGATTCTTTCCCAATATAGATCATTACAGAATACTGAGTAGAATTCCCTGTGCTACAGTCCTTATTAGTTATCCATTTTATATGTAAAATGTCTATACATGTCAAAAAGCTGGCTTAAAATTCAACATTCAAAAAACTAAGATCAGGGCATCTGATCCCATCACTTCATGGCAAATAGACAGGGAAAAAATGGAAATAGTGAAAGACTTTATTTTCTTGGGCTCCAAACTCACTGTGGACAGTGACTGTAGCCATGAAATTAAAGGACACTTTTTCTTGGAAGAAAACTTATGACAAATCTAGACAGCATAAACAGTGTATTAAAAAGCAGAGATATCCTTTACTAACAAAGGTCCATATAGCCAAAGCTATGTTTTTTTCAGTAGTCATGTATGGATGTGAGAGCTGGACCAAAAAGGAGGCTGAGTGCTGAAGAATTGATGCTTTCAAATGGTTTTGCTGGAGAAGACTAAGAGTCCCTTGGACAACAAGGAGATTAAACCAGTCAATCTTTAAGGAAATCAATCCTGAATATTTTTTGGAAGTATTGATGCTGAAGTAGGAGTTCCAATCCTTTGGCCACCTGATGCAAAGAGCCGACTCACTGGAAAAGACCCTGATGCTGGGAAAGATTGAGGGTAGAAGAAGGCGACAGAGAATGAGATGGTTGGATGGTATCACTGACTCAATGGACATGTGTTTGAGCAAACTTTGGGAGATAGTGAAGAACAGAGAAGCCTAGTGTGCAGTTCATGGGCCTGCAAAGAGTCAGACACAACTTAGTGACTAAACAACATGTCAATCCCAATCTTCTAATTTATCCCTTTCCTCCTTCCTCTTATTAACCATAAGTTTGTTTTTTACATCTGTGACTCTACTTATGTTTCGTAAATAATTTCATTCGTATCATTTTTTTTAAAGATTCCACATGTAACTGATATACATTTGTCTTTATCTGATTTCACTCAGTATGAGAATCTCTAGGTCCATCTATGTAGCTGCAAATGACATTATTCCTCCTTTTTATGGCTGAGTAATGTTCCACTGTACTGCATCTCCTTGATCCATTCTTCTGTCGATGGACACTGAAGTTGCTTCCATGTCCTGGCTATTGTAATCAGTGCTGCAATGAACACTGGGGTACATTATCCTTTCAAGGATACCACTCTAATGGCAGAAAGCTAAGAGGAACTAAACAGATTCTTGCTGAGGGTTAATGCTGCTGCTGCTGCTGCTAAGTCGCTTCAGTCGTGTCCTACTCTGTGCGACCCCATAGACGGCAGCCCACCAGGCTCCTCCGTCCCTGGGATTCTCCAGGCAAGAACATTGGAGTGGGTTGCCATTTCCTTCTCCAACGCAGGAAAGTGAAAAGTGAAAGTGAAGTCGCTCAGTCGTGTCCAACTCTTAGCAACCCCATGGACTGCAGCCTACCAGGCTCTTCCGCCCATGGGATTTTCCAGGCAAGAGTACTGGATTGGGTTGCCGTTGCCTTCTCAAAGGGTTAATAAAGAGAGTGAAAAAGCTGGCTTAAAATTCAGCATGCAAAAAACTAAGATCATGGCATTCCATCCTCTCACTTCATGGTAAACAGATGGGGAAAAAGTGGAAAGAGAGAAACAACAAAGAGTTGGACACAATTTAGTGACTGAACAATAAAAAAATCCTTTCTAACCATGTTTTTATTCAGATTCATTCCCAAGAATGGGATTGACAGCTCTATTTTTAGTCTTTTAAGGAACCTCCATACTATTCTCCATAACGGTTGTACTGATTTACGTTCCCACTGACAGTGTGAGAGGGTTCCGTTTCTCCACCCACTCTAGCATTTGTTTTTTGTAGATTTTTTGGTGATGGGTATTCTGACCATCACCAGAATCATCAGTGAGGTGATACCTCATTGTAGTTTTGATTTGTATTTTTCTAATAATTAGTGATGTTGAACATCTTTTCATATGCCTCTTGCTATCTCTGTCTTCTTTGGAGAAATGTCTATTCAGATGTTCTGCCCACTTCTTGATTGGGTTGTTCCATGTTTTGGTATTGAGTTGTATGAGCTGTATGTTTATTTCGGAGAGTGATCCCTTGCCAGTTGCTTCATTGGCAAATATTTTCTCCCATTTTGTGGGTTGTCTTTTCGTTTATGATTTTCTTTACTGTGCAAAAGGGTTACTTATTTTTTTAAAATATTATTTATTTAGTTATTTGGCTGTGCTGGGTCTTCACTGCTGCATGGGCTTTCTCTCTAGTTGCAGCAAGTGGGGGCACGGGTTTCTCACTGAGTTGGCTTCTCTTGCTGCAGAGCACAGGCTCTAGAGCATTCATGCTATAGTAACTGTGGCACATGGGCTCAGCAGTTGTGGCTCCTGGGCTCTAGAGCACAGACTCAGTAGTTGTGGTATAAACCTTAGCTGTCCTGCAACATGTGGGATCTTCCCAGGCCAGGGATCAACACTGTGTCCCCTGCATTAGCAGGCAGATTCTTTCCCACTGAGCCACCAGGGAAGATCTGGGTATTTCTTAAAAGAATGCCTCAGATCCTCACTCCAAACCTAAACAAAATGAAAATGAACGCTGACTGAATTACTTACTTCAATGTAAACACTGAAGTCATAAAATATTAGGAAGAAATATAGACATTTAACTGATTACTGAGTGAGAAAGAACTTTCTAAGTAAACAACAATAACAACAAAATAGCAAATGTGATTACACAAAAATATAAACTATTGATATAAAATGACATAACTAAAAGAAAAGTAATAAACAAGGAAAATTTGTTCTATAAACATGACAAGGAGATACGAAAACTTAAAAGAAAAAGGCAAAGAACACGAACTAAAAACATAGAGGTAAACGACAAGTTACATGGAAAAAAAATGTTCCCTCTGACAGGATAAATGTAAATATAAAACAATGAGATGACATGTTAATCCATAACATCATTTTGATAATACATAACATAAAAAGTTTATACTCTCTGCCTCAGCAATTTGAATTCTAATATATCATTGACTCTTTGCAACCCCATGGACTGTAGCCTACCAGGTTTCTCTGTCCATGGGATTTTCCAGGCAAGAATACCAAAGTGGGTTGCTATTTCCTCCTCCAGGGGATAGTCCCAACCCAGGGATCGAACCCTGGTCTCCTGCAATGCAGGCAGATTCTTTACCATCTGCACCAATTTGTATTTTAAAGAAATATGAAATGAAGACAAAGCTTAACAGCTCCTTACTACAAAAATATAAAACAACACTATTATATACAACAATGAGGATTGTGAAATAAACTTAAATATTTTGATGTGCAAAATCAAGGTTTTCTTCTTTAGTAAATTTTCTCATACTATATATTTACCTATCATTTCTATTTCATTTTTTTTTTTGAGAAAGTCACACAAATCTTTGTCTTTCAGATTTTTCTTCTTTTCAGTTGTACTTGTGATTTTTCTCAAGCCTATCCTCCATATTCTATTCCTGCTGCTGTTGCTGCTAAGTCATTTCAGTCGTGTCTGATTCTGTACAACCCTATAGACGGTAGCCCACCAGGCTCCCCCGTCCCTGGGATCCTCCAGGCAGCAATACTGGAGTGGTGTGCCATTTCCTTCTCCAATGTATGAAAGTGAAAAGTGAAAGTGAAGTTGTTCAGTCGTGTCCACTCCTAGCGACCCCATAGACTGCAGCCCACCAGGCTCCTCTGTCCATGGGATTCGCCAGGCAAGAGTACTGGAGTGGGTTGCCATTGCCTTCTCCTATATTCTACTCATAGCTACTCCTAATTTAGTTTTCAGCACTATAATCATTTTATTCTTCCTTCCTTCCTTTCTCTCAGCTGTCTTTCCCTTTTATTCAGTTTTCTTTGATTGTTTTCATTTGAGAATGTAAACAGTTACAATATAGCATGTTCTTGCATTTCCTGGATTCATTCTTTCCAAGAGACTTTAACTCTATTTTCTAATTCCTTTCATGGCAAAAGCCTAAATGATGATCAACAAACTCTGTACCATCTTTGTGCTGTGTACTCTGTGGATCTTTTTTGTTTACAGGAGTAGATCCAGCAATTTCTGCTATTTCCTAAGGATACAGGATGAGCAGATAAATGAATGACTCTTCCCCATTTGTCTGGGTGTATCTGACTTTTCAGTATTTTCAGCCGCTGAAGAAATGGGTATTAATGGCCTATAACCTTTGTTTAGTTTTTCAGCTGCTCAAGAATATAGTGGGAATTATTAGGAGCAGCTGTAGTTAAAGTAGACTGTGGGCATCTACTACCATATCCAATCAGAAACAAATTTCCAGAATACTCTTACAACTCAATAATAAAAAGACAAATAACCCAATTAAAAACTGGGCAATGGATCTCAACATACATTTCATCAAAGATGATAATACAAACGGCCAATAAACTTATGAAAAAATGCTCAACATACGAGTCATATCTGGTACTTCCATCTGACCCAGTAATTTTCTGGTGGTGGTGGTTTAGTCGCAAAGTTGTGTCCAACTCTTGTGATTCTAAGGACTGTAGCCTACCAGTCTCCTCTGTCCATGGGGTTTCAAGGCTAGAATACTAAAGTGAGTTGCTATTTCCTTCTCCAGGGAATTTTCTCAACCCACGGACTGAACCCAAGTCTTCTTCATTGCAGGTGGTCTCCTGCTTAGCAGGTATATTCTTTACCACTGAGCCACCAAGGAAGCCCCATAGTAATTCTCTACCTAGATATACACAAGAAAAATGAAGCATATGTCCACTGAAAAACCTATACATGAGTAGTTTCAGAAGTGTGATCCATAACAACCAAAAGGAAAAAACAAGCTGCCAAATGTTTCTTAGCTGATGAATGAAAAAAACAAAATGTGATATATCCTCACAACACAGCTAGAAAAAAAGAATGAAGTTAACAATACATGTGTAACATGAATGAATGAATCCTGAAAACAATGGTGCTAAGTAAAAGAAATTGGCCAAAAAAAGACCAAAAATTATGTAACTCCACTTTTATGAAATGCCCAGAATAGGCACATCTATAGAGACAGAAGATATGGGTAAGTTAGGTTTGGGCAGAAGGGCAAATGAGGGGTGATAAAGAACATGAAGTTTCTCTTTGAGGTAATAAAGTTCTAAACTGGATGTGGTGATGGTTGCACAAATCTGAATAGATTAAAAACTGCTAAATGTATACCTTAAATGGATGAATTATATGGTATGTGAACTACATCTCATATAAAGCTATGATAACCCACACAGACAAAAGAAAAAGAAAGGAAAGAATCCCAGAGGAGTATCTTGTCTTTGTTTGATTATTCGTGTGTGTGTTGGATTTTGGCCTTTTACCCACTAGAAAAGGCAAATTATCTTGTCATTATACAGCCTACGATTTACACGTTTTGGATATTAATACTTTATTAGATATGATTTGCAACTATTTTCTCCCATTCAGCCTTGTCATTTTGTTGATGGTTTCCTTTCTGTGCAGAAACTTTTTAGTTTCATATAGTTCCACTTGTTTATTTTTGCATTTGGTGTCAAATCTAAAAAGTCATTGTCAGAGTGATGTCAAGAGGCTTACCACCTATGTTTTCTTCTAGCATTTTTATGGTCTCAGGTCTTACATTTACATCTTTAATCTATTTTGAGTTAATATTGTTAATTGTTGATTAGAGTTAGGTTTGTGTATGACATAAGAGTGGTCCAGTTTCATTCTTTGGCATGTGGCTATCCAGTTTTCCCAACATCATTTATTGAAGAAACTATCCTTTCCCCATTCTATAGTCTTGGCTCTTTTAACATAAAGTGAAAGTGAAAGTCACTCAGTTGTGTCTGACTCTGCGACCCCATGGACTCTATAGTCCATGGAATTCTCCAGGCCAGAATACAGGAGTGGGTAGCCTCTCCCTTCTCCAGGGGATCTTCCCAACTCAGGAATCAAAACCAGGTCTTCCTCATTGCAGGTGGATTCCTTACCAGCTGAGCCACCAAGGAAGCTCAAGAATACTGGAGTTGGTAGCCTATCCCTTCTTCAGTGGATCTTTCTGACCCAGGAATTGAACCAGGGTCTCCTGCACTGCAGGTGGCTTCTTTACCAACTGAGTTATCAGGTAAGCAGACATAAATTAACTCATATGTATGAGTTTATTTCTTGGATTCTTTATTCTGTTCTATTGACATATGCGTCTGCTTTATGCCAAGACAATATTGATTAGATCTCTATAGCTTTGTAATACAATTTGAAATCAAGATGTGTAATGGTTCCAGGTTTGCTCTTTCCCAAGACTGCTTTGGCTACTTGAGATATTTTGTGCTTCCAAACAAATTGTAGGAGTTTCTTCTAGTTCTGTGAAAAACACACTGGAACTCTGGTAGGCATTGCACTGAATCTGTATATAGCTTTCGGCTGTGTGGACATTTTAACAATGTTAATTCTTCCTATCTACGAGCATGGAATATCTATTTACTTCTGTTCTAAATTTCTTTCATCAATGTCTTATAGCTTTCTGTGCATAGGCTTTTCATCTCCTTGGTTAAACTTATTGTAGGTATTTTATTCATTGTGATGCTATTGTAAATGAAATTGTTTCCTTAATTTCTCTGGTAGCTCATTATTAGCGTATAGAAATGCAACAGATTAATCGATTTTGTATCCCACAACTTAACTGAATTTGTTCATTTATTCTAACAGTTTTCTGGTGGGGAGGAAGCCTTTAGGGTTTTCTATAAATAATAACATATATCATCTATGAAATAGTGGCATTGTTACTTCTTTCTTTCTGATTTGGATGCCTTTCATTATTATTTAAATTTTATTTATTTATTTTTTGGCTGCATTGGGTCTTCATTGCTGCGTGTAGACTTTCTCTAGTTGCAGAAAGTGGGGGCTATTCTCTAATTGTGTTGTGTGGTCTTCTCATTGAAGTGACTCCTCCTGCTGCAGAGCACTGGCTCTAGGGCACATGGGCTCAGTAGTTTTGGCTCATGGGTTTAGTTGTTCTGTGGCGTTTGGAATCTTCCTGAACCAAGGATAGAACCCATGCCCACTACAGGCGGATTCTTAGCCACTGTGCCACTAGCAAAGTCCTTTTTTTAAGAAATATAACTGATCTGGCTATGACTTCCAATACTGTGTTGGATAAACATGGCAAGAGTAGGCATCCTTTGTCTTATCTGAGATCTTACTGCTAAGTTACTTCAGTCACGTCTGACTCTTTGTGGCCCCACAGACTTTAGCCCCGCCAGGCTTCTCTGTCCATGGGATTCTCTAGGCAAGAATACTGGAATGGGTTGCCATTTCTTACTCCGGTGAAATCTTACAGGAAGAGTTATTTTCACTGTTGAGCTTATATTTTGAGGTATATTCCTTCTATACTCACTTTGTTGAAATGATTAAATGGTTAAATTTGCTAAATGGTTATTGACTTTAATCAAATGCTTTTTTTGCATGTATTGAGATAATCATATTAACTTTTTATCCTTATTTTTCTGTTAATGTGGTATACACATCAATTGATTTGCAAATTTTTAACAATTTCTGCATCCCTGAAATAAATTTCACTTGATCATCATGTATGATCCTTTTAATGCATTGTTGAATTTAGTTTGTTAATATTTTATTAACGATTTTTGCATGTATGTTCACCAGGGACATTGGGTTATGATTTTCTTCCTTGTGCCCTTGTCTGTTTGGGGTATCAGGGTAATGCTGGCCTTAAACAGTGAGTTCAAAGTGCTCTTCCTCTGCTTTTTGGAATAGTTTTAGAAGCACTGGTATTAATTCTTTAATTGTTTGGTACAGTCATCAGTGAAACCGTCTGGTCCTGGATTTCAGTTAGTTGGGCGGTTTTAAATTATTGATTCAATCTATTAGTAATTAGTCTGTTCAGATTTTCTATTTCTTCCTGATCAGCCTTGGAAGGTTGTTTTTATCTGTTTATCCATTTGTTGGTGCATAATTGTTCATAGTAGTCTCTTATGATCCTGCAGTAGCAGCTGTAACGATTCCTCTTTCATTTCTGATTTTTAACTTTTTTCTTTTTCTTCATGAGTCTAACTCAACGTTTATTCAGTTTTGACTATCCCTTCAAATTACTGGCTCTTAGTTTCATTGATCTTTTCTAATGTCTTTTTAGTTTCTATGTCATTTGTTTCTGTTCTGATCTATGTTCAGAGTTTTCCTTGTTTTGGCCACACCACATGGCTTGTGGGGTATTAGTTCCCAGGGATCAAACCCAGGCCCTCCGCAGTGAGAGTGCAGAGTCCTAACCACTAGACCACCAGGCAATTCTGCTGATCTATGTTATTTATTCCCTTCCTTCTGTTATCTTTGGGTTTCATATCTATAATTTGATACTGGAATATAGCCGATTAACAATGTTGTGATATTTTCAGATGGAGAGCAAAGGGACTCAGCCATACTCCCATAAATAATTATTGTAGTTAGTTGTTTTTACTACTTTTTTCTTTTAACCTTCATACTAGCTTTATAAGTGATTAATTCACTACCTATCCTGACCTGTGGCAGTCCATGGGGTTGCAAAGAGTCGAACACAACTTAGCAACTGAACAACAACAATTATATATTTACATTTACCAATGACATTTATACTTTCATGTTTTCCTGTTACCAATTTACTGACCTTTCTTTTCAGCTTAAAGAAATCCCTTTAACATTTCTCTTAAGGCTGGTTTAGTGGTGATAAATTCCTTTAGCTTTTGCTTATCTGCAAAACTCTTTTATCTTTCCTTCAATTCTGAATCATAACTTTGCCAAGTTTAATCTTGGTTGCAAATTGTTTTCTTTCAGCACGTTGAATACATCCTGCCACTCTCCTCTGACCTGCAAAGTTTCTGCTAAAAAACCTGCTGAAAGTCTTTAGGGAATTCCCTTATATGTAACAATTGTTTTTCTCTTGTTTGTTGCTTTTAAGAGTCTCTTCTTGGTTTCAATTTTTGGTATTTTTTGATTTTAATGTGTCTCTGTGTGGGGTTTTGGGGGGTTTCTCTAACATGGAACTCTATGGGGTTCCTAGATCTGAAGAACTGTTTTACAGTTTAGGGAAGTTAAATTGCCACCATTATTTGTTCAAATATGTTTTTGTACTTTCTCTTCTCCTTCTGGGATGCCTATATGTGAAGGTTAGCATACTTCATTTTATCCCATAAATCCCTTAAGCTACCTTCATTTTCACTCTTTTTCCCTCTTGTTGCTTTGATCTGGTGAGTTTCTGTGCCCTGTGTTTGAGTTCACTGATCTTTTATTCACCATCATGTTGTCAGCTGTTAAAATTCTCTAACATATTTTTCAATTCAGTTATTGTATTCTTCAGCTCTGGGACTTCTGTTTGGAACTTATTTCCGTATCTTTGTTGAAGTTCTTAAAGTCTTCATGCATTCTTTCCCTGAGTTTGGTTAGCATCTTTGTGACCATTACTTTGAACTCTTCATCAGGTAAATTACTTATCTCTGCTTCATTAAGGTTTTTTTCCTGAGGGTGTATCTTGTTCTTTTTTGTTTCAAACATACTACTCTCTTTCTTCATTTTACCTGATTGTCTTTGTTTGTTTCTATGCATTAGATGAAACAGCCACCTCTTCAGGTTTGAAGGGCTGGCTCTGTGTGGGAGGTGAACCTTATTGTTCAACCCTGTCATTGTTCTTGGTTGTCTCACATAACTTTGTGATTACCCAAGCTGTCAATTTTATTTTTTATAGCTCCCAGTAGTTGAACTTGTACCAATACAAATATTCTTTTTAATTTAAAAAGTTCCCTATTTTTGGATCATTTTTTCCAGTTCGTTGGGTTCCAGGGAGAGTAGTTACAAAAATACATTCAATTTGTCTCTTACTCCACGAACTGCCACTCATTTGATTTATTGTGCTACATGGACTATGAATGCTGATACATGTTAATTCTAATATTCTTGCAACTCCTCACAAAGAGTACAACACTAACAACATCAGACAGTAAATCTGGAGAAAAGAGTTGTATGCTCCAATTGCATATGACAAGAAGAACTGTGCCAACATGGGTAATCATTCAAACATTCTGGGTGTTTCCCTATATAGTAAGAGCGTTGAGCCAGATAATCTATCAGTTTACTTTTGGTCCCAGCATCCTATTTATACGATTTTAGGTCACCTGTGGTTTCTAACACTGTACTACCATGATTTCATAACAATATTCTATAAGTAAGATAGATTTATTAGATTACTTTTAAACTTTCTGATAGCTAAACATCTCCCTCTAGTGGAAATTTTGTTTTTTAAAAATGTTTTAGAACATAAAATATAGCTATTTCTTTACCACTGCTTTTTTTCTATCAGTCTCAACTATAAAAATCTGCCCAACATGTAAAATGGTAAAAGTATTTTAGAAGGCACTTTGGCACTATCAGTCAAAATTTACATGTACATCTCCTTTAACCTGGCGATTCCACTAGAGATACAGTTCTAAGGTATAGAGAGAAACAGAGTGTTCTTAACATAGCTTGGGACAGCATGCTCTTTCTGTAGCAAATTAGGTAAAACCAAGCAGTTCAAAAGCACCTGCTGCTGCTGCTGCTGCTAAGTCGTTTCAGTCGTGTCCGACTCTGTGCGACCCCATAGACGGCAGCCCACCAGGCTCTCCCGTCCCTGGGATTATCCAGGCAAGAACACTGGAGTGGGTTGCCATTTCCTTCTCCAATGCATGAAAGTGAAAAGTGAAAGTGAAGTCGCTCAGTCGTGTCCAACTCTTAGTGACCCCATGGACTGCAGCCTACCAGGCTCCTCTGTCTATCTACTTTGAAATGTATATAATAACAACCTATGTCCCTTGAGAGATTCAGTGATTATTGAGTTCTAGGTCTTTCAAATTGTATAAATTGTTCTTCTCCTTAGATTTTTTTTCCTGCATCTCCTGAAGTATATGGGACAGAAACTGCTGGTAGTCCCCAATATATGGACTTCTTTCTTGCTCCAATTTTTCCATTGGCCACATGGCCATGCATAATGAAGACTAAATTTCCAGCCTCCCCTGCACTTATTTATTGGCCATTAGAATGCAGGTGAAAATGATGGCTATTACAATTTCTAAAAAATGCTGTTCAATGGAAAAGGTGAGCCCGTTTGCCCAGCCCTTTCCCAATGTCTGAAATGCTGAAGTGATAACTGCACCACAATGTGGCAGCCACGTGGGTGATGGCAGAGCCTGATGATCATAAAACCACCATACTAGCCCTTGAAAACAGATCTTGCAATTTTGTTTAAGCAACAGAGAAATAAACTTCTAGTATTCTGAATCTTCCTTTTTATTAAATTTTCTACTATATGGAGCACAACTAATTTTAATTCATTAAGCATATGAGCTAACAGTGTAACTGCAGGCCATTACAAAATGGTTACAAAATTTTCAATCATGGTTTGGTAGCATGAGGATCAGAATATTAACTTAAAGTACTGTGGATAGGGAGGTGAGGTCTGGGCTGGTGTCACTACTGTCTGGTAGGAGGTAGGGAGTGTAGCCACTACAGTATGGGTAGCAGGCCCTGTATGGCAGGCCCCACATGGCTCTGGTCCTGTCTATGTGACCTCATGGTGGACACCCAGGACCATTCAAGTCAAGCCACTGTGGGAACTGACCAGTTCATGCTAGGAATGCCTCTGGTCAAATATAGCCATTCTTCAGAAGCACATCACATTATTTTTTAAAATGTCCCTAAATTAAAACCTTATGTGTGATCTGACTTCTGATGTGATCAAATTGCCACTTGATGCTTTCCTTCAAAGGATTAAAGTGACCACAAGTATGCAACTTCAACAAAATGAAATTAAAACATTCTATTCCATTTTCTCTCTCAGACTAAAGCCCCACTAATGAGCACACCAATCAACTTTTGGCCACAACCTACCCTGGAATGTACAGCTGCACCAAGTGGGTTGTTCATCTCAACTTTAGAGTATCGCCTTTTTTCCAACTGGACTCATGTACAGCTTCCCATACATGTCCCTTGGACTGCAAGGGGAGCAAACCAGTCAATCCTAAAGGAAATCAACCCTGAATATTCACTGGAAGGACTGATGCTGAAGCTGAAGTTCCAATATGTTGGCCACTTGAGGCAAAGAGCCTACTAATTAGAAAAGACCCTTATGCTGGTAAAGGTTGAAGGCAGGAGGAGAAGGGGATGACAGAGGATGAGATGGTTGGATGGCATTACCAACTCAATCGACATGAGTTTGAGCAAACTCCAGGAGATGATGAAGGACAGGGAAGCCTGGCGCCCTGCAGTCCACAAGGTTGCAAAGAGTCAGACATGACTGAGTGACTGAACAACAACTTCCCAAGGATGAGCCTAATTTTACCAGCAATCTGGCTTCTCTCCAGATAACCCAGGAAGTGACTATAAAAAAGATGAATAACAATGGAAGAAAAAGCCTGTAGAAGCCCAAGGCTACTATTAGGTTGATACAAAAGTAACTGAAGTTCCGGACGGTGAATTTCAAATCATTATAACTAAGCTCAAACACATCTTTATTAATCAAAATAGGAACCATTACAATCAAAACATTTTTACCAATGAGAAATAAGTTTGTTTATTACTGTAGCATAAAAATTCATGCTTTGGGATTCAACAAACTCTTGGAAAGCGTTTTCTGCCTCCCGCTGGGTATGGTAACATTTTCCCTGCCAAAAGTTGCTTTGAGAAGGTAGTAGTCAGTTGACAAGAGGTCAGGTGAATATGGCAGATGAGGCAAAAGTTCATAGTCTGAATCGTTCAACTTCTGAAGCATTGGTTGTACAACATGGATTCAAGCACTGTTGTGGAGCAGACTTGGACCCATTCTATTGATCAATATTGGCTTCAGGTGTTGCAGTTTTTGGTGCACCTCATCCATTTGCTGAGCATATTTCTCTGATGCAATGGTTTTGCTGAGATTTAGAAAGCAGGAGTTGATCAGATGGGCAGCAGACCACCAAACAGTGACCATGACTTTTTTCTGGTGCAAGTTTGCTTTGGGAAGTGCTTTGGCGCTTCTTCTCAGTCCAACCACTGAGCTGGTCACTGTCAGTTGTTGTATAAAATCCAGTTTTTATCACACATCACAATCTAATTGAAAAATGGTTCACTGTTGTTGCACAGAATAAGCTAAGATGACATTTCAAACCAATGGTTTTTAAATTTTCGGTCAACTCATGAGGCATTCATTTACTGAGCTTTTCCACCTTTACAATTTGCTTTGAATGCCAAATGACCACCGAATGGTTGACATTGAGTTCTTTGTCAATTTCTCATGTAGTTGTAAGAGGGTCAACTTTGATGATTGCTCTCAGTTGGTCACTGTCAACCTACGATGGCCAGCTAGTAGGCTCCTCATTTTCAAGGCTCTCATCTCCTTTGCAAAACTTCTTGAACCACCACTGCACTGTATGCTCGTTAGCAGTTCCTGGGCCAAATGTGTTACTGATGTTATGAGTTGTCTCTTCTGCTTTACGACCCATTTTGAATGCAAATAAAAAAACTCCTCTAATTTGCTTTTTGTCTAATATCATTTCTACAGTCTAAAATAAATATAAAATAAACAGCAAGTAATAATTATCAAAGAAATATAAAGTGAGAAATGCACATTAAAATGATGTATAAAATAACCATATTTACTTAAGAATGTATTCCAATATCAAGCAGCAAAGTTCAACAATGCAAAACTGCAATTACTTTTGCACCAACTTAATAGGATGTCCCTGAGCCGTTTCCTGGACATGTATACACGGAAAGTGCAGATGTTTTAAGACAGAGAACTAGATCTCAGAGCTCTGATTCTGCCAACCTGACACAATCCATAGGCCTGACCATTAATGGAGGCAAGAAAGCAAATAAGCATTTGGTATATCACCACTCTTAAGTTTAGGATCACGCTAGCCAGAAAGAAAAGGCAGTTGGTCCAACTATGCATCTTTCTGCAATGGGACAACATCCAGGAATTCTGAGGAGTCTGGAGTCCTGGAACGGGCTGTTCATCATAAACGAGATCAACTCAATTGGGTCCATATTTTATTCTAGTCTTTAGCAGATTATCTTTGAGGTCATGCAGAACTATAGTATCATCCTGAGAATTTTGCATGGCTTCAAGGTCTAGTGCCAACCCGCCAGCAGTGTATTTCCAAGGATACTCATCACCCATGTACCTGACATCCTGCTCAACTGGTTTTGGTAATGCCACACTGTGGATGTTCTTGGTCACTTTGACAGACTAAAGAGAGATACCCTGAGGTGGGAGCAAGTTGGAAACTCTGTCATCAGATGAGAGACCTAGTCAGTTCTCAGCCTGCCAGGGTCAGTGGTGACAACCAGGGACATAGACTGCAAAGAGTTCTCAAGAGGCAAAACTTCTAGTGCAGATACCTAGACCCAATCACTCATGACTAGTTGGGGGTAACTTCTAATATCTGGCATCAATTCCTATCGCATACAAAAAGGGACAACTTGAGGCTATTTCTGTGGCTGAGGATAAGCATGAGGAATCCGGGCACAGTACTATGAGTGCAAGCAAGCAGCTTATCCCTGTGACCTGGCTGTGACAACTGGTCTACATTCACTTTAGTTATCTTATGAACTGAGCCCAAGGCAACTTGCCTGTCCTTATCTGTTCTCTCCTCTATACATTCTCCCTATAGGCCCAAACTCATAAAACAAACTGATAGAAATTGTTTTTTTGCTATCAAAGCACATGTCCAGACTTGGTTAGTTCTCAAAATTATGCCTGGATCCAACTCTTCTTGGAGCCAGACTTTGAAGATGTCTGAGTCTTGTTCTCCCTATGCTGGCCAGGGGTTGCATGTTAACATTCTGTCTGCTTTCTGATTTTATGTGAAAATCCTAGCCAAGAGTATCTTCCTCCAGTGTTGTGCCTCAGTAGTCCTGTATAACTTGCTGGCATAACCACGACCATCCTGAAGTCTAATCCTTTAGCTCTGAACAGTCTTCAGATTGTGGTGATCCCAGATGACCAGAACTATAGGAGAGGCCAGAGGAAGAACACCAACTGTGCTACTCACAAATTCCTGCCTCACAGCAAATGGTGAGATAATAAATGGTTTTTGTTGTTTTAAACTGTTCAATTTGGGAGAAAGTGTTAAGCAGCAATAAATAACTAACAGATGATTGATGACTGAGATATTAGTTGACTACTGAGGGCATCCAAGACTGTTCACATGACCTCAGGGCTCACACTGGAATCCCACAAACATCTCATTACCTCTGTTCCAATAAAGACTACGCTCTCAGCAATAATACTACCATATGCAGTTGCTAGGGTATTCATATTTAAAAGAAAAAAAAATTCTTATGGTATCACTTTGTACAAACATGCTACAAGGGGTCCTGCTCAGGAATGTCTCCTCAACTCAGCCACTGCTGAAGACAGGGGTGTGGGGTATTTTTATTTCATAGCAGCAGAATCTGTGTCATCTACCACAATATGTTCCTTAATTTACCTGGATTTCCAGAATCTGAAATTCAAGCTGAAACGTAATCATGTGGCAATTTCCTGATAATCTGTGTTTCTGCAAAACTTTTTTAATACCTATAAATCAGAAAAACAAAAATTTTTGTTTGCAAATAACAATTTTCTTTAAATATCAATTATTTAATTTTGTGTGGGTATCTATAATACAGGTGGGTTTATGTGTGAGAGTGTTAGCATGTGCATTGAAAATACGTGGAAGGATGTGCACCTTTGAGAAATATGATTAAAGATAACTTGTATTTTCTAGTTCTCAATGATACCAAAGATTAAGGTAAGAAATAGAAATATGATCGTATAACCCTAGACAAATTTGAATTATGATAATTGTTGGTATTTTTCGTATTTTCAACATTGTCTGGTTCCAGTTAGACAATAAATTAAATCCATGCAATTATCTCAGTTAACTCTCAAAGCATTACTAAAATGATGGCAAAAGTACTTTTTAGGTATAACATGAATACACTCATAAAATGTTCTATTCTTAAGTATACAGCATGCTGCTACTGCTAAGTCACTTCAGTCGTGTCCGACTCTGTGCAACCCCATAGACGGCAGCCCACCAGGCTCCTCTGTCCCTGGGATTCTCCAGGCAAGAATACTGGAGTGGGTTGCAATTTCCTTCTCCAATGCATGAAAGTGAAAAGTGAAAGTGAAGTTGCTCAGTCGTGCCCGACTCTTAGCGACCCCATGGACTGCAGCCTACCAGGCTCTTCCGTCCATGGGATTTTCCAGGCAAGAGTACTGGAGTGGGTTGCCACTGCCTTTTCCGATACAGCATGATATATATATATGTTTACAAGTGTTTCCCAGTAACCACCACCAAGATCAAGACACAGAAATTTTAACATATTGCATAAAGTTCCTTCATGCCTTTTCCAAGTTATACAATATGTCTCAGAAAGGAGATAACCATGATTCTGACTTTATTATATTTTTTTAATGAAGTTATTTTTAGAAGGACACAATTCACTCTTTTTTTAAACTCGAATATAGGTACTATACAATATATGTTACAGGTAGATAATACAGTGATTCACAATATTTAAAGGTTATACTCCTTTACAGTTATTATAAAATATTTGCCATATTCCCCATGTTGTACAATATACCTTTATAGCTTATTTTATACCTAATAGTTTGTACCTCTTAATCTACCCCTGTATTGGCCTTTCTACCAGAAGGGCACAACTCTACAAGAATAAAGAGAAAAAAGATGAGAGTAAACTAATTTTACAAGCTGAAAATCAGATGGATCAGCCGGATATTATGTGAAAAATTGAAACTAACCTGGCAGAGCCAGGAAAATTGAAATCTAAGCCAGCAATGGGAAAAGCTGTGAATCAAGCCCATTCTAAATACATTCTGGGAATTCTCCAGTGATCCAGTGGTAAAAAATTCACCTGCTAATGCAAGGGACACAGGTTTGATCCCTGTCCAGGAAGATGCCATATGCCACAGGGCAACTAAGCCCATGCACCTCAACTACTGAAGCTGATGCCCTCTACAGCCTGTGCTCCACAACAAGGGAAACCACTGCAATGAGAAGTCCATGTACAACAAATGGAGAGTAGTCCCTGCTGGTCACAACTGGAGAAAGCCCACGTGCAGCAACAAAGACCCAGTATAGTCAAAAATAAAGAAATAAACAAGCTAAAAAAAATTTTTAAAGGCATTCTGAATGGGCACTACCACTTAGGTATCTTCTAGGGTAAACCTGGGACTCAAAATGGAAAGACAGACTTGTGCACAGTAAAACTTCACTCTCCATACTCTCTGTATTCTAACTATTCAAGTACCTGATGTGTCTAAATTTCATCACTCATTTCTACATGTAATTCCACTGAAGTGAGCTGTCCATGACCTTTGAAGTATCACTCTCCCTCTCCCCAGTCAGGAGGGTTATTTTCGTAGGAATCAGAAAGCATTTCCTAAAATGATTCCTTCTTTTACACAAAGATGCCAACATACAACTGTAGAGCTGAATTAGCTTCTCTTTGTTAGCATATCACAGATTCTTAGTAATATAGCATTAGTCACTGGGACCAGAAACCCTCCTCTGCCAAATGATCCAGTTCTTGAAATATCTGAGTATGAGAGATGACACAGTTCTCATATCAGTAGTGAACAATAGCTAAGATTTACAAACTAATAGTGTTTTCCTTAAAATCACTTATCTCTGTTACTTTACTACTCAGGTACACAATGAGAGACCATGTCTTCTTTAATATCTATATCAGGCAGCTTTTAAGAATATTACACACACTGTAAAGTTCAATAGACACCTGACAAACAAGTTTACCACAACCACACATTCAAATCGTTACCTCCGAGAATTTATTTCAATGATAAGAAAACTAATTTTCTATGCATAATAAGGTAAACCTCAATACTACTTCCTGATTGAAATTAATGCTTACTCTGGAAATTCCCTGGGAGTCTAATGGTTAAGACTCAACACTTTCACTGGTGTGAGATCAGGATCAATCCCTCGTTGGAAAACTAAAATTAAGATTCTGAAAGCCATTTGGTGCAGCTAAAAGAAAAAAAAAATTGCTTACTCTTTTCCGCCATCTCAGTGCTAGTTAGGTCTTCTGTGTTCTTGCAGTAATTTCTTATACTGATACCACTAAGTTTACTTAGAAATTGAAGTTCAGATTCTAAACTTCCAAGATGACTTCTCAGATCTTTTGACAATCCCCATTCTTCAGAATCTGATTGGTGTATTTCTTGAAACGATTTCCTAAAAAGAACAAAACACAGATAATTACTCCAATGAAGAAACTACTAACAAGTGTTTCAACTGACATCTATAAATTTCTTCAAATCATTCCCATTTGATCCTTCTTATTCTTTTCCCATTAAAACACTAGTAGGATTTTTCTTAAAATCAGTGTGGTTATTAACATTGCAGCCATTAATCTCAATATAAAACATCCTAAAGTTAGAGGTGGCAAAAACACATAGAAGAACTGTACAAAAAAGATCTTCCCGACCCAGATAATCACGATGGTGTGATCACTCACCTAGAGCCAGACATCCTGGAATGTGAACTCAAGAGGGCCTTAGGAAGCATCATTATGAACAAAGCTAATGGAGGTAATGGAATTCCAGTTGAGTTATTTCAAATCCTAAAAGATGATGCTGTGAAAGTGCTGCATTCAATATGCCAGAAAACTCGGCAGTGGGCACAGGACTGCAAAAGGTCAGTTTTCATTTCAATCCCTAAGAAAGGCAATGCCAAAGAATGTGCAAACAACCACCCAACTGCACTTAATCTCACACACTAGTAAAGTAATGTTCAAAATTCTCCAAACAAGGCTTTAGCAATGCATCAACTGTGAATGTCTAGATGTTCAAGCTGGTTTTAGAATAGGCAGAGGAACCAGAGATAAATTGCCAACATCTGCTGGATCATGGAAAAAGCAAGAGAGTTCCAGAAAAACATCTATTTCTGCTTTATTGACTATGCCAAAACCTTTGACTGTGCAGATCACAATAAACTGTGGAAAATTCTGAAAGAGATAGGAATACCAGACCACCTGACCTGCCTCTTGAGAAACCTGTATGCAGGTCAGGAAGCAACAGTTAGAACTGGACATGAAATAACAGACTGGTTCCAAATAGAAAAAGGAGTACGTCAAGACTCTATATTGTCACCCTGCTTATTTAACTTATATGCAGAATACATCATGAGAAAAACTGGGCTGGATGAAGTGCAAGCTGGAATCAAGATGACTGGGAGAATATCAATAACCTCAGATATGTAGATGACACCACCTTTATGGCAGAAGGTGAAGAAGAATAAAAAGCCTCTTGATGAAAGAGGACAGTGAAAAAGTTGGCTTAAAGCTCAACATTCAGAAAACGAAGATCATGGCATCCGGTCCCATCACTTCATGGCAAATAGATGGGGAAGAAGTGGAAACAGTGGCTGACTTTATTTTTGGGGGCTCCAAAATCACAGCAGATGGTGATTGCAGCCATGAAATTAAAAGCTGCTTACTCCTTGGAAGGAAAGTTATGACCAATCTAGACAGCATATTAAAAAGCAGAGACATTACTTTGTTAACTATAGTCCATCTAGTCAAGACTATGGTTTTTCCAGTATTCATATATGGATGTCACAGTATAAAGAAAGCTAAATGCAGAACAATTGATGCTTTTGAACTGTGGTGTTGGAGAAGACTCTTGAGAGTCTCTTGGACTGCACAGCGATCCAACCAGTCTATCCTAAAGGAGATCAGTCCTGGGTATTCACTGTAGGGACTGATGTTGAAGCTGAAACTCCAATACTTTGGCCATCTTATGTGAAGAGCTGACTCACTGAAAAAGACCCTGATGCTGGGAAAGATTGAGGGCAAGAGGAGAAGGGGATGACAGAGGATTAGATGGTTGGATGGCATCACTGACTCAATGGACATGAGTTTAGGTAAACTTTGGGAGTTGGTGATGGACAGGGAGGCCTGGCATGCTGCAGTTCATGGGGTCGCAAAGAGTTGGACACAACTGAGTGACTGAACTGAACTGATCCAAGTTATAATACCATATTTCTACATATTAGAAACAACTATAAAATAAACTAAAAAAAAATTTTAAGCTATAAAATAAACTAAGATCATGGCATCTGGTCCCATCACTTCATGGGAAAGAGATGGGGAAACATTGAAAATGGTGAGAGACTTTTATTTTCTTGGGCTCCAGAATCACTGTGCACAGTGACTGCAGCCATGAAATTAAAAGATGCTTGCTCCCTGGAAGAAAAACTACCACCAACCTAGACAGCATATTAAAAAGCAGACACATTACTTTGCCAACAAAGGTCCGTCTAGTCAAGGCTATGGTTTGTCCAATAGTCATGTATGGATGTGACAGTTGAATCATAAAGAAGGCTGAGCACCAAAGAATTGGTGCTATTGAATTGTGGTGCTGGAGAAGACTCTTGAGAGTCCCTTGGACTGCAAGGAGACCCGTCCAGTCTATCCTAAAGGAAATAGTCATTGGAAGGACTGATGCTGAAGCTGAAATGCCAATACTTTGGCCACTTGATGGGAAGACTTGACTCATTGGAAAGGACCCTAATGCTGAGAAAGATTGAAGGCAGGAGGAGAAAGGGACGACAGAGGATGAGATGGTTAGATGGCATCACCGACTCGATGGACATGAGTTTAAGTAACCTCCAGGAGTTGGTGATAGACAGGGAAGCCTGGAGTGCTGCAGTCCATGGGATCACAAAGAGTCGGCCACAACTGAGTGACTGAACTGAACTGATAAAATAAATTATAATAGGAACATTTTGCAGAATTAAAATGTCTGTTTAGGTTGGAATATTTTAAGTGTTCTAACCTAAGTATCTGCTATCCCAGGACATTTCAAACTGTTTAAAAAGATATGATGAAATAATAAATCTTTAGCTTCTTAAACAAGTGGAGTATCACAGGGCATTTTATACTAAGAAAGATATTCTTGGGACATTGAAGAGTATGGGGGTAAAAGTTCCAGAGGAATAACAGCATGATCTCTAAACAACACTGTAATCAGATATTCTTCATTGAGAATATGTAGCTTTATTTTCCTTGAAAAAGAGTAAAATTTCAGCAAATAATTACATTAAATTGTATTTTATTTTTTGTAATCCTTTATCAGCCACATTTCTACACTGTTGACTTCCACTGTCTCACAACATACTTTCCTTGCCTTCTGGGGCATGATTATCCTGATTCTCATTTTACATCTTGGGTCTCTCATTGTCAATGCATCTTGTCTCCAATGTCAGAAGAAAATCTTCACAGTCTTGCCTCTGCTCTTGGAAATATGCATCCTCTCATTCTAGAAGAATGTTTAATGATTAATCTCAGCTCTTTCAGGCCAGTACTTGTGAATCAGACTTTCCATCATCTCTCTTCTATCTGCAAGGTAGATTGAACTTGATATCGTTCAGTTGCTCAGTCATGTTCAACTCTCTGTGACCCAACGGACTGTAGCACAATAGGTTTCCCTGTCCTTCACTATCTCCCAGAGTTTGCTCAAACTAATGGCCATTGAGCTGGTGATGTCATCCAACCATCTCATACTCTAACAGACTCTTCTCCTTCTGTCCTCAATCTTTTCCAGCATCAAGGTTTTTTCCAATGTTGGGTTGAACTAATATGTCACTGTAGTTTTGATTTGCATTTCTATAATAATGAGTGATGTTGAGCACCTCTTCATATGTTTATTAGCCATATCTATGTATGTATGTCTTTTTTGGAGAAATGCCTATTTAGGTGTTTTGTCCACTCTTTAATTGGGTTGTTTGTTTTTCTGCTATTGAGTTGTATGAGCTCCTTGTATATTTTGGAAATTAATTCTTTGTTAGTTGTTTCATATTGATTATTTTCTTCCATTCTGAGGGCTGCCTTTTTACCTTATTTATAGTTTCCTTTGCTGTGCAGAAGCTTTTAAGCTTAATTAGGTACCAGTTATATATTTTTGCTTTTATTTCCATTATTCTAGGAGGTGGGTCATAAAGGATCTTGCTATGATTTATGTAAGAGCAAGCATCTTTTAATTTCATGGCTGCAGTCAATGTTCACAGTGATTTTGGAGCCCAAGAAAAAATAAAATCTGTCCTTCCAATGAATACTAAGGACTGATTTAAGTAACGTCTCTGCTTTAAAACATGCTGTCTAGGTTAGTCATACCTTTTCTTCCAAGGAACAAGCCTCTTTTAATTTCATGGTTGCAGTCAATGTTCACAGTGATTTTGGAGCCCAAGAAAATAAAGTGTCACAGTTTCCATTGTTTCCCCATCTATTTGCCATGAAGTGATGGGACCAGAAGCTAGGATCTTCATTTTTAGAATGCTGAGTTTTTAAATCAGCTTTTTCACTCTTCTCTTTCACTTTCATCAAGAGACTCTTCAGTTCCTCTTTGCTTTCTGTCATAAGGGTGGTGTCATCTGCATATCTGAGGTTACTGACATTTCTCCTAGCAACCTTGAGTCCAGCTTGTGTTTCATCCAGACTGGCACTTTGCATGATGTACTCTGCATCTAAGTTAAATAAGCAGGGTGACAATACACAACCTTGACAGACTCCTTTCCCAATTCTGAACCAGTCTGTTGTTCCATGTCTGGTTCTAATTGTTGCTTCTTGACCTACATACAGGTTTCTCAGGAGGCAGGTAAAGGTGGTCTGGTATTCCCAACTCATTAAAAATTTTCCAGTTTCTTGTGATCCACACAGTCAAAGGCTTTAGTGTACTTAATGAAGCAGAGTGCTCCAGTCCTATGTTGCTTCAGTTCTGTCTGACTCTTTGCAACTCTATGGACAATAGACCACCAGGCTCCTCTGCCCATGGAATTATCCAGGCAAGAATACTGGAGTGTGTTGTCATACTCTTCTCCAAGATATCTTCCTGACCCAGGGATCAAACCTGTGAAATGTCTATGTGTATTGGCAAGCAGAAGTAGCTGTTTTTCTGGAATTCTCTTGCTTTATCTATGATCCAATGAATGTTGGCAGTTTGATCGCTGGTTCCTCTCCCTTTTCTAAATCCAGCTAGTATGTCGGGAAGTTCTCAGTTCATGTACTGCTGAAGCCTAGCTTGAAGGATTTTGAGCTACCTCGCTAGCATGTGAGCTTCCTTGGTAGCTCAGCTGGTAAAGAATCTGCCTGCAATGCAGAAGACTCTGATTTGATTCCTGGGTTGGGACGATCACTTCGAGAAGGGATAGGCTACCCTCTCCAGTATTCTTGGGCTCCCATGGTGACTCAGACAGAAAAGAATCCACCAGCAACACCGGAGACCTGGGTTTGATCCTTGAGTTGGGAAGATCTCCTGGAGAAGGGAATGGTTACTACTCTAGTATGTGGCCTGGAGAAATTAACCAGAAATTTAGGTTAATGATCCTTTTAAGAAACCAATCTAGAGAAGAGCATGGCTACCCACTTCAGTATTCTTTTCTGGAGAATCCCACAGACAGAGGATATTGGTGGGCTACAGTCCATGAGGGTTGCAAAAAGTTGGACAACTGAGTGACTTTCACTTTCCTAGGATGCGAAATGAGCATAATTGTATGGTAGTTTGAACACTCTTTGGCCTTGTGTTTCTTTGGGATTGGAAAGAAAACTGATTTTTACCAGTCCTGTGCCACTGCTGAGTTTTCCAAATTTGCTGACATGCTGAATACAGCACTTTAACAGCATACTTATAGGATTTGAAATAGCTCAGTTGGAATTCCAGCATCTCCATTAGTTTTGTTCATAGTAATGCTTCCTAAGGACCCCTTGACTTCACATTCCAGGATGTCTGGCTCAAGGGGCCCACCTTTGCATCAAATGTTCCCTTGTTATGTTCAATTTCCTTGGAGAGGTCTAGCTTTCCTATTCTATTGTTTTCCTCTATTTCTTTGCATTGTTCACCTAAGAAGGCTTTCTTATCTCTCCTTACTATTCTCCAGAACTCTGCATTCAGTTGGGTAGATCTTTCCCATTCTTCTTCACCCTTGGCTTCTCTTCTTTTCTAAGAGAAAATAGCACTATGTCATTTGAGATGAATACTCTCTTTTTTTTGGTTTCCCCATCTATTTGCCATGAAGTCATGGGACTGGACGCCATGATCTTACTGTTCTGAATGTTGAGTTTTAAGCCAACTTTTTGACTCTCCCCTTTCACTTTCATCAAGAGGCTCTTTAGTTCTTTTTCGCTTCTAACAGGGTTTTGCCAAGAGAATACACTTGTCATAGCAAACACCCTCTTCCAACAACATAAGAGCTACACATGGACATCACCAGATGGTCAATATCAAAATCAGATTGATTATATTCTTTGCAGCCAAAGATGGAGAAGCTCTATACAGTCATCAAAAACAAGACTGGGAGCTGACTGTGGCTCAGATCATGAACTCCTATTACAAAAATTCAGACTTACATTGAAAAAAGTAGGGAAAACCAGTAGATCATTCAGATATAACCTAAATCAGATGCCTTATGATTATACAGTGGAAGTGACAAATAGACTCAAGAGATTAATCTGATAGACAGAGACCTTGAAGAACTATGGATGGAGGTTTATGGCATTGTACAGTAGGCAGTGGCCAAGACCATCCGAAAGGAAAAAAAATGCAAAAAGGCAAAATGGTTGTCTGAGGAGGCCTTACAAATACCTGAAAATAGAAGAGAAGTGAAAGGCAAAGGAGAAAAGGAAATATATACCCATTTGAACGCAGAGATCCAAGGAAAAAGCAAGAAGAGATAAGAAAACCTTCCTCAGTGATCAGTGCAAAGAAATAGTGGAAAATAATAGAATGGGAATAATGGAAACAGTGCAAGACTTTATTTTCTGGGGCTCAAAAATCACTGTAGATGGTGACTCAGTCATGAAATTAAAAGACCTTTGCTCCTTGGAAGAGAAGCTATGACCAACCTAGACAGCATATTAAAAAGCAGAGACATTACTTCGCAAAAAATGGTCTGTCTAGTCAAAGCTATGGTTTTTCCAATAGTCATGTATGGATGTGAGAATTGGACTCCAAAGAAAGCTAAGTGCTGAAGAATTGATGCTTTTGAACTTTGATGTAGGAGAAGACTCTTGAGAGTCTCTTGGACAGCAAGGTGATCCAACCAGTCCATCCTGAAGAAAATCAGTCCTGGGTGTTCAATGGAAGGACTGATGCTAAAGCTGAAACTCCAATACTTTGGCGACCTGATGCAAAGAACTGACTCATTTGAAAAGACCCTGATGTTGGGAAAGATTGAAGGCGGGAGGAGAAGGGGACAACAGAAGATGAGATGGTTGGATGGTATCACCGACTCAATGGACATGAGTTTGAGTAAGCTCCGGGAGTTGGTGATGGACAAGGAGGGTTGGCGTGCTGCAGTCCATGGGGTCGCAAAGAGTCAGACATGACCGAGCAACTGAACTGAACTGACTCTCTTTTGTATTTACTATCATGGTTTGATTTCTAAAAATTAAATAGATAAAGCTAATGAAAAAAGAAGAGAGGTAATCTGCATATAAATGAGTTCCTTCCAAGTGAATATTAAACAACGTCACAGCAAACTATGAATGAAAACTGATAAAAAGAACTAAGTAATCACATTAAAGGACAGACATGCAGAACTCCAGAAAGAAGTTGTGGCTGAGAAAAGCAAAACTAGGGAGTTATTGGTTAAAGGGTACAAAGTTTCTCTTCAGGACAGGGAAATCATTTTAGAGATGGATGATTGTATAATACTATGCACTAAACTATATACTTTAAAAGGGTTACAATGGCAAGTTTTATATTATATATAATACCAGGGGGAAAAAAAGATATCACATTGGAAATCACAGTAATCCAAGCCTACGCCTCAACCAGTACTGCTGAAGAACCTCAAGTTGAACGGATCTATGAAGATCTACAAGACCTTCTAGACCTTGTAGAACACCCAAAAAAGATATCCTTCTCATCATAGGGGACTAGAATGCAAAAGGAGGCAGTCAAGGGATACCAAGCAAATTTGGCCTTGGAATACAAAATGAAGCAGGGCAAAGGCTAACAGAGTTTTGCCAAGAGAACGCCATGGTTCTCAACACCCTCTTTCAAAGACACAAGAGTAGACTACACATGGACATCATCAGATGGTCAATACTAAAATCTTATTGATTATATTCTTTGCATTCGAAGATGGAGAAGCTCTATATAGTCAGCAAAACGAGACCAGGAGTTGACCATGGATCAGATCATGAATTCCTTATTGAAAAACTCAGACTTAAATTGAAGAAAGTAGGGAAAACCACTAGACTCTTCAGGTATGACCTAAATCAAATCCCTTACAATTATACAGTGGAAGTGACAAATAGATTCAAGGGATTAGATCTGATAGACGGAAGGCCTGAAGAGCCATGGATGGAGGTTCATGACATTGTACAGTAGGCAGTGATCAATTCCATACCCAAGAAAAAGAAATGCAGAAAGGCAAAATGGTTGTCTGAGGAGGCCTTATAAATAGCTGAGAAAAGAAGAGAAGCTAAAGCAAAGGAGAAAAACAAAGATATATCCATCTAAATGCAGAAATCCACAGAATAGCAAGGAGAGATAAGAAAGTCTTCCTCAGTGATCAATACAAAGAAATAGAGGAAAATAACAGAATGGGAAAGACTAGAGATCTCTTCAAGAAAATTAGAGATACCAAGGAAACATTTCATGCAAAGATGGGCACAATAAAAGACCTAACAGAAATGGTATGGAGCTAACAGAAGCAGGAGATATTAAGAAGAGGTGGCAAGAATACACAAAAGAACTATACAAAAAAGATCATGGAAGAAATCTTACTGACCTAACAGAAGCAGAAGATATTAGAAGAGGTGGCAAGAATACACAGAAAAACTACACAAAAAAGATCTTCATGACCCAGATACCACAATGGTGTGATCACTCACCTAGAGCCAGACATCCTGGAATGAGAAGTCGAGTGGGCATTAGGAAGCATCACTACCAACAAAGCTAGAGGAGGTGACAGAATTCCAGTTGAGCTATTTCTAATCCTAAAAGGTGATGTGCCGGGGTCCAGCGTGAGGAACTCCGCCCATGGCAAGGGTCATGAGGAAGGAGGCTTGGCATACGCAAAGGCGTGATCAAGCCTCAGGAAATCCCCTGTTCCTGAGCATCTACCCCAAAACCAGAGTCTGTTTTATGCTCTCCCCCATAACCGTTTTTCTCGGAGAAGGAGTAAACGTGCAGTTCCAAGGCAATAAAAATTCTTGGGTGTGACAAGAGTGTTTCAGCTTACGGACTCCTCTGAAGGTTATCTAGCTCGCCTGTATAGGTTCGTCAGGCCACATGTGATTGTTTACAGCCTCCCAACCTGAGAGGCACGAGATGTTTTAGACTTACTAAAGGCAATTTTTGGGGGGAGTTGGAAATTATCAGTACAGTGGGTTGGTTAGGAATTATATTGGTGAAAGTTTTTCATTTGTTGTGCCAATAATTGCTGCTAATTCCCTACCCTGGGTGTGACAAGGGTGTTTCAGGTCAAACCTCTCTGCTGACAGACTAGCTTGTGTGACAGGATTATCCATACTCCTGCCACTACCACATGATTGTTTACTACCTCTCAACCATAAACAGCACAGAGAGTTTTGGAGTATTTTGAAAGTCTTAATTAGCATAGGGCTTTTTCTTCTTGTTGAGGTGATGCTGTGAATGTGCTGCACTGAATATGCCAGCAAAATTGGGAACTCAGCAGTGGCCACAGGATTGCAAAAAGTGAGTTTTCATTCCAATCCCAATGCCAAAGAATGCTCAAAGTGAAAGTGAAAGTGAAGTCGCTCAGTCATGTCCAACTCTTTGCGACCCCATACTGTAGCCTACAATGCTCCTCCAACCATGGGATTTTCCAGGCAGGAGTCCTGGAGTGGGTTGCCATTTCCTTCTCCAGAGGAAAGAATGCTCAAACTACCACACAATTGCATTCATCTCACATGCTAGCAAAGTAATGCTCAAAATTCTCCAAGCCAGGCTTCAATAGTATGTGAACCATGAACTTCCAAATGTTCAAGCTGGATTTAGAAAAGGCAGAAGAACCAGAGATTAAAGTGCCAACATCTGCTGGATCATTGAAAAAGCAAGTGAGTTCCAGAAAAACATCTACTTTGGCCTTACTGATTACACCAAAGCCTTTGTGCAGATCACAACAAACTTTAGAAAATCCTTTAAGAGATGGGGAATACCAGACCACCTTACCTGCCTCCTGAGAAATCGGTGCAGGTCAAGAAGCAACAGTTAGAACCTGACATGGAACAACAGACTGTTTCAAAATTGGGAATTGAGCACATCAAGGTTGTGTATTGTCACCCTGCTTATTTAACTTATATGCAGAGTACATCATGCAAAATGCCGGGTTCGATGAAGCACAAGCAGGAATCAAGATTACTGGGAGAAATATCAATAATCTCAGATACACAGATGACACCACCCTTATGGCAGAAAGTGAAGCACAACTAAAGAGCCTCTTGATGAAAGTGAAAGAAGAGAGTGAAAAAGCTGGCTTAAAACTCAACATTCAAAAAACTAAGATCATGGTATCTGGTCTCATCATTCCATGGCAAACTGATGGGGAAACAATGGAAACAGTGAGAGACTTTATTTTGGGAGGCTCCAAAATCACTGTAGATGGTTAACCACAGCCATGAAATAAAAGACGCTTACTCCTTGGAAGAAAAACTATGACCAACCTAGACAGCATATTAAAAAGAGAGACATTACTTTGCCAACAAAGGTCCGTCCAGTCAAAGGTATGGTTTTTTGAGTAGTCAGGTATGGATGTGAGAGTTGGACCATAAGAGAGCTGAGCTCCGAGGAACTGATGTTCTTGCACTGCAGTGGGGAGAAAACTCTTGAAAGTCCGTTGCACTACAAGATCTAACCAGTGAGTCCAAGGAAATCAGTGCTCAACATTCAGTGGAAGGATGGATGGTGAAGCTGATGGATGGACTGGTTCTTTATTTCAAAAAGACATTTATCAATTTTCAGTATCAAAACAGTTACACTATTGGGTTCTTTTTTCTCCCAATTGGTCCCCAAAGAGACCCCACCAAAGGAGAGAACATTTTAAGCCAATTAAGCCGCAGGATGCACACTTAACAGACCTCACTGGAACCTCATCAAAAAAGGGGGATTTGTTAGAGAAATAAAGGATAAAAGATCAGCACACTGCTAGCCCACAGACTTTACAGAGCTCTCACAGGCAGAGAGAGGGGTAACCAGTGTGCCTCAACCCCAAAGAAGCAAAGTTCCAAAACAATATAAAATTTTAAAAGTTTTGTACATAAGCTTTTTAAGATTTCTCCAGCACTAACCAATACAAAGCACAATGAGATGGCACTTTTAGAGACAGAAGCTTCAGACCAAGAAAAAGGTGATGAGATGAATTTTATATGGCTAAATCTATGATTATACAGTGGAAGTGAGAAATAGATTTAAGGGCCTAGATCTGATAGATAGAGTGCCTGATGAACTATGGAATGAGGTTTGTGACACTGTACATGAGACAGGGATCAAGACCATCCCCACGGAAAAGAAATGCAAAAAAGCAAAATGACTGTCTGGGGAGGCCTTACAAATAGCTGTGAAAAAAAAAGAGGCGAAAAGCAAAGGAGAAAAGGAAAGATATAAGCATCTGAATGCAGAGTTCCAAAGAATAGCAAGAAGAGATAAGAAAGCCTTCTTCAGTGATCAATGCAAAGAAATAGAGGAAAAGAACAGAATGGGAAAGACGAGAGATCTCTTCAAGAAAATTAGAGCTATCAAGGGAACATTTCATGCAAAGATGGGCTCGATAAAGGACAGAAATGGTATGGATCTAACAGAAGCAGGAGATATTAAGAAGACGTGGCAGGAATACACGGAAGAACTGTACAAAAAAGATCTTCACAACCCAGATAATCATGATGATGTGACCACTAATCTAGAGCCAGACATCTTGGAATATGAAGTCAAGTGGGCCTTAGAAAGCATCACTACGAACAAAGCTAGTGGAGGTGATGGAATTCCAGTTGAGCTGTTTCAAATCCTGAAAGATGATGCTGTGAAAGTGCTGCACTCAATATGCAAGCAAATTTGGAAAACTCAGCAGTGGCCACAGGACTGGAAAAGGTCAGTTTTCATTCCAATTCCAAAGAAAGGAAATGCAAAAGAATGCTCAAACTACCGCACAATTGCACTCATCTCACATGCTAGTAAAGTAATGCTCAAAATTCTCCAAGCCAGGCTTCAGCAATACGTGAACCGTGAACTCCCCAATGTTCAAGCTGGTTTTAGAAAAGGCAGAGGAACCAGAGATCAAATTGCCAACATCTGCTGGATCATGAAAAAAGCAAGAGAGTTCCAGAAAAACATCTATTTCTGCTTTATTGACTATGCCACAGCCTTTGACTGTGTGGATCACAATAAACTGTGGAAAATTCTGAAAGAGATGGGAATACCAGACCACCTAACCTGCCAGTTGAGAAATCTGTATGCAGGTCAGGAAGCAACAGTTAGAACTGGACATGGAACAACAGACTGGTTCCAAATAGGAAAAGGAGTACGTCAAGGCTGTTTATTGTCACCATGCTTAGTGGCTCAGATGGTAAAGCGTCTGTCTGCAATGCAAGAGACCCAGGTTCGATCCCTTGGCTGGGAAGATCCCCTGGAGAAGGAAATGGCAGCCCACTCCAGTATTCTCGCCTGGAAAATCCCATGGATCGTGGAGCCTGGTAGGCTACCGTTCATGGGGTCGCAAAGAGTCGGACATGACTGAGCGACTTCCCTTTATTTAACTTATATGCAGAGTACATCATGAGAAACGCTGGACTGGAAGAAACACAAGCCAGAATCAAGATTGCTGGGAGAAATATCAATAACCTCAGATGTGCAGATGACACCACCCTTATGGCAGAAAGTGAAGAGGAGCTAAAAAGCCTCTTGATGAAAGTGAGAGGAGAGTGAAAAAGTTGGCTTAAAGCTCAACATTCAGAAAACGAAGATCATGGCATCCGGTCCCATCACTTCATGGGAAACAGATGGGGAAACAGTGGAAACAGTGTCAGACTTTATTTTTTGGGGCTCCAAAATCACTGCAGATGGTGATTGCAGCCATGAAATTAAAAGACGCTTACTCCTTGGAAGAAAAGTTATGACCAACCTAGATAGCATATTCAAAAGCAGAGATATTACTTTGCCGACTAAGGTCCGTCTAGTCAAGGCTATGGTTTTTCCTGTGGTTATGTATGGATGTGAGAGTTGGACTATGAAGAAGGCTGAGCGCCGAAGACTTGATGCTTTTGAACTGTGGTGTTGGAGAAGACTCTTGAGAGTCCCTGGGACTGCAAGGAGATCCAACCAGTCCATTCTGAAGGACATCAACCCTGGGATTTCTTTGGAAGTAATGATGCTAAAGCTGAAACTCCAGTACTTTGGCTACCTCACGCAAAGAGGTGACTCATTGGAAAAGACTCTGATGCTGGGAGGGACTGGGGCAGAAGGAGAAGGGGACGACCCAGGATGAGATGGCTGGATGGCATCACGGACTCGATGGACGTGAGTCTGAGTGAACTCCGGGAGATGGTGATGGACAGGGAGGCCTGGCGTGCTGCGAATAATGGGTTTGCAAAGAGTTGGACACGACTGAGCGACTGAACTGAACTGTAATTAGTGGCAAAACATAATTTTCCTTCCTTTCTTCCAAGGAGGCAGAAGAGCAAATAAGTGGTCACTTCAACATAAGGGGCACATGATCCATTCTGTGAGCAGTTGGGAACAGGGTAGAGCTGGGACAAAGATTTGGTGTCAGAGGTTTCACCATGGTAATTGTTTGTCACTTCTGAGGAAAAAAGAAAAAAATAAATTTGTCCAAAGATACCGTAAAGCTGAAAACCTGAACAGCAATTTTTTTGTTGTTGTTTGTTTTTTTGGGGCTAACTCCTCCTGGAATCATCTTTCTGGTTTGGCAGGTACTTTTTACAGAGTAATGAGGTTTCCCCAAATGGAGCCTTTCTCTGGGCTGCTAGGCTCTCAGTAAGGCAGGCCCAAACCTTTTCCCTTACTCTCTGGAGAAGGCAATATGCATTAAGCCGAAACATTACCTTCCAAAAGTGAGAACAGGATTAGACTGCTGCTTCACAACTACAGAATTATCTGGAATGTTTTTTTACAACTGGTTGTTACATCAATAACATAAAAGGTAATTACAAAACGTGTATATCACAACATACTTTTAAAGACACTTTGCATTGTGCTCACATTCCCTTAAACGTTGTTCCCAAAGGTGCTCAGCCTCTAGCCCAACTGGAATCTCTGGGGAGAGGCAGAGACAGTTTGGTGAAAAGAACATAGGAGTAGTGGGGTGGGAGAGGTGGCAAAAGGAGAAAGCTGAAGCTCCAATACTTCGGCCACTTGATGTGAAGAATTGACTCTTTGGAAAAGACCCTGATATTGGGAAGACTGAAGGCAGGAGAAGGGGATGACAGAGGATGAGATGATTGGATGGCATCACTGACTCGATGAACATTGAGTTTGAGCAAGCTCTGGCAGTTGGTGATGTACAGGGAAGCCTAATGTGATGTACAGGGAAGCCTAGCGTGCTGCAGTCCATGGGGTTGCAAAGCGTCAGACACAAGTGAGCAAATGAACTGAAAAAAGACTCGTTCACAATAGTAATTTGTTTTGAACAAAATATCATTGGTCCATTGCAATTAATGATGTTATTTTGAATGAACTGGGTTTATAGGCTTTATGGTTTTGTAGTTTATTATTTGCATATTTGCCTTGCTGCTGCTGCTGCTGCTAAGTCGCTTCAGTAGCGTCTGACTCTGTGCGACCCCAGAGATGGCAGCCCACCAGGCTCCCCTGTCCCTGGGATTCTCCAGGCAAGAACACTAGAGTGGGTTGCCATTTCCTTCTCCAATGCATGAAAGTGAAAAGTGAAAGTGAAGTTGCTCAGTTGTGTCTGACTCTTAGCGACCCCATGGACTGCAGCCCACCAGGCTCCTCCGTCCATGGGATTTTCCACGGAAGAGTACTAGAGTGGGGTGCCATTGCCTTCTCCAATATTTGCCTAGTAGCATATATTTTTTGCCCAAAACTAGGTGTTCACAAGAAGCTTTTTTTCTTTCAAAGCAAATCTATCCAAAGACTTCAGTTTAAAAGTCAATGATCTAGGATTCTATGAAGATGGCAAAGTAGGAAGAACCAGGAATCTACTTCCCAGTTAGGCAGCAATTGCAAGGCAGAATCTGTCTGATATAACTTTTTTAGAACTCAGGAGACTGCTGAATGCTTGCAACTTCACAGAAAATGCTTAAATGTAAATACAGTAAATTTGGGGCAATTTCAGCTCTTAGTACAGTAAGTACCCATGCCTACTTGAAAAACATGGCAGGGTGCTGTGCACATATTCTGGGAGCAGTTTGCATACAGCTTAGGGGAGCAACAGTGGGCAAAAAGGACTGTCCTCCAAATATTGGGTACATGTGCTCCAATTGCTGATTGCTGCTTCTGATCACAGAGATGCAGACAAAGAGGTGGCGAGTTATTGTTTCAAGCCCCTACCCTCTGACTGAGATAACTTTAAGGATATTAAAAGAGCTGCTGCTTTTTGTTTCCCATCTTCATTATCTTACCTTTTTAGGATTCAGACATTAAAGACTAGGACACACAAAAATCCAACTAAATACATGGGAAAAATTAGAAAATGGTGGAAAAGCTCAGAAAAGACATAATTAGTTCTCACTTCAGTGGCACAAATGCTAAACTTGGAACAAAACAGAGAAGACTAGTAATCCCCCTGCATAAGGATGACATACACATTTGTGAGGCATTCTATGTTTTTTAATGATATGGCTCAATACAGTATAAGGCACAGATAACAACAAAAAAAAGTTAAAACAATAACAAAAAAGTACAAATATTGGGGAAGAGGGGGAGAATCTGATTTCCAAAGTTACTACAGTATTAAATTAAAATGTCCAGTGTTCAATAAAATATCACAAAGCATACAAAAAAAAAGTATGGCACACTCAAAGGCAAAAAAATATTCAAATGAACCTGTCCTTAAAAAAGACTTATTGGCAGATATATCAGACAAAGACTTTAAAATAGAAGTCTTAAAGGTACTCAAAGAAATAGAGGAAGATCTGGAGAAAGTTAAGAAAATGATGTGTAAAAAGAAACCAAAAGAATTTCAGGAGCTGAAAAGTATAATAAACAAAATGAAAATTTCACTAGAGGAATTCAAATGCAAATTTAAGAGTAGAGAAGCATGAATCAGTGAACTTGAAGAGAAGATAATGGATATGGAGATTGAGGAACAGGAAGTAAAACACTGAAGAAAAGCGAACACAGCTCAAGGGACTAGTGGGGACACAACCATAAGGACCAATGTATGCCTCGTACCAGTAGGAAGTACCAGTAGGAAAAGCAAGAGGAAAAGGGGAAGAGAGACTACTTGAAGAAATAATGGTGAAAAATGTTGATATTTGATGAGTGACATGAATTCAAAAAGCTCACCTAATTCTACCAAAAGTTTAGAGAAGAGCTAACATGTATCCTGCTAGAAAATTGCAGAGGAAGGAAAATTCCCAACCCATTCTGTAACACTGCTGCTGCTGCTGCTAAGTCACTTCAATTGTGTCCGACTCTGCGACCCCAGAGACGGCAGCCCACGAGGCTCAACCGGCCCTGGGATTCTCCAGGCAAGAACACTGGAGTGGGTTACCATTTCCTTCTCCAATGCATGAAAGTGAAAAGTGAAAGTGAAGTCACTCAGTCATGTCCGACTCTTAGCAACCCCATGGACTGCGGCCCGCAGGTTCCTCCGTCCATGGGATTTTCCAGGCAAGAGTGCTGGAGTGGGGTGCCATAATCATTACCCTAATACCAAAACCAGACAAAGACACCACAAGAAAATTATAGGCCAATATCACTGATGAACACAGATGCAAAAATCCTTGAGAAAAGTCTAGTGAACAGAATCCAACAAGACATTAAAAGATTATATATCATGATCAAGAGGGCCTTAACCTGAGCATGCAAGGATTCATCATTATACACAATAAATCAAGCAATGTGATACACCATATTAACAAACTGAAAGATAAAAACCATATGATTACATCAATAGATGCAGATAAAGTTTTGAAAAAATTAAACACCCATTTATGATAAAAATTCTACAGAAAATAGGCACAGAAGGACATACCTCAACATCATAAAGGCCATACACATTAAACCCACAGAGAACATTTTTCTGAAAGGTGAAAAGCTGAAAGCATTTCCTCTAAGATCAGGAAGAGAGATGCCCACTCTTGCCACTATTATTCAACATAGTTTTGGAAGTCCTAGTCACAATAATCAGGAAAGAAAAAGAAATTAAAGGAGTTCAGACTGGAAAAGAAGAAGTAAAACTTTCACTGTTTGCAGATGATATGACACTATACATAGAGAACTCTAAGGATGCCACCAGAAAATTACTAGTTGCTGCTCAGTTGCTCAGTCATGTCCAACTCTGAGACGCCAGGAACTGCAGCACACCAGGTTTCCCTGTCCTTCACCATCTCAAGGAGTTTGTTCAAACTCATGTTCATTGAGTTGATGATGCTTTCTAACCAGCTCATTCTGTCACCCCCTTCTCCTCCTGCCCTCAATCTTTCCCAGCATCAGGGTCTTTTACAATGAGTTGGTTCTTTACATCACGTGGCCAAAGTATTGAAGCTTCAGCTTCAGCATCAGTCCTTCCAATGAATATTCAGAGTTGATTTCCTTTAGGATTGACTGGTTTGATCTTGCAGTCCTAGGGACTCTCAAGACTCTTCCTTCTCTAGCACTACAGTTTGAAGACATCGATTCTTCAGTGCTCAGTCTTCTTTATGATCAATGCTCACATCCATATATGACTACTGGAAAAATCACAGCTTTGACTGTGCAAACCTTTGTAGGTAAACAGCTATCTCTGCTTTTTAATATGCTGTCTAGGTCTGTCATATCTTTTCTTCCAAGAAGCAAGTATCTTTTTTTTTTTTTCCAAGTGTCTTTTAATATCATAGCTAAGCACCATCCACAGTGATTGTGGAGCCCAAGAAAATAAAGTCTGTCACTGTTTCCACTTTTTTCCCATCTATTGCAATGAAGTGATAGGATCACATGCCATGATCTTAGTTTTTTCAATGTTGAGTTTTATGCCAGCTTTTTCACTCTATTTCACTTTCATAAAGAGGCTCTGTAGTTCCTCTTTTCTTTTAAGGGTGCTATCATGTGCCTATCTGAGGTTATTGATATTTCTCCCAGCAATCTTGATTCCAATTCTGATTCATTCAGACTACATTTTCCATGATGTCCTCAGCATAGAAATTAAATAAGCAGGGTAACAGTACACAGCCGTGACTGATTCCTTTCCCAAGTTTGAACCAGTCTGTTGTTCCATGTCCCATTCTAACTATTGTTTCCTGATCTACATACAGGCTTCTCTCAGGAGGCAGGTAAGGTGGTCAGTTATTCCCACCTCTTTAAGAGGCCTCCCTGTCCATCACCAACTCCCGGAGGTCACTCAGACTCACGTCCATTGAGTCAGTGATACCATCCAGCCATCTTATCCTCTGTCGTCCCCTTCTCCTCCTGCCCCCAATCCCTCCCAGCATCAAAGTCTTTTCCAATGAGTCAACTCTTCGCATCAGGTGGCCAAAGTACTGGAGCTTCAGCTTTAGCATCATTCCCTGCAAAGAAATCCTACGGCTGATCTCCTTCAGAATGGACTGGTTGGATCTCCTTGCAGTCCAAGAAACTCTCAAGAGTCTTCTCCAACACCACAGTTCAAACGCATCAATTCTTTGGCGCTCAGCCTTCTTCACAGTCCAACTCTCACATCCATGCATGACTACTGGAAAAACCATAGCCTTGACTAGACGGACCTTAGTCGGCAAAGTAATATCTCTGCTTTTGAATATGCTATCTAGGTTGGTCATAACTTTTCTTCCAAGGAGTAAGCGTCTTTTAATTTCATGGCTGCAGTCACCCTGTGCAGTGATTTTGGAGCACCCCAAAATAAAGTCTGACACTGTTTCCACTGTTTCCCCATCTATTTCCCATGAAGTGATGGGACCAGATGCCATGATCTTCATTTTCGGAATGGTGAGCTTTAAGCAACTTTTTCACTCTCCTCTTTCACTTTCATCAAGAGGCTTTTTAGTTCCTCTTCACTTTCTGCCATAAGGGTGGTGTCATCTGCATATCTGAGGTTATTGATATTTCTCCTGGCAATCTTGATTCCAGCTTGTGTTTCCTCCAGTCCAGTGTTTCTCATGATGTACTCTGCATATAAGTTAAATAAGCAGGGTGACGATATACAGCCTTGACGTACTCCTTTTCCTATTTGGAACCAGTCTGTTGTTCCATGTCCAGTTCTAACTGTTGCTTCCTGACCTGCATACAGATTTCTCAAGAGGCAGGTCAGGTGGTCTGGTATTCCCATCTCTTTCAGAATTTTCCACAGTTTATCGTGATTCACACAGTCAAAGGCTTTGGCATAGTCAATAAAGCAGAAATAGATGTTTTTCTGAAACTCTTGTTTTTTCCATGATCCAGCAGATGTTGGCAATTTGATCTCTGGTTCCTCTCTCTTTTCTAAAACCAGCTTGAACATCAGGAAGTTCACGGTTCACGTATTGCTGAAGCCTGGCTTGGAGAATTTTGAGCATTACTTTACTAGCATGTGAGATGAGTGCAATTGTGAGGTAGTTTGAGCATTCTTTAGAGAACTGCAAATCAAAACTATGGGGAGGTATCACCTCACATCAGTCAGAATGGCCATCATCAAAAAATCTACAAGTAATAAATGCTAGGGAGGGTGTGGAGTAAAGGGAACCCTCTTACACAGTTGGTAGGAATGTAATCCAATACAGCCACTATGGAGAACAGTATCAGTTCAGTTCAGTTCAGTCGCTCAGTCGTGTCCAACTCTTTGTGACCCCACGAATCGCAGCATGCCAGGCCTCCCTGTCCATCACCAACTGCCAGAGTTCACTCAGACTCACATCCATCGAGTCAGTGATGCCATCCAGCCATCTCATCCTCTGTCATCCCCTTCTCCTCCTGCCCCCAATCCCTCCCAGCATCAGAGTCTTTTCCAATGAGTCAACTCTTCGCATGAGGTGGCCAAAGTACTGGAGTTTCAGCTTCAGCATCATTTCTTCCAAAGAAATCCCAGGGCTGATCTCCTTCAGAATGGACTGGTTGGATCTCCTTGCAGTCCAAGGGACTCTCAAGAGTCTTCTCCAACACCACAGTTCAAAAGCATCAAGTCTTCGGCGCTCAGCTTTCTTCACAGTCCAACTCTCACATCCATACATGACCACTGGAAAAACCATAGCCTTGACTAGACACATGGAGATTCCTTAAAAACCAGGAATAAAACTATCATGACCCAGCAATCTCCCTATTAGATATATACCTTGAGAAAACCATAAATGAAAAAGACACATGCACCCCAATGTTCAGAGCAGCACTGTTTACAGTAGCTAGGACATGGAAGCAACCTAGATGTCCATCAACAGATGAATGGATAAAGAAGACATGGTACATATATACAATGAAACATTACTCAAGTATAAAGGGAACAAATTTGAGTCAGTTCTTGTGAAGCAGATAAACCTAGAACCTTTTATACAGAGCGAAGTAAGTCATAAAGAGAAAAACAACCAAAATCACAGAAGAGTAACCAAACTGATCACATAGATCACAACCTTATCTAACTCAATGAAACTATGAGCCATGCTATGTAGGGCCACCCAAGATGGACAAGTCACGGTGGAGAGTTCTGACAAAACGCGGTCGACTGGAGAAGGGAATAGCAGACCACTTCAGTATTCTTGCCTTGAAAACCCCACAAACAGTATGAAAAGGCAAAAAGATACAACACTGAAAGATGAATTCCCCAGGTCAAGAGGTGCCCAATACACTACTAGAGAAGAACAGAGAAATAGCTCCAGAAGAAATAAAAAGGCTGCGCCAAATCTGAAACAATGCTCAGCTGTGGATGTGTTTGGTGGTGGAAGTAAGGTTCAATGCTGTAGAGAACAATATCACATAGGAAACTGGAATGTTAGGTTCATGAATCAAGGTAAATTGGAAGTGGTCAAACAGGAGGATGTGGCAAGAGAAAACATCAACAATTTAGGAATCAGTGAACTAAATGGAGAGCAATGGTTGAATTCAATTCAGATGACCACTATATCTACTACTGTGGGGTAAGAATACCTTGGAAGAAATAGAGTAGCCCTCATAGTCAACAAGAGAGTGAAATGCAGTACTCAGGTGCAATCTCAAAAGTGACAGAATTTCCAAGGCACAGCATTCAATATCACAGTAATCCAAGTCTATGCCCCAATCACTAATGCTGAAGAAGCTGAAGTTAACAGTTCTATGAAGACCTGCAAGACTTTCTAGAACTAACACCAAAAAAAGATGTCCTTTTCATCATAAGGAACTGGAATGCAAAAGGAGGAAGTCACGAGATACCTGGAATAACAGGCAAGTTTGGCCTTGGACAACAAACTGAAGCAGGGCACAGGCTAACAGTTTTGCCAAGAGAACACACTAGTCATAGGAAACACCCTCTTTCAATGACACGAGAAGACTCTACACATGGACATCACCAGATAGTCAATACTGAAATCAGATTGATTGTATTCTTTGCAGCCAAAGATGAAGAAGCTCTATATAGTCAGCAAAAACAAGACCGAGGAGCTTACTGTGGCTCAGATCATGAGCTCCTTATTGCAAAATCCAGACTTAAATTGAAAAGTAGAGAAAACCCCTAGGCCATTCAAGTATTACCTAAATCAAATCCCTTATGATTACACAGTGGAAGGGACAAATAGATTCAAGGGATTAGATCTAATAGACAGAGTGCCTAAAAAACTATAGATGGAGGTTTATAATACTGTACAAGAGGAGATGATCAAAATCATTCCCAAGAAAAAGAAATGCAAAAAGGCAGAATGTTTGTCTGAGGAGCCCTTATAAATAGCTAAGAAAAGAAGGGAAGCTAAAGGCAAAGGAGAAAAGCAAAGATATGTCCATCTGAATGCAGAATTCCAAAGAGTAGCAAGGAGAGATAAGAAAGCCTTCCTCAGTGACCAATGCAAAGAAATAGAGGAAAACAACAGAATGGGAAAGACTATAGAGATCTCTTCAAGAAAATTAGAGATACCAAGGGACCATTTCATACAAAGATGGGCTCAATAAAGGTCAGAAATGGCACAGACCTAACAGAAGCAGAAGATATTAAGAAAAGGGAACAAGAATACACAGACCTACGCAAAAAAAAAACAAAAAACTTTAACTATGCAAAAAAAATCTTCATGACCCAGATAACCACAAAGGTGTGATCAGTCACCTAGAGCCATATATCTTGGAGTGTGAAGTCAAGTCAGCCTTAGGAAGTATCACTATGAACAAAGCTAGTGGAGGTGATGGAATTTCAGTTTAGCTATTTCAAATCCTAAAAGATGATGCTGTGAAAGTGCTGAACTCAATGTGTCAGCAAATATGGAAAAATCAGCAGAGCCCACAGGACAGGAAAAGGTCAGTTTTCATTTCAATTCCAAAGAAGGGCAATTCAAAGAATGTTCAAACTACCACACAATTGCACTCATTTCACATACTGGCCAGGAAATGCTCAAAATTCTCCAAGCCAGGCTTCAACAGTAAGTGAACCAAGAACTTCCAAATGTTCAAGCTGGATTTAGAAAAGGCAGAGGAATCAGAGATCAAACTGCCAACATCTATTGGATCATAGACAAAGCAAGAAAATTCCAGAAGAACATCTATTTCTGCTTGATTGGCTACACTAAAGCCTTTGACTGTGTGGTTCACAAGAGATGGGAACACCAGACCACCTTACTTGCCTCCTGAGAAACCTGTACAGGTCAAGAAGCAATAGTTAAAACCAGACACCGAACAGACTATTGTTTGAAAATAACAATTTTCAAAATTGTCAAGGCTGTATATTGTCACCCTGCTTATTTAACTTGTATGCAGAGTATATCATGTGAAATGCCAGGTGGGATGAAGCACAAGCTGGAATCAAGATTGCTGGGAGAAATATCAATAACCTCAGATATGTAGAGGGCACCACTCTTAAAGCAGAAAGTGAAGAGGAACTGAAGAGCCTCTTGATGAAGGTGAAAGAGAAGAGTGAAAAAGCTGGCTTAAAACTCAACATTCAGAAAATGAAGATCCTGGCATCCGGTCCCATCACTTCATGGCAAATAGACGGGGAAACAGTGGAAACTGTGACAGACTATTTTCTTGGGCTTCAAAATCACTGTGCACAGTGACTGTAGCCATGGAATTAAAAGACACTTGCTCCTTGGAAGAAAAGCTATGACAAACTTAGACAGCATATTAAAAGGCAGAGACATCACTTTGCTTACAAAGGTCAATATAGTCAAAGCTATGGTTTTTCCAGTAGTCATGTATGGATGTGAGAGCTGGACAATCAAAAAGGCTGAGCACTGAAGAACTGATGTCTTTGAATTGTGGTGCTGGAGAAGACTCTTGAGACTCCCTTGGACTGCAAGGAGATCCAACCAGTCAATCCTAAAGGAAATCAACCCAGAATATTCATTGGAGGGACTGATGCTGAGGCCGAAGCTCCAATACTTTGGCCACCTGATGAGAAAGCTGACTCATTAGAAAAGACCGTGATGCTGGGAAAGACTGAAGACAGAGAAGAGGACGACAGAGGACGAGATGGTTGGATGGCATCACTGACTCAGTGGACATGAGTATGAAGCAACTCCAGGAGTTGATGAAGGACAGGAAAGCCTGGCGTGCTGTAAAGAGTCGGACACGACTGAGGTGCTGAACAACTAGATACTGCTCGTCATCAGTAAAAGGCAGATTTCTAAGGAGACAACCAAGACATTCACCCTGAGTGTTACTAGTAAGAGAAAGAGAATACTTTGAAACGAAATGACTGCGATTTAATCAATCAATATATGGTAATATGTTTACAACGGGGCCCATGCGTGGGCTTACCACTTTCACCCCTGTTGTGACAGATAAGTTCCAGCCCACGTCAAGTGCTCGGGAAAAGTTTGTGGGGAGGTCCGGGGCGTCACCCACCTCACCAGGTCTGAGGAATGCCACGTACCGAATTTGAGAGTCGTCGTCCCCGGGCGCCTGTGTCTCTATGCATGCCAGCCTCAAGGCAGTGATCTCGGCTTCCAAGGCGCGGGCCTTTGCCCGCTGGGAATCCATGGAGCCGTGCTGACGTGAAGCTGCCCGATTTGGGCGCGCCCGGTCTGGCTCTTCAAGCCTCGCGCGCTCCTGGAGCGAACCATTCAGAGAACTCGGCGGGGGAGGCAAGGGAACCACGCGCAATTCCCGCGCCTATAACTCGGTCACGCAAGCGTCTCCGGCTAGTTGCCATCCATGCGCACTTTTCCACAGCTGTCCTCTAGCAGTCTTTACGCTTCAAGAGAGCTGAAATCCCTCTCGAAGCCCAAGGGAGCAGCTATCCACCCCGACCGGGTGGCGGCTTGGAGCCCCAGTCACGGAAGAGGCGGTTCCGCGAGCGCTTGAAGAGGGAGCTTCTTTGTATTTCTTCCCCTTCCTCATTTCCGCCGACCGTATCCAGCAGATAAGGTCATAACCCTGTTCTGTATGAATTAGGGAATTTTTGTTTGGGGTCTTTTGCGGACTTAGAGGCAGGGGACGAGGTCATCGCGATTGCCTTAAGACTGGAAACGAAATAAAGAACACTGGGAAACTGAGAGTAGTAGTGGAACCTGAGGAGGCTGGGTTGGAAATCCAGTAGGAAGAAAGAGATAGGGTACTTGTTGGGACACGTGACTAGAATTTAGGACTGTACGCCGCGCTGGATGTAGAAAAAGAAGTGGTGAGCCGAGGGCTTGGGGCCTGGGATGGGAAGGGGCTAATTGGCCTACCTTCTCCCTGCTTGTGTTCAGGTCTTCTCAGAGAAAGAAGAATGGGGTGGGTAGGTTTGGGACAGAGGAAGCTACCAGGAAGATATAGGCCGTGGCTCACGCCTGGATCTCGACCCATGCTCCGGCGTTTTCGCGTTGTGTTGGGGTTCCGTGTGTGCGGAGTCTGTCAACTTGGGGGGAGGGGCTTGCTGGGAGCTGAGCACCAGCTGGGCACTAAGCGAGATAGGCATTATAGGCCTTAAATCCCCAGTATCTCTGGAAGAGTTTTCCTGAGTCCCTTCTATTCCAACAGCCTCCCTAGTACAGTGTTAGAATTACGGGTTCTGAAATTAGATTTGAGTTATAATCTTAGCTTCACCGCTGTTTCTCTGAATGGCATTGGGAAAGTGACTTCACCTCTCCTGCTAATCTGAAAAAACGGTGCCTGGAAACTACTTCGTACAATGCTGGCGTTGTTAAAAAAAAAAAAAAAATCTGTATTAGTTTTTGATATCCATTGCTCTTTTTGTGCCTTAAAACCACTTTGTATGTATTTCTGTTGTAATGTAGTATTGCATTTGCTTACTTCTCACTTGACGGTGAGGAGCTTGAGGGTGGAGAGCTTAAAGAATCTGCCTGCAGTGTGGGAAACCTGGGTTCCATCCTTGGGTTGGGAAGATCCCGTGGATGTTAATATGTCCCATCCCATTTCTGTCAGTTTATTAAAGTGAGTGAATAAAGGAGAAACACCTAACAATATGGATTAGTAAACTCAGGGAGAGTAGAGTGTACATTGTGGTCATTTAGAGGGAAAAATATCCACCTGCCCCTGTGTCTGTTTGTAGCGGTTCTGTTCCAAAATGCATTCATGAAGAACAAGCATGTAGTATGTGAACAGAGTCTTCAGGAATAAAATTGGGAACAGTACAGTAGGAAGGGAAGCACAAATCCAGGCAACCAATTGGCATAGAAGGTTCAGGGAAAGGAGTTGAGGGTTTTTTCGTTTGTTGGTTGGTTGGTTTGAGTTTTATTTTTGTTGTTGTGTTTGTTTGTTTTAGATTTAAGGGAAAGAACTCTAGGTAGAAGTTCTTTTTCCACTAGAACACCCTGACTGTTTGTCCAGCCTTGATGAAAGCCAACAGAGAAATGAAACGCCTTTTTGTGGGTGGTCTTGGGCAGAATATTTCTGAGGCAGACCTGCAGAATCAGTTCGGCAGATTTGGAGAAGTTTCTGATGTGGAGATCATCACTCGGAAAGATGATCAAGGTAAATTTAGAGTTCTTCATGGGTAGTTAAAGCAAATATAACTCAAGTCAAATATCACAAAGGAACCCCCAAAGATGAATGTTAGCACTGAACACTGAAAGTGATGTTATTTCATTATGATAATATAGTACTAACCCCATCCCAGCACATATGCTCTGGGGGTGTTATGTATGAAATAAAAACATTCTAAATTCCCAAACATCCCCTCTCCCCTTTTTTGTAGAGGGGAGGGAGCATGAGGCTTGCAGAATCTTAGTTCCCTGACTAGGGATTGAATCTGCCCTCTGCAGTGAAAGCCCAAAGTCTCACACTGGACCTCCAGGGAATTCCCAAACATCCAATTTCTGAAACATGTTGCTTTAAATTTTCAGAGCTAAAATTCTAATAATTAGTAAGTGTCCTGTTAGAATACCACTAACATATAAACATCCAAAATGTTTCCTTAACTGACTGCTTGACATTTTACTCGTACATATTTTCTTTTAAAATATTTAGATAATCATGCTTAAAAATTTGCAATCTTTGTATCCAATGAAAAACAAACAAGGTTTTTCTTTGAAAGAGTAAGTTTCTAAGAGGTCTTTTTTAAATTTAGAAGTCATTTTTACATTATTCTCTGGGTAAGAATTTAAATTTTTTTTTTTTTTTTTTTTTTTTAGGAAACCCACAGAAAGTCTTTGCATATATCAACATCAGAGTAACAGAAGGAGACCTGAAGAAATGTAATGAATGTTTTCTATACTATTTACCATTTCATGTCACTATGTAATTTGGAATGACTTTGATTCTAAATCTAAACAGCCACTTGTATGTCATTGAGAGGGACAACCGTGATGAATAGAATTCTGATATTCTACAGTTTGAGATTTAGATTGATTCCATAGTGCATGACGTATGGTAGCACTCACCAACCAGTTTGCTCAAAAGTGGCATTCTCAAATATTGTGGACAAAGGACCATGCTTTAATAGAAACTGCATGTTACCTATATCCCACTGGATATTATGCCATACCTCACTCCTCAGGGTGTTCATTTCTCAGGTAAATAATTCTTCTTAATAAATGCTATTAGAAGAGAATTTTACATTATGCCCTTATAAGATCATATCCTTGAAATTATGAAATATCTATCAATAAGTTTAAGAAAGCTGAGGACCAGCTGTGGCCTTCAGTGAAGAGTGAGAGGTAATTCATACTGCCACTAATGTAGAAATGCATTCTAATTATTTGGAGACTGAAAAGTCAAAAGACACTGAGTAGGAAACATGTTAATAGAGAAGGAAGGCCATTGGCCTTTTGTAATATCATCTGTCCAGTTGGGAAACATATGACAAGTACATTGCAGTTAAGAACACAGTTCTGCTGTGTGACCTAGCAGTTTTTTTAAAGTAGAAGACCCAGTTTGTTTACCTGATATATGACCAAGATATAGCTTGTCTCATAATATTACTGTGAATATGAAATTGAATAATACTTCTGTACTTAACATAATACCTGTCTCATGGAAATTTCTCTTAGTGATAATTATTAAGGAAGCTGATAGCAGATACTGAGAAAAATCAGCTACTAGAGTACACTAGTTCAAACACAGTTTAGTTGCTTGTGCTAATATGTTTCCAAGTTATGCAGTGATAATTAGTATGAGGTGATAAATAAGAATGAGGAGCTGTAGGATTCCAGTGTCCTCTGATTCTCCCTAAGAAAATTACATTAATATTCTATAGTTTTAGTATGGTAAATAACAGTGATATGTTAAATAAATAGCAACCATTTGCCAGCGATTTCTGACATTACTTTATAAACAAATGACAAATTTTGCTTAAAGTTTTGCACATTTGCCTCATTCAGATCTTCCAGTTACATGAGACGATAGGGAATATAAGAATCTAATAAGTGGTCAAGATAAGAATGGGACCTAAGCCTCCTGTTTCTGGTCTCACTTTCCTTATTCTCTTTCCTCTGTGTGTTTGTGATAAACACATTTTCTTTTTTTGGTACTAATTAGTAAAAGCACATGCTGAAATATATTTTTGCATTGTTATGTACTTGGGTACTAATTCTTTGCTTTATAGGTATGTCTGTTTTAAATAAAACCAAATGGAAAGGTGGGACACTGCAAATTCAGCTAGCAAAGGAAAGTTTTTTGCACAGGTAAGGTTTGCTGTATTTGATTTAATCCAAAAATTATTGTAAGTGATTTTATATGTTCATTTAATTGATTTGAAACTATCATATTATTACAGTTTTAACAAATTTATGCATTATAAGTAGAGCTAAAATCCTTCTTAACTGAGACTCCCTATGACCCCAGACCCCACCAAAGAAGATAATGTAATGCTCTTATATATGTATATTTTAACCTATAAAAATATGTATTTATTTGCAGCTTTTTAGATGCAACCTTTTATGATGATGTAGGTCTTCCCCCTTCTTTGTAATACCTATTTAGTACTATTTTAGAAAATGTGCCACAGTCTAGTTAATCATCCCCCACTCATGGACCTTTAGACCATTTCCACTTCCTCTTGATAACAGATGACCCTTGAAGATAACCTCTATATATGTACAAGGGTCCCTCTGGTGTGTATGTCAACAAAAGGAGTTGCTATGTCATGGAATTAAGCACACTTAAAATTTTAATAGATGATACCAAATTACTTATGTTAACTTTAAACTGTTAATGAAAGTGTCCTACAAAAACTTAAAGATAATAGGGATCCCTATAAGAGACGCATAAGATTAATTATGCTTAACATTTAAGAACAAGGCAATGTAAAAACTATTAAAGCATTTTAAGATCCTAAAAGTATCCTTAGGGAGAAAAGATTGTATGCGTTTGGGTGTTTTCAAAATAGGAGACATTTTCAGAATGTACAGATGAAGTGACCAAGAGAGTTTTAAGATTGTTCTCGGGCAAAGAAATGCCACAAGGAAAAATAAGGTCTAAATCACATTTTGTGGAACTAGGCTGGAGACGAAGGTGAGGAGTTTGTTCTTCAGCTGTGGGCCTCTGTGAAGAGGGTAGTGATGAGACTTTCATTCAGCAGTACTTTTGTGCCTATTATAGGCAAGAACTGGGGCTCTCATCCTGAGCAGGGTGAGCACACAGTGCTGCTGCCTTTGAGTACCTGTGTACATCTGCCTGTGGAGCATGAATCTTGGAAGCTGAAATGTAAAAGAGCCACAGTTCAGCTCAGTTGTGTCCGACTCTTTGCGACCCCGTGAATCGCAGCACGCCAGGCCTCCCTGTCCATTACCATCTCCTGGAGTTCACTCAAACTCACGTCCATTGAGTTGGTGATGCCATCCAGCCATCTCATCCTTGGTCGTCCCCTTCTCCTCCTGCCCCCAATCCCTCCCAGCATCAAAGTCTTTTCCAGTGAGTCCACTCTTCACATGAGGTGGCCAAAGTACTGGAGTTTCAGCCTTAGCATCATTCCTTCCAAAGAACACCCAGGGCTGATCTCCTTTAGAATGGACTGGTTGGATCTCCTTGCAGTTCAAGGAACTCTCAAGAGTCTTCTCCAACACCACAGTTCAAAAGCATCAATTCTTCGGCGCTCAGAAAAGAGCCACAGGAGAAGCAAAGAGGCCAATGAGAATTGGTCAGCACAGTTGACCAGGCCTGAATCAGATAGGGAGTTTGAATTGGAAGATTTAGTTGGCATTCTATTCTGCATTCTCTTCATTATGAGAGTAGTAATATTCAAGATTTAGCAGATTAGACTCTGAAAGAAGAGACCTTCATAACAAAGAGAAGGGATTAAGAATAGTTAAAATACCAAAAGTACATAAGTTGAAAGGGAAAAGCTGAGAGACCCCAAATAATACCTATGAAGTTAAACAGCTTTATAGTATGAAAAAAACAAGACAGAAGCATGATTAGTAGTGTGATTGGTTATTTTAACTCTCTTAATTGTATTTTTTCTTTGATTCAGATTGGCCCAAGAGAGAGAAGAAGCAAAAGCAAAGGAAGGAAAGTCAACAACAGGCAACACCAGCTTGTTAGAGAAGATGAAAACAGTGGATTTCCATGTGAAAGCTGTGCCAGGAACAGAAGTACCAGGGCACAAAGTAAGTCACCCCTGGTAGTCTGAGTAGCCTAGGGACTCATTCCTGAGACCAAATGACCATGAACATCATGTTTAAAGCAATTGCTTTTTCTCTCTTGCTTTGAAGCAGTTAACATAAATAGTGCTTTATGATCTTCCAAGTGCATTTACAGCTCTTGGGAAAGCACAGGTGTCCCCCATTTTAGAAAGAGAAATAAAAACCCACATGGAGGCAAGTCTCCTGAGGGAAATAGAGGTGGTGAGGAGTCCAATCAGGTCCCAAGTTTGCCTTTTTAATGGCTGTTATTTCTGTACCATCCTACTTCTGTCTGTGCTCTTTTTTCTTAAGTTATATTTATGCAGAATGGTTAATCTTTTCCGTTTGTGACAAGTATAATAAATATATTCTTTTTTTTTTTCTTTTAGAATTGGGTTGTGAGTAAATTTGGAAGAGTCTTACCTGTCCTTCATCTAAAGAATGAACGTAAACGTAAAATATCCTTAGCAGTTGGCCTTTCAGAGAAATTATTGTTGACTACAGTGATGGATACTTGCAGAAGTTACACTGCTGCTGTCAGTAAATCTTTAGATGTCTAAGAGTTTTTATGTTCCCAATTTCTCTATAAGGTAAGATCCACTCACCTACATGTATGAAACAATTAGAGGATGAGAAAATGTAGTGATGTTTTATACAAGTAAGTGATACAAATGATGCTTGTTAAGCAAGCACTTTTACTTACTAATTTATATATCATTCCTCTCGTTTGACATGGATTCAAAGCCATTTCCAGAGGAACTAAGGAAGGACAAGGGAACACAGTGCAGTCATAAAAGTAGCCTTTTGATAGCAGAGAGGAGGCTTTGGAAGGGCAGTGTAAAGCCAAGAGATAATAGACAGTATTTGACACACTTCACATATAATTGGCCAGGTATTCAGTAGTTACTAAGTGAACAAAGGAAATTTTCAGGAGTGAGAGATTAAAGCAACTTATACTTGTCTATTCATATGTTTTAGTAAATCAGCCAATGCCATTGACATTGACTGGAATCTTTCTGGACAGGGTTAGCAACAAAACAGATCTGATAAGTATTAGCCTTCTAAGAAAGACCTGCAGAAATTCAGAGAGTGAGTGAAATGTGAAGTGGATATTTGAGCTAAGAGAATCAGGTCTAGGATGAGCCAGCATTGAAAAGACAGGAGTGGTCAAAATGTTGGAGAATCTTTGATTCTCAGGTTTGAGATAACCAACACAGTGTCTAATTGTTCCCCCTCTGACTTCCCCGCTATACTCTGCTTTATGATGTTAGCAGTGAATAGATTTCTCAGACATATAGAAAAGTACCTAGAATATAATCTTAAATAAGTTTGTTGTAATATACATATACAACCCAAGTAATTTCTTCCAGTTAATAGTGATGGTTTTCACTCTGGACATGCCATGCACATGTCAGTTCCAAAGACCCTCAGTTACCTAATGAAGTCCTTTTCTGTTTGATTGGAAACTGAGGGTAAAATGAGTCAATGATTTGCTCAAGATTAAACAGTATTCTTTTGCTTAATCAGATTGATAGGTTTTTCTAAAACCTAGTGCCTTTTTTTGTTCCTTGACTGTTGGTGACATCATAAAATATGATCCCTCAAAATACTGCCACAACCTAAAGAAGATAGGGGAGGATTTCACAAATGCTGTCCCTATATCCAGCCTCACCTGGGAACTGGAAGGAGGGAATGATCCCATGAGTAAGAAACGGCGAGGAGAATTCTCTGACTTTGACAGCTCTGCCAAGAAGATAACAAAAGTACAGAAGAGTGAGGATTCTACTGCATTTCTCACCATGAGATCAAAACCTAGTAGCATAATGGAGAGTCCACATTTAATACAACAGGTTGCACAAAAAGCACCTCATAATTCCATTGCTCCTAAATCACCGTATATAACTGATTTTGATCATCAGAAATTTAAAAATGTATTTTTTCAGACTTCTGGTTTAGAAACTACCAGAAAGAGAAATAGCATATCTGATGATGATATTGATTCTGAAGATGAATTAAGACTAATGATTGCAAGAGAGGAAAACTTAGAGAAAACTACATGGGCCTCAAATGAATTTGAATATGATCTCTTTGAAGTTGTAAGGGATGATTTTAAATCTGATTTTCACAAATTTCATACTTCAACAGGTTTAGGCCTCAAAAACAGTGTCTCTTGCCTCAACAGTGAAACTAATGTTATGGAAAATGGTTGTGACTCTGATTCAGGAGATACAGATGAAATCATTGCAATGAAAAAAAGTTCTGGTAAGATGGAAAATGGTGTAGATTTTTCACAAAGAGAAAAGTCTGTGTACAAGAAGACTTATTTGAAAAGCAGAAAAAAGTATGATCTTTCTGATGACTGTATTAAAGAACAAAAAAGAAAAAACAAAGTAGAGGTAGCCCTCAGTCACAGAGTTAAGCCTCTTAGTTGTAAATCTCTGACTGAGTCCAGTAGCAGTGAAGATGCTGATTCTATATCAGAATCAACTGAGTGTGAAGGAGAGAAGGAGTATAACACCTTGATGGAAAACTGTCTCCGTGTGAATCTGACTTTGGCTGATTTGGAACAGTTGGCTGGTGGTAACCAGGAGGCTCCAAAAGAAAAGATTGAGACCAATGGCCAGGAAACTACTCCCAAGTGTGACAGGGCCTCCAAGAGCCAAAGGACCCCAGGTGACCTCCGCAGAGGCCAGCAGTGTATTCATCCTGAGGAGATTGTGGCTTCTCTTTTAGAAGAAACAGAGAATCCACGTGGAAAACAGAAAACAAAGGAAAATACCTTAAAGCCAAAATTTCAGGCTTTCAAAGGAGTGGGCTGTCTCTATGGAAAGGAATCAGTGAAAAAATCCTTGCAAGAGAGTGTTGCCTCTAATAATATTAATAAAGATCAAATTTCCTTGAAACTTGAGGAACCGAGGAATGTGTCCATGGGAAAATGGTCCCTGTGTGCTAATGGCCTATCAAGTGAACAGATTCCTTTCCAACATCCAAAGGAGGCAAATGACTCAAACCAAATTCAGCCTCAAAAAAGACAGTCTTTTGTGAGCCAGGGTCACAAAGTAGTGTCCCCTAACAGTTCTGAAAAGAGAAATAGAAATCCTATTTCTAGTCCATTGCCACTGAAAGATAAGAAATCTTCAAGTTGTGCTAAGACTCCCAGCAGAGGCCTTGATGAAGACTGTTGCCACAGGACTGGAAAGTCAGGAGAGGGCTCTGAAAGGAGGCCTAATCTGTGCAGCTCCAAGGCCCCTGAGAAATCACCAGAGGTTTTCTCAAGGAGAGACTCCCAGGAAAGTAAAACTGACTTCCCACTTTCTATTAATAGTTCATCAGATGTTAATGCTAAGGATAAGCATGCTGAAGATAATCAGAAACGTTTGGCAGCCTTAGAGGCAAGGCAGAAAGCCAAAGAAGTCCAAAAGAAGTTGGTTCACAATGCTCTGGCAAATTTGGTGAGTATGTTTTCAGTCTAGGAATTTACCAAGAACTCTTTCCAGGTCTAGTCTCTTTCTTTCCCACAAAGGTAGGCAGGCCCCTTTAGAGCTGAATGTTTGTGTTTTATGTCCTTGTGTCTATATAGTATATCTGCATATTGCTTTAGAAGATATTACTGATATAGTTAAGTGATGTGTACTAATACATCTCAATTGCCATATATTATCACCTGTCAAGTGAGTCATGTCTTACAAAGATTTACTATAATGGGACCTTATTCATTTTTTCAAGAATTATTAAGTTCCTACAAAGTTCCAGGCCTTCACAGCAAGTGTTCGATTTATAGAAATGATCACTATCAGGCAGTATTGGCTCGCAGTGTGGTGAACAGAGGGTCACAGTTCAGTTCCATGCAGTGGGAAACAAGTATGCCTATGTGCCCTGACAGGAAGCAGACCGGTTTGTTGGCATTGCCGGGGAGTGGGTACTTCCCCAGCTGACCTGAGTCTAGTGGGAAAGGCTCAGTAGAAATTGGTCTGGCAGAGGCAAAAGGGTAGGAAGAGAGAGGAAAGGCATTATAAGATAAGGTAGCAGTTTGTACAAAATGGATATTTGTAATAACTGACTAAACAGAGTACAAGGTGGTGAGGAGTGAGAGAGATAAGTAGGCTACACGGCTGGAGTTTATTCTTAAGTCTGGGAAAAAACTAAAAAACTGAAAGTAAGGGAGTAAAGACTGGTTGTGTTGGAACAGGAATTGGCAAATGAGCCCATGTCCTGTTTTAAAAGAGCCTCCTATCTAAGAATGGTTTTTACATTTTTAAAGAGTTTAAAAAAGAAGAATATAGAACTAAAACTATATGTGGCTTGCAAAGCCTAAAATATTTATTCTCTGGCCCTTGACAGAGGAAGTTTGCCAACTTCTGTTTGGGGCAAATGGTTCAGGACGTGGTGAGAACAACAAATCAAATGGGACAAATAAGAGAACAAGGATAGACAGCCTTTGGGAGGTTTTGAGCCAGAACCAAGGCAGTGACTGTGGGAATATATTTTTAAAATAGCGGGAAGGCCCAACTGATGGGACTTGGTGATCGACTGCAAATAGAAAGGGAGAAGTTTCTATCTTGGGATGATGGCAGCATTCACTAGAGAAAAAATAGGGTGGGAAATAGACTTGGGGAAGGAGATGAGAGGTTGTCTTAAAGGTAATGCTTTTGATGACCACTCTAGGATGGTCATCCAGAGGACAAGCCGACGCACATCATCTTTGGTTCCAATAGTGAAAGTGAAACAGAGGAGACATCCACACGGGAGCAAAGCCATCCAGGAGAGGAACTGGTAAAAGTAAGAAATTTAAGATGTCCATATGGGCATGCCTCTACTTGTGCAGATCCATTTCTGCATATTGCATACCAAAACCTGCCCCCAACTGCTGGGCTCAACATAAAATTTCCTCTGGGAGCCACAGTGAAACACAAAACTCCCCAGACCACCAAGCATGGATGCTACAGGGGCCTTAAAGATTTTCTCCCACATAAATCTGTCCTCTGCAAAGTGACATCAATATTAGTGAAACCTGCAGAAAATGTTCTTACATATAATAACTGCCCCACTTTGAGGCTGCATTAGGAGCCTCCTGAGACCCAAGGGGCCACGTAAATATCACTGAATCAAGAGTTTCCACTGTAACCACTACACTGTTTCCTGGGATATGCATCAAAGTCGTTTCTTAAGTGTAAGGAGGAAAATTGCATAATGAGGGGAATACTGATTGTCTTGGTTATTAATAAACATTTCTGTCCGTATGTAACAGGAGTCCATGGGTAGAGCCTCTGGGAAGCTCTTTGACAGCAGCGATGATGAGGAATCTTGTTCTGAAGATGACAATAACAGGTTCAGAATTAAACCTCAGTTTGAGGGCAGAGCTGGACAGAAGGTTAGTGAAGACTGAAAGTAAAAAAATTTGCAACATGCTCTTATTTTTTCAACATAGTCCTTAAATCTAGGTTAATGAAGGCAGACCTTGCCCAAACTCTTAACATTAAGGTTTTTGAGATTGAGTCATCCATGGCTCTCTTTATTTGGTTCACGGGTAGGAGAGGTTATGCAAACATTAATGTAGTAAATTTCATAGCATGGGAAGTATACTTGGAGGGTCTTGTTTATAAGTAATTTCTTGGGAATGTGACTGTCAGTTGTCTTTGTGTTTTGTCTTTAGCTCATGAATTTGCAGTCTCACTTTGGCACTGATGACAGATTTCGCATGGACTCCCGATTTCTAGAAAGTGATAGTGAAGACGAACATGAAGGTAAATGACTCATTGTCCAAACAAACAGTCCTGATGTTAGAGCTGGCATACCTCGACGAATCAACTCGTCTAGCATCTTCACTTAACACATAGAGAAGTGTTTTATGTATATATAACACATATAGTGTTACATGTACATGGTGTGTTATATGTACGTGTAACACTTGTACACATTAATTTATTTATAAAATTTTAATTTCCTGAAGCTGCCAGAAAAGACAGGAATAAGTAGCATCTGCCAAAGGTACCATCTTCCCTCATCCCATTCCTGGTATTAGAAGTCAAGGACCCTACCTGGCAGTAGGTCAACAGGTCCTCGTGAGATTGTGTAAGATGGATATATCCCACTTGGTTTACTTAAAGAAAGTGTTCATGCTCGGTGCAGATTTTTTAAAGCAATCTACCACTGAATATCACTCTACTTAAATACATTCTTATTTGAATATATTTAACAGCATTGATGCTATCGGAAGCATTGGCAGTGGTTCCAAACTTTCTTTACAAGATCTTCTACTCTTATCCTTTGCAAAAGACCTCACCTCTTACTTGACCAAGAGGATGGTCACTTCAGGTAGCTCCCTGCTTTCCTTTCCAATCTCAGAACTACTCTGTCCTTTCTTTTTCCTTCTTTCCTGAGTTTATCTAATCTGCATCTTGATCTTCTCCATTTTTACCTCTTGTTCCCTCCTTCCTCATTTGCATCTTCACACTTAACTTTCTTCTATCTCTTCGCTCTTTCCACAGACATAATTTGGTCTCATAGGTTCAAAAAGCCATTCTTCAACCCTGCCAGTTTTTAAGTTGCCATTCCCATTTTTTTTTTCAGTTCTAAGCCTGAAAGGAAAAAATAAATTGCATCTAATTAGAAGCAGTTGATTTTATTGAAAGTACAATCTCTGGATATGATACTTTCAATTCTTTGAGGTGATTATTATGTATATTATACATTTCTGAAAACAAGTATTCCGAGAGTAAATTCTCCAGGATCCATACCAACTTATTGTTTCAGAACTTTTCACTCAGAATTCCATGTTGATAACATAGGAATGGATAGAACCTTGGGATTAGTCAAGAAGCTATGGATGTTGCTTTCTAACTCCTGCCACTTTTGTCTGTCTCATATTTACAACTCTTTAGTGTGGGTTCCCTCAAAGCTGTGAATAACTGGTTTACCACATGCAGTGGCATCTTCTCAAGCTTCACTCTTCAGCCTGCCTATAGCATTTATTACTGTTGATGATCCTTGAAATGTTCTCTTCCCTTTGCTTCTATTGCACTTAAACTTCCTTGTTTTCTTCATAATTCTTGGTTCCTAAATTTTCCCTTTGCTTTGAGATATAGGCTCTTCCCAAGATTCTGTAGTCTGTGTGGCTTTAGCCTTCATTTTTACATGAATATATTCCAAATCTGGGTCATCTTTGGTCCTGGCTATTCTGCTTTTCAACTTTAGATACACTTGTGAGAAATATCCACCAGGCATTGAGGAAAGAATAACTGGGAGCTCAGCAGAATAGTCAGGAGCAAAGATGACCCACATTTGGAAAATATTCATGTATTAAAAAAAGGCTAAAGCCAGAGGGTGTTACAGAACCTTGGGAAGAGCCTGTATCAGAGGTTCCTTGGGAACCTTTGAGACTGAGTTTTTGTGTGTTGCTCAAAGACCGTCCTGCAGGTAAGCAGCTTACCAATACACTGAGCCCTTTCTAACATTGTTCTACTTCCTAATTGTCAATATTAGGATAAAATTAAAATTGCCACTTTTTGAAGTCAGAAATCATTGAATATGAGCAGTTTCATATGGTTTAGCCTAATGCAGTGTAAACTCTTTGCAGTTTCTTATTTCAGTACGTGTTCATTTTGTTTCCTAGCGTGCTCTCTTCCTTCCTAAGGGGACTACTTTGTCTTTCCTACCTTAGACTGTACCTGGTTTGTAAAACATTTCTTAATCCAACTGAACATAATCCCTACCTCTTTTGAACCCTTAGACACTTTTGGGCCATCTCTATAAAAAACTTATGCAAATCAGTGTTTTATTCTGTTAATTTCTGTTATGTAGTTGTGTATATCCTACAGTAACTTGAAACGGTCTTTAAGGCTCAGACTTCTTTTATGTTTTCGCTTATAATCCAAACTGGCTGTTAAATGTTTAACTTTGTTCACTGATATTTGTCTGTTTTTAGTAAATAAGAAAGCCAGCTTATAGGATTCCACAATGCCCTGTGTGTAGGCTCTCTTCCTGTGATATTTATTACTGAGTTTAAAAGCTAAAGTAACTGTCTGCTAACATATCATGTTAATAGTCAATAAAATTACCACCTTTCACTCTCTTTCATTTTTAGATTTACATGTAATTTAGATTAATTTCTATATTGTTACGAAAAATCAAAGAATCTCTATTCACTTTAGTTTTTTTTTTTTTTTCACACTACGCTAGGTGGTTTATTTTATTTGTTCAAGGACTCATCTTGCAAGTATTAAAGCAAGCATGGGCTTTGATTCTGGGAGCCCAGATTCACAGACTTAGGAAGACAAAAGCGAACTGTGCTCCATGTACATGGACGCAAACTAAAGGCTCATGGTTAATCCAATTGTAGTTTTAAGTTTCTACAGCCTTGCAGCCAGAAGTCACAGGTCCTTTAGGTCCTTTTGGATGCCCCAGAGGGTATCTGCGCTTTTCTTGAGTTGGGCAACCTCTTCATCCTTCAGCTTCTGGTTGATAACACTGGTTAACCCTCGAGCATTCAGGATACATGGAAGGCTCAGGAAGACTTCATTCTCAATGCCATACATGCCCTTCACCATTGTTGACACTGGGTGAATCCTGGATAGATTTTTCAACATGGATTCAATAAGATCAGCCACACTTAATCCAATAGCCCAGTTGGTATATCCTTTTAGCTTGATGACTTCATAGGCACTCTCAACCACCATCTTATGCACTTCCTTCCAATTTTCACTATCGTTGTCTGTTCCCATTTCTGGATTCAGTTCCTGGAGAGAAACACCTGCCACATTCACTCCACTCCATACAGCCACGCTTGAGTCGCCATGTTCCCCCAAAATCCATCCGTGGCAGCTGCTGGGATGAATGCCAAGTTTTTCAGCCATAAGGTAGCGAAATCTAGCAGAATCCAGGTTACATCCACTCCCAATCACACGGTGCTTGGGTAATCCACTTAGTTTCCAGGTAACATATGTGAGAATATCCACTGGGTTGGAAACCACAATGATGATGCAGTCAGGACTGTACTTGACGATCTGAGGAATGATGAACTTGAAGACGTTAACGTTCCTTTGCACCAAATTCAGGCGGCTCTCTCCCTCTTGCTGGCGAACTCCTGCAGTTACTACCACGATCTTGGAATTGGCCGTGACAGAGTAATCTTTGTTGGCCACAATTTTCGGTGTCTGAAGGAATAAGCTCCCATGCTGCAGGTCCATCATTTCTCCTTTGAGTTTATCTTCCAAAACATCCACAAGAGCAAGCTCATCAGAGACTTTCCCAGAATGCTGATGGCACATGCCATACCAACTTGTCCAACACACACTACAGTGATCTTATTGTTTGGGGTCATTCCCTCTTCTCCTGCAACTGGTGCAATCAGTTTTTCCTTAAGAGTTGCCATTGTGCCCAGGGGAGAGAAAGTTCTCCAGAGAGTGGTAAGGGGTGCACGAAAACAAAGTCAGCAGCGTGCTTCTCCTCCGGCACAGGATCCGCCTCACTTCAGTTTTATAATTACTATCTTGCTCTATTACATTTGTCAATCTTTACCTTAAAAACTTAGACTTGCCACTGAAAGCCGTTAATTTCATATTTTATTTTTATAATTATAAGTAGAAATGGGAATTTTGTTTGCTGGTCATGCAATTTCTGGATTCACTGTGACGTTGAGGGCTTAGAGACAGAGGTTAGCAAAACAAGGTTTAACTTTTGTTCCTCCTATCTTAATGTGCTTTGTACATGTTTTAAGTTCTTGCTAAACATTTGATTATTGCGATTTCTCAAGTTATGTTTGCCAAAAGATTACTAATTATCCTCTTCCCTCAAAGAAATAAATGAAAAGAAAACTCCTGAGGAGGAAGAGCTTGCTGCAGAAAAATTGAAAGCCCTGAATGTTGTGCAGAGTGTTTTGCAGATCAGCTTAAGCAATTCTACAAGCAAAGGATCAGTAGCTGCTAAGAAATTTAAGTATGTCTTATGTTTCATCTCACACTTCTCTCTTCCTTTGCCACAAAATTAGGCCATTTTCAACTTCATGGGGAGAACAGTTAGCAATATGTATCAGACTCTTAATATTATACTTACCTAGTGATACACTTCAAGAAACTAATCTAAAATTTTTTCTGTATTTATTATTACTGAAAAAATGGACAACTGTTTAAATATTAATAAATATAACAATTTATTATGGAAAATATATAATTTAGAAAGACTAGTGTAATGAAACCCCTGTGTACCATCACCCAAATTCTCCAATCACTAACATGTGACCAGTTTTCTCTTCTATACTTTTACTCACTCCCCCCTACTTTCCCCACTGAAATATTTTATACAAATCCCAACAGTATATCATTTTATCTATATATATTTTCCTGTTTTAAAATAATATTTGAAAATTTTTCAAAGATCCCCTCAGAACTGGGTAATTTTAAATATAATTGCTTATAAGGAGCTCCTAATACACTTACTTGATATTTATGCCTTTGTCTTGCTCAAAAGTGGAATTGTCCTGGTTTTGCATTATGTTTTGCTATTAGTTTTTCAAATTTATACTCTGATTAGTCCCTTCCAACTTATCACTCTCCTTTTTTAAATAGGGACATCATACATTATGATCCAACAAGGCACGACCATGCCACTTACGAAAGAAAGCAGGATGATAAACCAAAAGAAAGGTAAACTGCTACAGTTACTAGTAAGGTACCTGTGTTAATCTTTTAGATTTGGCAATTGTTTCATATCTATGTAAGAAGCTACTATGAGGGGAAACTAGGTGAAGGTTATTTCTAGTTTTTCTGTAAATCTAAAATTATTCCAAAATTAAAATTCTTTTAAAAAGAATCACATTCAGACCGTACAAGCCTCCTCATTGTGGAATGTCTCTGTACCTACCCATCAAATCTAGTAGTGTTTCTGTTCCTTTAATTGTCTTAAAGTATTTGGGTCGCCTGTGAATCTTTTTGGGGTTCACTTTATTAGACAAAAGCCAAAATTCAGTGTAAGATAAACTATTTTTTTCACCATGGTGTTCAGCCGGGTCTGCTGAGAAATAATACCTTTAAACTCATAAGAAGCTCTCTTGTTTGAACAGTTGGAGTTTCTGAGCTATATCTAGAATCTCAACACAGGATTTTGCTTTATATTAATAATTGGCCTGGTGTACAAATTTTTCTCTTTAGAGTACAATAGTAAATGTAAATGTATTAGGCTTTGCAGGCCAGATGGTCTCTCTTACAGTGACTCTTCTCTGTCCTTATAACAGAAACAGAGCCATACATAATACATAAAATGAATAAGGCAGGCTGTGTTCTAATAAAACTATTCAGGACACTGAAATTTGCATATCATGTAATCTGTACATATTATGAAACCATCTTTTTATGTAGTTTTGTCCAGTCACTTCAACCTTCAAAAATTATTCTTACCTTGCACTCCATATGTAAATAAGCAGCGACTTGGATCTCATCCATGGGTGTACTTTGCCAAAACCTGCTTTACACTCTATTTTCCTGAAAAAATAGATTTGTTCTTGCTTAGAAGATATTTCTTAAATTTTATGTTATTTGCCTTCTAGAAAATAGGAGTCTTCAAAACCATGAGGTCCTAGTTCCTTTTTAAAAAAAACTTCTTTCTTTAGTTTCACCATCTCTGCTTATGCTGCTGCTGCTGCTAAGTCGCATCAGTCGTGTCCGACTCTGTGCGACCCCATGGATGGCAGCCCACCAGGCTCCCCCGTCCCTGGGATTCTCCTGGCAAGAACACTGGAGTGGGTTGCCATTTCCTTCTCCAATGCATGGAAGTGAAAAGTGAAAGTGAAGTCACTCAGTCGTGTCCGACTCTTAGCGACCCCATGGACTGTAGCCTATCAGTCTCCTCCATCCGTGGGATTTCCCAGGCAAGAGTACTGAAGTGGGGTGCCATTGCCTTCTCCCATCTCTGCTTACATGTTACTGTAAGCAGCAAGAAGAAATCATAAAATACCTTCAACACCTTCCTGGACATCTCCATTGCTAGATCACACATTAGGTGCATTTTTCTACTTACCAGTTAATAAAGGCGACAGTGTTGCTAAGTCTCCTGCCACTATGTAACAATGATCTCCTTTCCCCCATTTTCCAGTAGTGTTTACTTCACTTTTCTGCAAGGCGTTACCTGAAGACTCAATTGGCATGTCCTTTCTACTAACAGTTTCTTCTTTTCATGCTTTTGCTAACACCCTCCTCACTGACCTTTCAACTTCTTCTTACTTTGTGGGCTATGAAGTCATTCCTACATTTTGGGCTTTTATAGTAGTACCCCACTTCTAGGTACCAAAATATGTATCAGTTAGGTATTGCTATGTAAAAAATTGCCCCAAAACGAAGCGCTTGAAACTAAAAATTTATTAGGTCCCAATTTCTGTGGGTCAGGAATTTGGGAGCATTTCACCAGGTAGTTCTTTTTTGGGCTCTCAAGAGGTTGTAGTCAAGATGTGACCTGGGGCTATAGTCTCTGAAAGTTTGCAACCTGCCTGCAAGATGGTTCACACACTTCACCGCTGGCAGGGGGGCCTCAGTTCCTTGCTTTGTTAACCTCTCCTTTTGGGTGTTTGGGTGCTCTCAGAACATGGTGTCTGACTTTTCCCAAAGACGGTGATTAGGGAAGGGGAGAGAGCAAGGAGAAAGCCAAGGTGCACTCTATAGCCCTAGTTTCAGTAGTTGTACACAACCACATCTGCCTTATTCTGTTCCTTAGAAGAGGTCATTAAGAACAGCCCACACTGAAAGGGATGGAGGAATTAACTTCCACTTCTTGAAGTATCAGAGGACCTTTGGACCACTTTTAAAACCACTGCCTTGTGTTTCATTGATCATGGAGCTCAGTTTCATAGGAGGCTTATTTGACTTATAGCCTATGGTTTATTTAATGAAGTATTAAAAGTTTCTCTGTATAAGATAGTCTCCACCAGTAAGATGATCATTTAGGACATTATTATTTTAGGAAAAACAGAATATTTGGCCTAATAAATAAAATAGACTCTAATAGAAAAAAAGCGTGTTCAGTTCAGTCACTCAGTTGTGTCTGACTCTGCGACCCCATGAATTGCAGCACGGCAGGCCTCCCTGTCCATCCCCAACTCCTGGAGCTCACCCAAACTCATGTCAATTGAGTTGGTGATGCCATCCAGCCATCTCATCCTCTGTCGTCCCCTTCTCCTCCTGCCCCCAATCCCTTCCAGCGTCAGAGTCTTTTCCAATGAGTCAACTCTTCGCATGAGGTGGCCAAAATATTGGAGTTTCAGCTTCAGCATCAGTCCTTCCAAAGAACACCCAGGACTGATCTCCTTTAGAATGGACTTGTTGGATCTCCTTGCAGTCCAAGGGACTCTCAAGAGTCTTCTCCAACACCACAGTTCAAAAGCATCAATTCTTCGGCACTCAGCTTTCTTCACAGTCCAACTCTCACATCCATACATGACCACAGGAAAAACCATAACCTTGACTAGATGGACCTTTTGTAATGTCTCTGCTTTTGAATATGCTATCTAGGTTGGTCATAACTTTCCTTCCAAGGAGTAAGTGTCTTTTAATTTCATGGCTGCAGTCACCATCTGCAGTGATTTTGGAGCCCAAAAAAATAAAGTCTGACACTGTTTCCACTGTTTCCCCATCTATTTCCCATGAAGTGATGGGACCAGATGCCATGATCTCTGTTTTCTGTAAAAAGCTTTAAGCCAACTTTTTCACTCTCCTCTTTCACTTTCCTCAAGAGGCTTTTTAGCTCCTCTTCACTTTCTGCCATAAGGATGGTGTCATCTGCATATCTGAGGTTATTGATATTTCTCCCGTCAATCTTGATTCCAGCTTGTGCTTCTTCCAGCCCAGCATTTCTCATGATGTACTCTGCATATAAGTTAAATAAGCAGGGTGACAATATACAGCCTTGACGTACTCCTTTTCCTGTTTGGAACCAGTCTGTTGTTCCATGTCCAGTTCTAACTGTTGCTTCCTGACCTGCATATGGATTTCTCAAGAGGCAGGTCAGGTGGTCTGGTATTCCCATCCCTTGAAGAATTTTCTAGAGTTTGTGATCTTCACAGTCAATGGCTTTGGCATAGTCAATAGAGTTCCCTTGCTTTTTCAATGATCCAGCAGATATTGGCAATTTGATCTCTGTTTCCTCTGCCTTTTCTGAAACCAGCCTGAATATCTGGAAGTTCACGGTTCACATATTGCTAAAGCCTGACTTGGAGAATTTTGAGCATTACTTTACTAGCATGTGAGATGAGTGCAAGTGTGCGGTAGTTTGAGTATTCTTTGGCATTGCCTTTCTTTGGGATTGGAACGAAAACAGACCTTTTCCAGTCCTGTGGCCACTGCTGAGTTTTCCAAATTTGCTGGCATATTGAGTGCAGCACTTTCACAGCATCATCTTTCAGGATTTGAAATAGCTCAACTGGAATTCCATCACCTCCACTGGCTTTGTTCATAGTGATGCTTCCTAAGGCCCACTTGAGTTCATATTCCAGGATGTCTGGCTCTAGGTGAGTGATCATACCATCGTGATTATCTTGGTCTTGAAGATCTTTTTTGTACAGTTCTTCTGTGTATTCTTTCCACCTCTTCTTAATACCTTTGCTTCTGTTAGGTCCGTACAATTTCTGTCTTTTATCGAGCTCATGTTTGCATGAAATGTTCTCTTGGTATCTCTAATTTTCTTGAAGAGATCTCTTGTCTTTCCCATTCTGTTGTTTTCCTCTGTTTCTTTGCACTGATCGCTGAGGAAGGCTTTCTTATCTCTCCTTGCTGTTCTTTGGAACTCTGCATTCAGATGCTTATATCTTTCCCTTTCTCCTTTCCTTTTGGCTTCTCTTCTTTTCACAGCTATTTGTAAGGCCTTCCCAGACAGCCATTTTGCCATTTTGCATTCTTCTCCATTGGGATAGTCTTGATCCCCATCTCCTGAACAATGTCACGAACCTCCATCCATAGTTCATCAGGCACTCTTGTCTATCAGATGTAGTCCGTTAAATCTATTTCTCACTTCCACTGTATAATCATAAGGGATTTGATTTAGGTCATACCTGAATGGTCTAGTGGTTTTCCCTACTTTCTTCAATTTAAGTCTGAATTTGGCAATAAGGAGTTCATGATCTGAGCCACAGTCAACTCCTGGTCTTGTTTTTGCTGACTGTATAGAGCTTCTCCATCTTTGGCTGCAAAGAATATAGTCATTCTGATTTCAGTGTTGACCATCTGGTGATGTCCATGTGTAGAGTCTTCTCTTGTGTTGTTGGAAGAAGAATCTTTTCCTGTCTAAAAACTCAGTATTGGAGACTGCTGTGTAACTCTGGTTAAGACCAAAAACAAAAACATATTCCTAAATATAGAGCAGGTTTGATGGAAATGGAAACATTTCATCCCAGACATATTTATAATGCATTTCTACAACAGAATTATGACTAAATCCTTTAATGACAGTATCATAAAACTCACTGTTTTACAATTTGATAGAGTATTAAAAGTCATGTGGTTTAACCTGGTTCATTTTGTAAATGAGGATACTGAGGCCCATTGCAGTTAAGTAATTTTCTTACTCATAGCTGATATCTTAGGTATAATTTCTGAAGTGTAGTTCAGAGGATAAAAGAGAGGACAATATGATTCATCTTTAATACTTGGAGCTGTTTGAAATAATTTTGTGTATTAAAAGCTTTTTCGTTAAGATTCTGTCTTATGAGTTGTATATGTGGATCCTCTTGCTGATTGAAACAATGGGACTAATGTTATCCAAGGTATTTTTATTTCCTGATTTCTGGAATTTTTCCAAACATTGACTTTTTTGTGATCTCTAATAATGTCAATGCAGTAAAGCAAAACGAAAGAAGAAAAGGGAGGAAGCTGAGAAACTACCTGAAGTGTCTAAAGAAATGTATTATAACATTGCTACGGATTTGAAACAAATATTCCAAACTGTAAAAGATACTAGTGAAAAGGAAGATAACATACCTTGGAATGAGGACTCTGATGGAGAGAAAGCTGAGGCATTCCGCGACACTCCAGCTCTGATGACTCGCGATGAGCAAACTGGCGGGTTCACATTTTCCTTTTTTGAGTCTGATGCCAAAGATGAAAAGGAAGGTACATTTTTGTTTGTTTTTACTTTTTCATTTCATGCAGTTTGAATTTAATTGAGTCTACTGTAAGTATGATGATTTAACATTAGCTGAAGGCAGTATTCTCTTCTCTATCTAAATAAACAGTATTTCAGTCAGCATTACATAACCATAAATGTAATGTGCCTAGAGCTGTGTTCAACACAGTAAGAAATTGTTCTTGAATTCGGAAGCAAACTTCTAGATAGCTGCCATATGAAGGCAAGCCAGAGAAATACGCAACATTCCTTCTTCTGTTGAGTAGAAATAGTCATATATTTAAATGTTTAAGAAGTCATATATTTAAATAGCTTTACATCTTTGATGCAGTTGAAGAAGCCATAACTTCAGGAAAGCCAGTGCTATTTGTTAGGAGAAAAGATATGTAAGCCTGGCTCTAAACAGATGTGCTGTGCTATCAATATACCAGCTGTTTCAAACTTTATCCTTGGAGATCTGCCAGAACCTAGAGAAAAGTATAGCACTGGTATATACAATTTTCCATTCCATTTCAGGAGGTTTACCTCTGAAGTCCTATGTGTCTAAAAGTTTGAAACACCTATTCCTTAGGACGTTGCTTCTCACCTAGTGTTTAAGATGTAAGTGTAGTTTTTCTGAAAGTTCAGTGTAAAAGCAAGGTATACCTATACAGAATACACCTAACAATAAGTTCTACTTGAAAGATCAGCAGTTAAAATAGCATCCTCGTGTTTAGCAGATAGATATTAGATTCCAGCTTTGTGGTACTACAAAAGGAGGTACAACAATCAAGTAGTTTTTCCAAAATTGTCCTAAATGAGACACAATATATCATTGCTCTGCTGATTTCATTCTCTTGCCTATGCTGTCCATTTGAGTACCAAGGTCAGTCCTAAACTGTTGAACAGAGTTGGTATGATACAGATATTTTAATTTTTCTAACTTTAAGAGCCAAGTGTGAGAAATTGGCCTTGAAATGATTGCTAAGACACCTGAGCAACCTGGGACATGTGTTGTATGTGCTTTGGAAATTATGAGGACTTGTGAGGTGATCATCCACATCTTTTAGCAGCAGCTTTTTCAGCAGTTTTGGAAGGAAATTTGGGAAATTGAAAATGTCAAGATATGTTCCTTTTCTCCTTTATGAATGAGCAGGAAGGCAAACGGGTTTCACTGCATTATGTTATAGCTTAGACTGCTCAGTGCTAGCACAGGTGTCACACTTATTTTGCTCTTTCTTGTAAATTGTGTTGTTCATTTATAAACCTTCAGTTTTTATATCTTTTTATAGTATTTCTGTATTCCTTATGAGATCACTGTAGCAATGCCAAAAAATAAAAGTTTCTCTCAATATTTGAAAATCAAAAAGATACTACATATTTTGAATTAATGATTAAGATATTCAAAATGTAGAAATATGTATGCATGGTGAAAGTAAACAAGTGAATGTGTCCATAAATACTTGGGCTTTAGGTTACGTTGTGTCATCTTTCATTGTTTTGATGACATAGAGACCTACAGAGTTGAAGCAGTAAAACCTGGGAAGATCGCCTGGCAGGGACACCCTCGTTTCCAAGACAGCAGTTCAGAAGAGGAAGATGTTACTGAAGAAACAGATGACAAAAAGCAGAGCCCTGAGTAAGTAATGTGTTTCTGTCCAGATATATTTCATAGTTTATAAAATCTGAGTTAGACATGCTTTAGAGATATTATAAAAGTATCTTAAGTTTAGCTTTTCAAGACAGGTTTCGGTTTTTGGCTCCTTTAGAGAGTTCTGTAGTCTTTTTGTCATTGGGAGCGTGTTTCTTTTCCTTGAGATTTGGATAGCCCTAGGTGGGGGATATGCTGTGCACAGGAAAGAAAGCCTGCCACTGAAGTCCCTGGCCTGGAAGAGGATGCTTCATCTAGTTGGCTGCTACTCCATAGGAAGCTGGCAAAATGGGTAGCAGTGGTTGGGTGAGCTCATTAACAATCAGCATAGGGATGATAGAGCTTGTACTTAAATCTTTGTTACCAAAGTTACAGGTAGAAGCAAAGAATGTTGAATAGAGAAAGGGTGGTATTACTGTGACTCAAGGTAAAAATGAGCAAGACAGAAAGCACAGATATTTAAGGCATAGTTCATTTATATTTACCGGGTGAACATTTCTTAAATGTTGAAATTAAGTGGCCAATTTTGTCTTTCTCACTTCAGAGAAGTATCATTACCTGAGAAAGAGACTACTAGATTTTTCTTTTTCTCTAAGAATGATGAGAGACTTCATGGTAAGTCAGTTTTTTGATTAAATGGTATATATAGTACATCTCTACTTACATATAATGTGTTCTGATATATTAATACTAACATGCATCCAAGTAAGAACTGATTGGGAAAAATTCTGATCCTTTGCAATGTGATATGCTTTAGCCCCCTCTTGTTAGACAGAAGCTTGTTGACTTATGAAGCTCTGGAAAACTGAAAGCTCCCATTCATCACCTCAACTTACTCGCTATCCTCAGCAAGGGCTTGTTTTGTTCCAGGGGCCTGCTGAGATGCTAGACATACAAAATTCGTAAGTTTTTAGTACCCTAAAAAGTTCACATGAAGTATACTCAATATCTTGTAATAAACTGTAATGGGAGAGAACCTGAAAAGAATGTATGCATGTAACTGAATCACTTTGCTGTATACTTGAAACTAACACAACATTGTGAATTAACTATACTTCAGTAAAACAAAAATAGAAAAAAAAAGTTCACATGAAAATGCTGAGGCTGTTGAACTCATTTCTGAAGCCTAACACAAACAAATACTGAGTTACTGTCATAGTAACGTAGTAACCATCATAGTAAATGGTTTATAAACAGTAAAAATCCTAGCAATTCTACATTTTCATTTTCTAAAAGAATAAAATATTTTTGAAATATAGCATAAACTGGGGGTGGGGAATCGTGTTAACTCGAATTGAAAACCTTGATAATGCCAGCACTAAAATATTGTCTGTTTTAATTTTACTGTGCTCCCTTGCCCTTTATTTTCCCTTCTAGGTTCTGACTTATTTTGGAGAGGAGTGGGAAGTAACATTAGCAGGAATTCTTGGGAGATCAGAACAAACAATTTGCGTATGGTGAGTATCGCCATGTTAATTGTCTCCTGAAATAGATATGATGTTACCTTTGTGTTAATATTTGCCTGGTGTAGGAATATAGGAAGACATGAAACTTGAGATAACTGAAAACATGATTTAAATGCTCAAAATTAATAGTGCTGGAAGGGAAGTTTTAATTGTTTAATTCAATCCACCCATGTGCAGAAAGGAGACTAAAGAGTGGCCCATTAAGTAACTGATCTGAGTTCTCGTCATGCTTATTAAGTAACAGGAAATGATGAAATATTTGAAAGACTGAATTACAGTTTCTATTGTAAGCACTTAAAGCCAAAAGTCTGAACATTCCATATACAAGTGAGCACTTCCAAAATGTGATTTCCACAAGCCAGTCACTGAATAATCTAAATTTTACTTTATATAGTTACTGAACACTGTGAAAGTTATTTTTTTTTAACAAAGACTTTTTTTTAATTTTATGGTTTCATGAATTTCCAATAATTTATTGAAAAATGGAGGAAGTATAAGAAATAATATAAATAACATGAGGGAATTATTAGAGACTTTGACTGAAGAATCTACTCTCAAAATAACAATATGCACACTCTGTCTTATTTATAAACCTGCCGTGCCACACCTAACAAGGACTTTTGATTTTATGTTTTTCTAGAACTGTCGGAAGAAACATAAAGATGCCAAAAGGAGAGTGAAGCCAAAATAATAAATAATAAATGTCATCATTAGTTTTGATAATGTAAAGAAGTCTCACCGTGGAAATTGGAGTGATCTAGAAAATGATTTTAGCTGGCAAAGAATTCAGAATGAAGGAATATTCTAAATCTTATCTGGGGGATATCATTCTGATTGCTTTCTTTTTCTGTAGATTTCCTATTTGTTCTTACCTAATTACTTCAAACAACCTGAACGTTTGTTTTAATGAAGCAGAAGATAGTCCCTCAAAATACTTTGTATATATTTGCCCTCCATCTTCAATAACTAATGGACATTTCTTGACATAAGGTTTTAAAATATATGTATCAGAGCACTTATATTTTCCAAGTTATGTTTCATGTAAATTATACTTGAAATATTTCTGATTGTATTAAATACACCTTACCTCCATTTTGTGGTTTTTTTCTAAGAGGTTGAATACACGTCAACTTTGAGTTCTGTATTTGTGTCCTGATGAAGAAGCTAACTGAAATGCAGGACATTTCAGACCAACTTTCATGGGAGAGTTCTGTGAGGACCAGAAAAGAATGCTAAATGCAGAGTTTTCCTTTCCTTAGCCTCCAGGAATTGATCGAGCAGACCTGTCAATCCCAAATTCTAGTTAGATTAGAAGCTTTTGAAAAATTGAAGTGCCTGAAAGATAACATAGTCACAGTTAGGATTCAGTGCCCTGGGTCCAGATAAGGAAACAGATTTACTACCTCATTAAATTAATGTGGCTAAGATTCAAGACAGATAAGCTTCTGTCAAACTGGGCTCTGTACAAAATTATGTTTTATATAATAAACTCCCAGGGGATTATCATTGAACCATACTGGGTGTATCTGAAATTACATATTTATTGATTTACATCTTGATCAAATATAAACTCTGTGAAGGCTGGGATATCACCTGGTTTGTTAACTGTTTGTCGGTACTACCGAGAACTATGTCTGGCTTTAACTGGGTGCTCAGTAAGTAGGGTCTGAGGAGCTAAGTAACTGAAGAGTCATTCAGAATTCCTGTTTCCAAGGCTTTAGACGTCATGAAAAATGGCAGCCACCTCTCAGCAGGAAAAATAACTGCACCTTTTCTTGATGTTGATTGTATTTGTACCATCTTATCTATTGCTGCATAACAAGTCATTTTATTAACACTTGTTCACTTTCCTCACAGATAAGCCACTTTTTCAGGACTTTGGGGACTGCTCATCTCCACTCCATGTATGTCATGGGAGTGGCCCAGCTGGCACTAAAGGATCCACTTCTAAAATGGCCTGTTCACTCAGTGCCTGTCCATTAGTTTTCTCACAGCATAGCAACATAACTTTCAGTTTCATAGCAATTAATTTTCTTCCTGTTCCTGTTTTAGAGGCAGGAAGCAGATGTCTTCAGTCCTAGCCCAGAAACTGGCTGAGTTATTTCCACTATATTTTATAGGGTAAAACAGACATTGAGCCAACCGAGACTCAAAAGTGAGGGGACATAGATACTCACGTCTCAGTGCAGAGTGTTCAGAATCTGTGGCGATGTTTAAATCTGTTATACCCTCCATCTCCAGAGCAGACAAATGTAACATCAAGTAGCCTTGTGCATCCCCAATTTGTGCTCCTCAGATATATGCACTTTCAGAAATTTTGTTTCCTCTGATATTATTTCTGAATTTCTACCTAACGTTTATGCTGTGATTTCTTGGCTTTTCAGTTTTAGACATTAAATTTAGACATCATTTTAAAATAATTAGACCTATAATCCCCACCTTTTTTCCCCATGGACACGTAGTCTGGAAACCCTCTGTTCTGCTCTAATCTGGGCTGTCTGAATAGATGATAAAATGAACAAGGTGGCAATTTGAGGAATGTGAAAATTAAAACACATGCCAACTTCTAGTTAATAAGCTAAATGTTCTTAAACTATCTCAGGAATGCCCTACACATATTCTCAGAACAGTTTTTTTCTGTCCTTTTATCGGCTATCAGTTCAGTTCAATCGCTCAGTTGTATCTGGCTCTTTGCAACCCCAGACTGTAACACGCCAGGCCTCCCTGTCTATCACCAACTCTCGGAGTTTACTCAAGCTCATGTGCATTGAGTCAGTGATACCATCCAACCATCTCATCCTCTGTCGTCCCCTTCTCCTCCTACCTTCACCCTTTCCCGGCATCAAGGTCTTTTCACATGAGTCAGCTCTTCACATCAGGTGTCCAAAGTACTGGAGTTTCAGCTTCAGCATCACTCCTTCCAATGAATATTCAGAACTGATTTCCTTTAGGATTAACTAGTTATATATCCTTGTAGCCCAAGGGACTCTCAAGAGTCTTTTCCAACACCATAGTTCAAAAGCATCAATTCTTCGGTGCTCAGCTTTCTTTATAGTCCACCTCTCACATCCATACACGACTACTGGAAAAACCATAGCCTTGACTAGACGGACCTTTGCTGGCAAAGTAATGTCTCTGTTTTTTAATATGCTGTCTAGGTTAGTCATAACTTTTCTTCCAAGGAGTAAGCGTCTTTTAATCTCAGGGCTGCAGTCAACATCTACAGTGATTTTGGAGCCCAAAATAAGTCTTTCACTGTTTCCACTGTTTCTCCATCTATTTGACATGAAGTGATGGGACCGGATGCCACAATCTTTATTTTCTGAATGTTGAGCTTTAAGCTGACATTTTCACTCTCCTCTTTCACTTTCATCAAGCGGCTCTTTAGTTCTTTGCTTTCTGCCATAAGAGTGGTGTCATCTACATATCTGAGGTTATTGATATTTCTCCCAGCAGCCTTGTTTCCAGCTTGTGCTTATTCCAGCCAATGTATTCTGCTTATAAGTTAAATAAGCAGGGTGACAATATACAGCCTTGACGTACTCCTTTTCCTATTTGGAACCAGTCTGTGGTTCCATGTCCAGTTCTAACTGTTGCTTCCTTACCTGCATACAGATTTCTTAAGAGGCAGGTCAGGTGGTCTGGTATTCCCATCCCTTGAAGAATTTTCTAGAGTTTGTGATCTTCACAGTCAACGGCTTTGGCATAGTCAATAAAGCAGGAATAGATGTTTTTCTGGAACTCCCTTGTTTTTTCGATGATCCAGCAGATATTGGCAATTTGATCTCTGGTTCCTCTGCCTTTCCTAAATCCAGCTTGAACATCAGGAAGTTCACGGTTCATGCATTGCTGAACCCTGGCTTAGAGAATTTTGAGCATTGCTTTACTAGCATGTGAGATACGTGCAATTGTGTGGTAGTTTGAGCATTCTTTGGCATTGCCTTTCTTTGGGATTGGAATGAAAACTGACCTTTTCCAGTCCTGTGGCCACTGCTGAGTTTTCCAAATTTGCTGCCATATTGAGTGCAGCACTTTCACAGCATCATCTTTCAGGATTTGAAATAGCTCAACTGGAATTCCATCACCTCCACTGGCTTTGTTCATAGTGATGCTTCCTAAGGCCCACTTGAGTTCACATTCCAGGATGTCTGGCTCTAGGTGAGTGATCACACCATCGTGATTATCTGGGCTGTGAAGATCTTTTTTGTACAGTTCTTTTTATTCTTGCCACCTCTTCGAAATATCTTCTGCTTCCATTAGGTCCATACCATTTCTGTACTTTACTGAGCCCATATTTGGATGAAATGTTCCCTTGCTCTCTAATTGTCTTGAAGAGATCTCTAGTCTTTCCTATTCTATTACTTTCCTCTATTCCTTTGCACTGATCACTGAGGAAGACTTTCTTATCTCTCCTTGCTATTCTTTGGAACTCTGCATTCAAATGGGTATATCTTTCCTTTTCTCCTTTGCTTTTTGCTTCTCTTCACAGCTATTTGTAAGACCTCCTCAGAAAGCCATTTTGCTTTTTTGCATTTCTATTTTGGGGGGATGGTCTTGGTCTCTGTCTCCTGTACAATGTCATGAACCTCCATCCATAGTTCATCAGGCACTCTGTCTACCAGATCTAGTCCCTTAAATCTATTTCTCACTTCCACTGTATAATCAGTAAGGATTTGCTTTAGGTCATACTTGAATGGTCTAGTGGTTTTTCCTACTTTCTTCAATTTAAGTCTGAATTTGGCAATAAAGAGTTCATGATCTGAGCCACAGTCAGCTCCAGGTCTTGTTTTGGCTGACTGTATAGAACTCCATCATTGGCTGCAAAGAATATAATCAATCTGATTTAAGTGCCATCCAGCTGGTGATGTCCATGTTGTAGAGTCTTGTGTTGTTGGAGGAGGGTGTTTGCTATGACCAGTGCTTTCTCTTGGCAGAACTCTATTAGCCTTTGCCCTGCTTCATTCTGTACTCCAAGGCCAAATTTGCCTGTTACTCCAGGTGTTTCTTGACTTCCTGCTTTGGCATTCCAGTCCCCTATAACGAAAAGGACATCTTTTTTGGGTGTTAGTTCTAGAAGGTCTTGTAGGTCTTCGTAGAACCGGTCAGCTTCTTCAGCATTACTGGTCGGGGTATAGTCTTGGATTACTGTGATATTGAATGGTTTTCCTTGGAAATGAACAGGGATCATTCTGTTGTTTTTGCGACTGCATCCAAGTACTGCATTTCAGACTGTTGTTGATTATGATGGCTACTCCATTTCTTCTAAGGGACTCTTGCCCACAGAAGTATATATAATGGTCATCTGAGTTAAATTCACCCATTCCAGTCCATTTTAATTTGCTGATTCCTGAATGTTGACATTCACGCTTGCCATCTCCTGTTTGACCACTTCCAGTTTGGCCTGATTCATGGAACTAACATTCCAGGTTCCTATGCAATATTGCTCTTTACAACATCAGACCTTGCTTCCATCACCAGTCACATCCACAGCTGGGTGTTGTTTTTGCTTTGGCTCCGTCTCTTTTTTCTTTCTGGAGTTAATTCTCCACTCTTCTCCATTAGCATATTTGGCACCTAGCAACCTGGGGAGTTCACCTTTCAGTGTCCTATCTTTTTGCCTTTTCATACTTTTCATGAGGTTCTCAAGGCAAGAATACTGAAGTGGTTTACCATTCCCTTCTCCAGTGGCCCACATTTTGTCTGAACTCTCCACCATGACCCGTCCGTCTTGGGTGGCCCTACATGGCATGGCTCATAGTTTCATTGAGTTAGACAAGGCTGTGGTCCGTGTGATTAGCTTGGTTAGTTTTCTGTGATTGTGGTTTTCAGTCTGTCTGCCCTCTGATGGAAAATGATAAGAGGCTTATGGAAGCTTCCTGGTGGGAGAGACTGACTGAAGGGGAAACTGGGTTTTGTTCTGATTGGCTGGGCCATGCTCAGTAAATCGTTAATCCAATTTTCTGTTGATGGAGGAGCTGGGTTTTCTCTGTTGGAGCTGTGTTCCCTCCCTGCTATTTACCTGGAGCCAAACTATGGTGGTGGTAATGCAGATAATGGTGACCTCCCTCAAAAGATCCCATGCGTGTACTACTACAATCAGTGCCCCTAACCCTGCAGCAGGCTAACACTGACCCACGACTCCGCTGGAGACTTCTGGACACCCACAGGCAAGTCTGGGATATATTATTGGCTATACTAAGCAGTTATACCAACCAGTAATGCTGAAGAAGCTAAAGTTGAACAGTTCTATGAAGACCTACAAGACCTTCTAGAACTAACATCCAAAAAAGATGTCCTTTTCATTATAGGAGACTGGAATGCAAAAGTAGGGAGTCAAGAAACACCTGGAGTAATAGGCAAATTTGGCCTTGGAATGCGGAATGAAGCAGGGCAGAGACTAATAGAGTTTTGCCAAGAAAATGCACTGGTCATAGCAAACACCCTCTTCCAACAACACAAGAGAAGACTGTACACATGGACATCACCAGATGGTCAACACCGAAATCAGATTGATTATATTCTTTGCAGCCAAAGATGGAGAGGTTCTATACAGTCATCAAAAACAAGACTGGGAGCTGACTGTGGCTCAGATCATGAACTCCTTATTACCAAATTCAGACTCAGATTGAAGAACGTAGGGAAAACCGCTAGACCATTCAGGTATGACCTAAATTAAATCCCTTATGATAATACAGCGGAAGTGAGAAATAGATTTAAGGGCCTAGATCTGATAGATTGAGTGCCTGATGAACTATGAATGAGGTTCGTGACACTGTACAGGAGACAGGGATCAAGACCATCCCCATGGAAAAGAAATGCAAAAAAGCAAAATGGCTGTCTGGGGAGGCCTTACAAATAGCTGTGAAAAGAAGAGAAGCAAAAAGCAAAGGAGAAAAGGAAAGATATAAGCATCTGAATGCAGAGTTCCAAAGAATAGCAAGAAGAGATAAAGCCTTCTTCAGTGATCAATGCAAAGAAATAGAGGAAAAGAACAGAATTGGAAAGACTAGAGATCTCTTCAAGAAAATTAGAGATACCAAGGGAACATTTCATGCAAAGATGGGCTCAAGAAAGGACAGAAATGGTATGGACCTAACAGAAGCAGAAGATATTAAGAAGAGTTGGCAGGAATACACGGAAGAACTGTACAAAAAAGATCTTCACGACCCAGATAATCACGACAGTGTGATCACTCATCTAGAGCCAGACATCTTGGAATGTGAACTCAAGTGGGCCTTAGAAAGCATCACTACGAACAAAGCTAGTGGAGGTGATGGAATTCCAGTTGAGCTATTTCAAATCCTGAAAGATGATGCTGTGAAAGTGCTGCACTCAATATGCCAGCAAATTTGGAAAGCTCAGCAGTGGCCACAGGACTGGAAAAGGTCCGTTTTCATTCCAATCCCAAAGAAAGGCAATGCCAAAGAATGCTCAAACTACCACACAATTGCACTCATCTCACATGCTAGTAAAGTAATGCTCAAAATTCTCTAAGCCAGGCTTCAGCAATACATGAACCGTGAACTTCCTGATGTTCAAGCTGGTTTTAGAAAAGGCAGAACCAGAGATCAAATTGCCAACATCCGCTGGATCATGGAGAAAGCAAGAAAGTTCCAGAAAAACATCTATTCCTGCTTTATTGACTATGCCAAAGCCTTTGACTGTGTGGATCACAATAAACTGTGGAAAATTCTGAGAGAGATGGGAATACCAGACCACCTGACCTGCCTCTTGAGAAATCTGTATGCAGGCCAGGAAGCAACAGTTAGAACTGGACATGGAACAACAGACTGGTTCCAAATAGGAAAAGGAGTCCGTCAAGGCTGTATATTGTCACCCTGCTTATTTAACTTCTATGCAGAGTACATCCTGAGAAACCTGGACTGGAAGAAACACAAACTGGAATCAAGATTGCCAGGAGAAATATCAATAACCTAAGATATGCAGATGACACCATCCTTATGGCAGAAGGTGAAGAACTAAAAAGCCTCTTGATGAAAGTCAAAGAGGAGAGTGAAAAAGTTGCTTAAAGCTCAACATTCAGACAATGAAGATCATGGCATCTGGTCCCATGACTTCATGGGAAATAGATGGGCAAACAGTGGAAACAGTGTCAGACTTTATTTTGAGGTGCTCCAAAATCACTGCAGATGGTGACTGCAGCCATGAAATTAAAAGATGCCTACTTCTTGGAAGAAAAGTTATGACCAACCTAGATAGCATATTCAAAAGCAGAGACATTACTTTGCCGACTAAGGTCCATCTAGTCAAGGCTATGGTTTTTCCTGTGGTCATGTATGGATATGAGAGTTGGACTGTGAAGAAGGCTGAGCACCGAAGAACTGATGCTTTTGAACTGTGGTGTTGGAGAAGACTCTTGAGAGTCCCTTGGACTGCAAGGAGATCCAACCAGTCCATTCTGAAGGAGATCAGCCTGGGATTTCTTTGGAAGGAATGATGCTGAAGCTGAAACTCCAGTACTTTGGCCACCTCATGCAAAGAGTTGACTCATTGGAAAAGACTGATGCTGGGAGGGATTGGGGGCAGGAGGAGAAAGGGACGACAGAGGATGAGATGTCTGGATGACATCACTGACTTGATGGACCTGAGTCTGAGTGAACTCCGGGATTTGGTGATGGACAGGGAGGCCTGGCATGCTACGATTCATGGGGTTGCAAAGAGTTGGACACGACTGAGCGACTGAATTGAACTGAAGCAGTTATACGCTGAAGAACTCTCAATTTGTCAAGGGCTGAAATTTTCTTCATATTCTGGCTCCAATGCTGAGATCAACTCTGCTTTGCATGGCTCTGGATTCCCTTTGGTTTTAATCAACATACCCATAGGGTGCTGGGGAGATTCAAAATATATAAGTAAGCAATCTAATAGGTAAATAATTTTGTTTCAATACAGGAAACATTAAGATGCAATACTTATAAAGCTGGTTGTCAGGCATTTTCTTCCTTTCTGGTTATATCCCTCTGTATGTTTGTTTACCATTATTTCTGCAGTACAATTCATGAGAACTCTGCAGGTGGCACTCAAGGAGAAAGGAAAGGTTTCCGTGAACTGCGCTGACCTCTAGTGTTTCAGCTCCTCTCAGACTGTTCTGTGGCCTCTGTATTTTCCTGCGATATAGGAGGGTCTCTTCAGATAGGCAGATCAAGAATTTTAGTGAGGAATATAATTATCCAGAATGTGTGTTAAAATGGGCTTCCAAGGTGGTGGTAGCGGTGAACAATCAGCCTGCCAAGGGAAGAGATGAAAGAGACACAGTTTCCATCCCAGGGTTGGAAAGATCCCCTTAAGGAGGAAATGGTAACCCACTCCAGTATTCCTCTGCCTGAAAAAAATCCCATGAACAGAGGAGCCTGGCAGACTACAGCCCATGGGGTGGCAAAGAGTTGCCCAGACCTGAGCACATGCCACAGGAAGATTTTTACGACCCATCTCAGAGACTTAGCAAGCCTAGTCTTTGCTCCAGGACTCTGCATTTTTTGCAGAATCCAAGGTGCTTTGGTGCAGGTCTCCATTACACTAAAAAAAATATTGCCTTAATGTCTAGGCTTGCTTTCCTTAGTATCACCTAGTAAAGCAGCCTTGACACTGCGTACTGACGGCTCCACACCGTAACTGAGGCCCTGGCAATGCATTTGGTTTACCCGTGGGGAAATGCACGTAGAAGACAATGGCACCCCACTCAAGTACTCTTGCCTGGAAAATCCCATGGATAGAAGAGCCTGGAAGGCTGCAGTCCATGGGGTCATTAAGAGTCGGACACGACTGAGCGACTTCACTTTCACTTTTCACTTTCATGCATTGGAGAAGGAAATGGCAACCCACTCCAGTGTTCTTGCCTGGAGAATCCCAGGGACGGGGAGCCTGGTGGGCTGCGGTCTAAGGGGTCGCACAGAGTCGGACACGACTGAAGTCACTTAGCAGGTGGGGAAATGCACATCTGTTCCGTGTACAGTTTGTCCGATGAAGGCAAACATCTTGTGTAAAAACGCTCTGTCAAGATACACAGCATGTTTCCTGTGTGCCTCTCCCAATCAGTCTCCGTTGTATAAAACGGTCGCGTCCTCCACCATTGCCCTAGCTGCGTGAAGAACGTAAGGTATAGTCGTCACGCCCAGGACTAGACCGCAAGCTTCCCAGTGCACACCTAGGAAAGACGGGTGGGCGTGATTGGGGACCCACTTTGCCAATCGGCGTCCGGCTTGTTGATGGGTGTCAAATGCCGGGCTCTGATTGGCCGTGCAAACCCGGCCTCTTCCTCTTAGCCTCACGCTGTGTGGACGTTGCATCACCCGGGCAAGACGTAGACTCGTTTCTTTCAGAGCTACGCCGTCCTGGAGGCCGCTAAGGTATGCTCGGTCCTGCTCGTGGGGCCCCTCAGGTACTCCCTGTCTTGTCCGCGGGGCTCCTCAGGTCATCTTTTCCTGCCCACGGGCCCCTCAGATACGCCCCTTCCTGCCCACGGAGACCCACGGTCCCCCCTGGTTCACAAGAATTTTTTTTAATGTTTATTGGGGGCCATGGGGTAGTACGTGCATATCCGTTTCCAAGGAAAAGACTGGGAGACAGTCTAAATGGGGCTGAAGAATCCAAGTAGGTACCAGTCCTGGCTCAGCGGTTCGACCGAGCGTTATAAACCTTGCAGGTTACCCAGCTTCAGCCTGGGATCCTGGTAACTAACACTTGAGCCATTGAGTGATTCAGAAAATTTGGTGTGATCGAGCTCACTGGAGAAGTTCAGAAGGTGGACAAAATTACTTGAAAGTCTAGGTATTCATAAGAACAAATCAAGTCTTCAGTTCAGTCGCTCAGTCGTGTCCGACTCTTTGCGACCCCATGAATCGCAGCACACCAGGCCTCCCTGTCCATCACCAACTCCCGGAGTTCACTCAGACTCAGGTCCATAGAGTCAGTGATGCCATCCAGCCATCTCATCCTCTGTCGTCCCTTTCTCCTCCTGCCCCCAATCCCTCCCAGCATCAGAGTCTTTTCCAATGAGTCAACTCTTCGCATGAGGTGGCCGAAGTACTGCAGTTTCAGCTTTAGCATCTTAGGTTCCCATAATGAGCATGTATTGCTGGGTGTCCGGGATTAGAGGGAAGTAAGTAAGCGCGGAGTCTCCAGTCTAACAGTCTTTAATACAATAATCCAAGGGCCCAGATCAGGACTAGTTCTTCGGTGGGAGAAGAAGGCTTCTCAGGAACTATAGTGGATTTGGCCCTGAAAATGAATAGTAACTGGAGGAGTAGGTGCAGAGGACTGTAGTGTAATGTATAGCAGGATTTTAGGTTGTGTGTGATTGAGGAGATGAGGAGTTGCTGTATTCACTGTAGCTTCGTGTGAGGAACAAGTGGGAGAGGATGCTTAACTTCCAGCCTTACAAATTTATGATTTTCTTCTTTAGTGAAGTGGTGTTTGAAATGAATACATGAAGGAAGATGAGGTGTTTTTTTTTTTAGGTGGGGCAATAATAGTTTTTGCATTCATTCAGGAGTTGCAGAGAAGAAAGGCAGGATGAAACTAGAGGCAAAGCAATTGATATAGGGATTTTAGTAAATAAGATGAGCTTTTTAAAATTATTGGTAAAATAGTGGATAAAATATCCTTTTCATAAGTGATTATTAAAGAGTGAATTATAGGAAACAGGAGGCATCTCAATGTAGATTGCACTCTAATTCTTTTTGGGAAGATGATTTAGTGACTGGGCAAAGGCAGTAAGAGTAGCATTTGTGGAAAAAAAAAAAAGAGTAGCATTTGTGGACAAAGAAGTAGTAATAGTTTCCATAGATGGCAAGTGATTGCTGTGATTTCATTTAATCTTAAATTAGCATTGTGAGTATTTACAACCTTTATTTTACAGATGATAGAATTGAAGTTTAAAGGTTGAATAACTTTTCTTATAAGCCACATACTAAGTTGTGGCATCAAAACCACCACATTCCAAAGCCAACCCTCTTAATCATTCTTGGCAAGAGGAGCCCGTGGAGTGGGATAGATTGGAAAATCAGTTGGGAGGAGTATCACTAAGGATGCTGACAAAGGGATTCGTTTAAATATTTTTGAGCACCTGTGCTGTGAAAGCACACAGTAAGACATAAAATAGTAAGAGGTTAGTGACATGCTTTTGCCAGCAACAAGTTTACAGTTGAATTGGAGAGACATGCGATATAAATAAACTTTGATGTGTAGGAGAGGAACAGATGCTAGGGAGGGGGATATTTAATTTTGAAAAAGGTGGATTGGTAAATTCCCGTAGAGCAGAGTACATTTATGCTAACTAGTGCTAGAGTACTTAAGAGAAAGGGCCTGATACTGGAAAGCAATTATGTCAGCCAAAAGTTTTGTTTCTCAGCAGTGTCTAAGAATGTGATATAGTTTGGAGCTTGAGTTTTGTAAGAGTAAAGAAAAGGTCAGGAGCAGGAATTGTAGGTGAGATTATGGTGCCCCAGAGAAAAGCCTGAACAGAAACCATTGGGAGTAAGGAACCACTGGATTTTTTTTTTTAATAAAGAAATGGTACTTCCAGAACTTTTCCATTAGGAAGGTGGTGTGCAGGATATATAGTATTTATTTTTCTCTTGTTGTGTCCGACTCTTTGTGACCTCATGGACTGTAGCCCGCCAGGCTCCTCTGTCCATGGAATTCTACAGGCAAGAATACTGGGGTGGGTAGCCATTCCCTTCTCCAGGGGTTCTTCCCTACCCAGGGATCAAACCTGGGTCTCCCATATTGCAGACAGATTCTTTACTTTCTAAGCCACCAGGGACACCTGATAAAGTTAATGACATACTCAAAAATAATCAAAACAGAGTAATTTGAAGTAAATAAAAATATGTTCCTTCACACTTTCCTCATTGTATCCTGTTCTCTGGTGGTAGCCATTGTTAAGTTTGGTGGGTAGCCTTCTAAATTAAGTACAGAATTGCTTAAACATAGACTTAGTATATATATGCATATTTTCTAATCACTTGACAATAATATATTGCATATAGTATAAATTACTATCAGCAACTGTGACTCACTGTTTTTCAGTATGTTTAAGTAATATGTATGCTTACATATTTTGGTTAATTATTTTTACTGCCTGTATGGTATTGATGTACCATGATTTATTTTAGTCTATTACCTATTCATGGATATTTAAATTGTTTCCTGATATTTGTCTATAGAAGTGCTTCAGTTGATATCTTTGTACATGTTTTACACATTTGCGTAAGTATATCTCTGGCTTCCTGCTGCTGCTGCTTAGTCGCTTCAGTCATGTCCGACTCTATGTGACCGCATAGATGGCAGCCCAGGCTCCTTTGTCCCTGGGCTTCTCCAGGCCAGAATACTGGAGTGCGTTGCCATTTCCTTCTCCAATGCCTGCCTCTCTGGCTTATATGTTAATAAGATATAAGTTGTCTTTAAAAAGGCTGGTGATGGACCCGCCACTGGGGTTAAATTTGACTTAATGAAACAGGTTATGAAGATCTGAGAATGAGGAAGACGGAATAGAGAAATAGACTTAGAAGTCAGACCCATGTAACTTGGTGATCTGTTGGATGTGGGGATCATCTGATTGTATTAAAGGTGACTCAGAAATTTCAGGTAATGGGAAGAAATAGTGGAACTACTAGAACAGTGATATTAAAAATGGGAGCAAGTGTGGTAAAGAAGATCATGAGATTTATTTTTAAATTTTTTTTGTGTGCTTTTCCAAGATATGTTGAGATAAACCCAAGTAAAGGTCAAGGAGGGTATCTAGAAATTACTGAACAGGATGTTGAGGCTAAAGAGGTCAGGAGTCATCGAATAGGGAAGATAGTGGAGACCTTGAATTATAGTTGAAAGGAAGAAGAGGCGATTGCTTCCCTGAGCATGACCTGGTAAGGTTAATCCCCCTCCTCTTTCTGCTCCCACTTTTACCCACAAGCCCTGTGGTTACTGGATGCTGTTGTGCAGGTACAGCTCTCCAGTGGATGTGAGGGGCTAGAGCAATCCTGTGATATATGCATGGAGGCTGTTTCTCCTCAGCAGCCGCCATAGCCCGGTCACTGATACATGAAACTTCCTGGAATAGTCTGTGCCATTACATGGGGTCTTTGTATTTGGCCTAATAATTCAGTGGTTCTTAATGTCCAGAGATGTAGAGGCTCACTGGAAATTTTATAAAACTTTAAAGCCATCTCCACAGAAAGCTTAACTCTCATTTTCTTTAAAAAAAAAAAAGGAAAAATGTTCAGATAAATAACAGTCAAAACAGTTTTAGAGAAGGACTTAAATTTTGATGTGCATGCTAATCCCCTCAGATCTTGTTAAAATGTAGATTTGTACTCCTTAATCTGAGGAAGGGCTGGTGAGTCTACTCCAGTCAACTTTTATAGATGCTGGGATAATAGGACCAGCCTTGACAAGCATTAAGAGTGACAGACATAAATGTGTTGATATCTGAAGATCTGTTAGTCTTCAGATATAACCTCTTTAAGTTTCAACTGGCCTCTAATAAGGTTGTCACTGATCCAACAGGACTCCTACTACATCAGTAAATGCACAAACTAATGCCTCTCTCCATCCTGGAAAATCCCATGGATGAAGGAGCCTGGTGGGCTGCAGTCCATGAGGTCGCAAAGAGTCGGACACGACTGAGCAACTTCACTTTCACTTTTCACTTTCACGCATTGGAGAAGGAAATGGCAGCCCACTCCAGTGTTCTTGCCTGGAGAATCCCAGGGACGGGGGAGCCTGGTGGGCTGCCGTCTATGGGGTTGCACAGAGTCGGACACGACTGAAGTGACTTAGCAGCAGCAGCAGCCACCCTGAAAGTCTGTGAGTTATGACAAGAGCTGAAGATCCAAAATGCCTTTCAACTTCTGTTTAATAATATTGAATGGCACCCTCTGGGCTTCCCAGGTGGCACTAGTAGTAAGTATGTATCCTGCCTGCCAATGCAGGATACATAAGAGATGCAGGTTCAATCTCTGGGTTGGGAAGATCCCCCGGAGGAGGGCATGACAGCCCACTCCAGTATTCTCGCCTGGAGAATCCCATGGACAGAGGAGCCTGGCAGGCTACAGTCCATAGCGTTGCACAGAGTTGGACATGACTAAAGCGATTTAGTACACACACACGCATGCGAATGGCTTACTAATCAGAAAATGGATAGTTGAGTTAAATGGCACACATGTTCTTTCCTTATTTTTTTCCTATATAGAACTCAAAGGCACTCTCACATCTCAAAAATGAATGAAAGAGGGACAAAAGGAGAAATACTGCTTGTAATAAACTTTAAAAACAACTTTTTCTAATGTTAAAAATATTAATTAAACAGATCACTCATTTCCGTGCATGACTCAGACCTCTGTGGCATAAACCTCATTTTCTATAGATTTTCACTTATGTGCAAAATCAATATCCTTTTGACTGTTTAATCCCTTGTCTTGGCTGCCAGGAAGCTCACAGTCATATTTTGAATCAGTGTTGCTAATTTAGACCAAGGGTCTGCATGATTTAAATTTTCCCTGGTCTTGAATTTCCATATAATTTTAATTAGATTCCCTAATTTTATTTTTAATCAGTTTTTGTATTTGCCATTTCATGGTTAGTCCTTTAGTTAGTCTCTTCACATTCTCTGTCAAATAAAATAGAATAAAAATGAGTTAACATAGTAAGGACTATATCTTTGAAATTCCGTAATTTCTACCATTGCTTTATATACATAGCTTTTTTTTTAATAAAAAAAAATTTTTTGGCATTGTTCAGTTATGGTGCTTAGGCTTTGATTTTTCAGAATTGGTTGAAGTATGTCAGTCTCTGAGCTTCTAGAGTCAATTATCTCAGATTGTTATTTGAGTTCTTAAGGTTTTCCACCTTCTCTGTTTTCTTATTATTAGCATTCCTGTCCCATTGTAATCTGATGTTGGCTTGGAAATCTGATCACCAACCTTATTAAAATTATAAAGTGAGAATAAATAGGCTTTGAGGAGAAATGGGCTCAAGGATGTTCAGTAGATAGTTAAACTACTAGATAGTTAAACCCAGACTGATCAGGTATTTCTGAATGAGGTTGTTAACTTCCGGAAAAGACACTAAAGCCTCTCACTAGGCACTAAATCACGAGTAAGCAGCACAATTGATAAAATGTAAAATTAAAATAATCTTGTAATTATTTGAATGTAATTCTTATCTTTCTAGCTTTAACATTTTTTAAGGTTTTGCCTGTTTTCTTCAGAAAGATTAGGTTGATTCAACAAAAGTACTTTATGTCTTGTGAATGTAGGTAAGAATTTTTACCTACTTTGAGATTTATTTTTTCAGATTATTAATGAATTTTTAGTATCATTACAATTGGCAAGGTTTCTTTTTCTTTTAAGAAATGTGTTATCTGCAATTACTAAATGTTATACTGTAGTTGAAGAATAAATGAGTGTGAATTGGACATAAATTTTGAAATTCAAAAGTGCCATATGTTTTTACTTCATACGATATACAAAAATAACTCAAGATGGATCAATGACCTAACTGCAAGAGCTAAAACGTCACAACCTTGTCGGCGGCAGTGATTTCTTAGATATGACACTAAAAGTTCAAGTAACAAAACCAGTAAATAAACTGAACTTCACCAAAATTAAAAGTGTTTGTGCTTCAAGGAATAGACCATGAAGAAAATAAGAAACAAGTTATGGAATGGGAAAATTTTTTTGCAAATCCTGTAACTGATAAGGGGCTTGTATCTAGAATGTATAAAGCATGAAATGTGAGTAGGAGACAGAGGTCCAATCCCTGTGCTGGGAAGATCCCCTGGAGAAGGAAATGGCAACCCACTCCTGTATTTTTGCCTGGGAAATCTCCTGGACAAAGGAGCCCTGTGGGTTACAGTTCATGGGGTCACAAAATAGTTGGCATGACTAGGTGACTAAATACCAACAACAGTTTTATATATAGTAGTGTGTATATGTCAGTAAAATGTGTGCAATATAGATTTTACAGAAGTGTAAAAAGTCATTGTGCAAAAAGTTAGTATCTATAAATAATTTCAATCTGCCCAATACAAAACATTTAGATATAGCAATATTAATATTATATTTTCATGCTTACTTAAATGGTATTTTAGATTTCTAGATATAAGGCATCTGCACTTTAACAAAATACACACTGTTAATTGTTTTGTTTCTTTACAGACAACAGAGTATTGGCAAACCAAATCATAAAACCAAGCCATAAAAATAATTATACATCATGATCAGGTAGACTTGATTCCAAGTATACAAGGCTGGTTCAATATTCAAAAATTAATTAACATAGTCCATCATGCCAACAGACAAGAAAATCATACAGTCCTATAGAGAGATGCAGGAAACGCACTTGACCTGTTGATTTTAAGCACTCTCAGAAAAACAGGACTAGAATGGAATTTCCTGAACTAGATACATGACATCTCAAAAATCTACAAATAACATCATACTTAGGTTGAGAAACTATGTACTTTCCCACTAAGATCAGGAAGAACACAAACAGTTCTCTCTCACCACTGCTATACAACATAGCAGTAAAGACAATTCAATAAAGAAAGGACAGTGGTGCTGAAACAACTAGTCATTCATATACAAAATAATTAATCTAGATATATACTTTACATGCTTCACAAATTAACTCAAATGGATAACAGATATAAAATGTAAGCCTGAGCAATTTGTATGCAATAATATAAAGAAAATATTTCTATTTCTTCTCTAAAAAATAAAAAAAGAATTGTTACAATTTAGCAGTAAAAAGACAGCCCAGTTAAACACTAGGCAAAAGATGAATAGACATTTCTCCAGAGAAGGTATAAAATGACCAATAAGCTCAGCGTCACTAATCATTAGGGAAATGGAAATCAAAAGCACAGTGAGATACTACTTTATACCACCTAGGATTTCATATAATCCAAAGATGGACATAAGGAGTGAGGATGTAGACAAACTGGAATCTTATTCTCTGCTAGGAGAATGTAAAATGACACAGCAGCTTTGGAACACATTTTGGCAGTTTCTCAAAAAGTTGAACGCAGTTCAACCCAGCAGTTTCACTCCTAGGTATTTACCTAAGAGCTGAAAACTTACGTCCACATAAAAACTGCCCTGTCCAAAAGTGAAAACAATGCTAATGTCCATGGACTGAGAAATTAATAAAGAAAAAGTGTCATGTCTGTAAAATGAATTATTATTCAGCCATAAATGAAAAATGAAATATGAGTATGTGTTACAACATGGATGAACCTTGAAAACATAATTCTAAGTAAAAGAAGCCAGACCCAGTAGTCTGTGTATACTTAATTTCATTTATGTGAAATGTCCAAAATAGGAAGATCTAGAAAGGAGGCAAAACAGTCACCAGAAGTCTAGTGAAGAAGAGGATGGAGAATGACTGCTAATGTTTACAGTTTTTTGGAAGGCCGAAGAGGGAATAGTGATGAAAATGTTTTGAAATTAGAGAGTGGTGGTGGTTGCACAGGCTTGTGAATATACTTTAAAAAGAAAAAGGTTAAAGTGAATTGTACACTTTAAAATGGTGAACTTGATGGTATGTAAACTTTACCTTTAAAAAGTTTAAAGTACCATGTAGTATCATGGCTAGTGATAGGAACATTCATTTTAATGTATGGTACTATGTTATTCCTAGATTTCTCCTTTCAGAATAAAAAATTTGATTTCTCTTGCAGTGACAAAAATGGTTCAACAAGTTCCAGAAAACATCAATTTTCCTGCTGAAGAAGAGAAAATCTTGCAGTTTTGGTCTGACTTTAATTGTTTCCAAGAATGCTTAAAGCAATCAAAACATAGGCCAAAGTATGTGAATTTCTTTGGTAAAGGTATAGGCTAAAAATAATCATTTCTCAGAATCTCCTACCTCTTTATATATCTCAGTAGTAGATATATGTTGAATGAATGAGTTCTTAATTATTAGAGATCGATTCAGTTTCTTAAAGAGGTCTTCCAAATAGTTTATATGTCAAGTCTCTTCCTTTCCACTTTTCTTATTATCACCATTCTCATTTAAGCATTTAGACAAGTAGTGTAGTAGCTTCCTATTGGGGTTCTTCCTACCTCTATTCTTCATTCACCTAAAAACCAGTCTTTTCTTTAATTACTGTTTTTATCATGTATCACTTCTGATCAGAAAACCTTATAATAGGTGTTTTTTGCCCAGTTTTACAGATGCTCTAACTTATGATCAGGATAAATAATTTCCTTTAGATCATAGAACTAATAAATGAAGAATGGATGGTCTAATGCAGGTCTCTCCAAATGGTCATAATTAGCCTTTTTGAATGCAAGGCCTCCAGTAGATATCTAATGAGTTGTGTCTGAATTTCCTAGCCTTGCAGCTTTTCTTCTCCCCAAAGACTCTACTGTTACAGGAGCTGTCTGTAAGAAAATGCTGTCTTAGTTTTTGCTGTCTATTTTAAAGTAACAACAAATTTTTCTTACCTCTTAGATTTACCTTCTATGATGGGCCTCCTTTTGCAACTGGACTGCCTCACTATGGACATATACTTGCAGGGACAATTAAAGATATAGTTACAAGATATGCTCACCAGAGTGGGTTTCACGTTGACAGAAGATTTGGTTGGGATTGTCATGGTTTACCTGTGGTATGTTTGAGTCATCAGCCATATTATGTTCTGATATTTTGAAATAAGCATTATATTTCTATATATAATATGTTAAAATATGAATTTTTACTATAATCAGATATTCTTCAACTTTATTTCTGTAATACTATGTACAGTTCATTTTCTCTATAGATTTTCTGAGAACTAATTTTTTTAAATCCCTTTTATTTTCTAGCTTTGTTGAATTGCATTTATTTCATAGGACAGGGATGTTAACAATCTTACTGCAAATTTTCAGGAATATGAAATTGATAAGACCCTCGGAATCAGAGGACCAGAGGATGTAGCCAAATTGGGGATTGCAGAGTATAACAGTCAGTGCCGAGCAATTGTGATGCGATACTCTACTGAGTGGAAGGTATAGTTGGTTGTTTTAAGTAGAATTTTTTAAAAAAACTAGTTTTTAAAGGGAAGTTGAAATACTTTATGATCATTTGTGCTTTCTATGACATGCACCCAAAGTTGACTGTCCTCTTTAAAGGACTGTTTAGCTTCCATCTTCAACTTCATTACCTAAACTGTTAAGCTGAACCCTCTCTTTTCTGGTTTCTATGTTCCTGATCTTCCAAATTTAATCTCCTACCTACCCACAGTGTATGACAGGAATCATGCTGTCTTAGCAAACAGATTAACTTGAATGTTGCAATTTTAAAATTCAGATGTTAAAAATTATTCACATTTGGACTCCTTATATTAGCTTGATGCCCATCTTGCCCACTGCTTTTCTAGTCATAGACCTCCCACAGCTTATACGTTTAAGTATAACTGTCAAGTCTGGCAGTCTTGTGTTCTCTTAATTCTGATGGGCTTAGAAACAAAGGTCTTCAACTTCCCCTTTCCTCCCTGCCTCTCAGATTGTTGTTCAACTGTACAGATACCTGTACAATTCAAAAACATGCCTGGCTTTTATTTTTTTCTATCTTCATGATCTTACCCCTTTTTCACATTTGCTGTTCCTGCCAGTGGTATCAGTCTTCCAGACTTCAAATGTTAGTCGTCATGACCTGTTCGAATGTCAAATTCGAGCAAACCTTTCTTAATATCTCTTATCTAGACATTTATTTTCATTCCTACAGCCTAGTCTTTCAGCCACCATTATCTTCATTTCTGTAGCAATCTAATAATTGGTCTCTTGCTCATGTTCTTTCCACTTAGCTTGCCAAGTTATTTCTCTCAAGACTATTTATTTTGCTCTTTCTGCTCAAAACTTATTTTTATTGTTTGATGAAATTTGATTTCACCGACCTAAAAATCAAAGCTCCTTAATTTTCTCCTAACCTAACTTTCCTGAATCTACCTTTATTGCCTGGTCATTAATAGGGGAAAGTCCTGATGACTGTAATGTACATGTGGGCTTTTTTTTCCCCAAAAAAATAGTATAAAGAGCATCTATACCAGTCACCCCAGAGAAGGCAATGACACCCCACTCCAGTACTCTTGTCTGGAAAATTCCATGGATGGAGAAGCCTGGTAGGCTGCAGTCCATGGAGTCGCAAAGAGTCAGACAAGACTGAGCGACTTCACTTTCACTTTTCACTTTCGTGCATTGGAGAAGGAAATGGCAACCCACTCCAGTGTTCTTGCCTGGAGAATCCCAGGGACGGCGGAGCCTGGTGGGCTGCTGTCTATGGGGTTGCACAGAGTTGGACACGATAAGTGACTTGGCAGCAGCAGCAGCATACCAATCACCCACTTCCCAAAAGCTAACACCTTTAATGACTGTGGTATAATTATCAAAATCAGGAAATTAACATTGATACAATATTATACACCTATTCAGATTTAACCAGTTGTCCGCTAATTCTTATTTCTGATGCAAGATCCAGTCTGGGAATACAGATTTCATTTAGTTGTCGTATCTCTGCAGTCTCCTTCAATCTGGAACATTCCTTCAGTCTTTTGTCTTCATGACCTTGTCACTTTTAAAGAATACAGAAATTCCCTCAATGTCTGATATTTCCTCATGATTCAGTTTAGGTTATACATTTTTGGCAAAAATGCCTAAGAAGCAACATCAGGCCCTCTTAGTCTGTCATACCGGAAGGCACACAGTGCTGATATGTCTCACTGGCGTTGTTAATGTTCACTGAGGCAATTCTGTGAAGTGTCTCCATTGTCAAGTTTCAGGTTTTCCTTTTTATTAGTAAGTACCCTGTTTCTTATCATACTATGACTCATTAATTTTAGCAACCATTGATGATTCATGCCAGCAACAGTTAGATCTGCAGTATTTGACATTTGGTAGCTTTGGTAGACTTTTATGTGTTGTTTACAATATAGATTTACTTGAACCATTGATTGTTCTTCCAAAATCATTATATATAATGATGATAATTGCTATGTAGTAACATGTTGTCTAAAAACTCTAATATTCCTATTTTTTTTAATATTCACATGTTTTAAGTCTACTATTACCAGACTTGGCCGATGGATTGACTTTGACAATGACTACAAAACTCTGTATCCACAATTCATGGAATCTGTCTGGTAAGTTTATTTGACGGTATAAATATAATAACTTGTTTTATTGTATTAGTTAGTAGAGAGATGCTCTAGTATGAATCAGCTTGTTTGATAGTTACCTGAAATCTTTGGGAATTGATTTTTTTTTTCTTTGTTTTTTAAAGACTTAATTTTGCTATGAACTTAAAAATGCTCTAAAAAGATAAAAAGAGGAAGATATAGAGATTTCCCACATACTTTGTGCCTCCACACATACAGAGCCTCCTCTATTATCAACATCCCCCACCAGAGTGGTACATTTGTTACAATTCATGAACCTGTATTGGCAGGTCATAATCAACTGAAGTCCAGAGTTTCCATTAGGGTTCCCTCTTCTTGTGCATTCTTTGGATTTGGACAGATAATGTGATGACATACTTCCATAATTCTGGTATCATACAGAGTATTTCTATTCCCTGAAATTCTATAGTACTATTCATTCCTTCCACCCCTAAATTTATTTTTGAATTCAGTATATTTTAGATTCTAAGAAGGTATAAATGATACTTGAATTTTTGATGTGTACTTGAATTTTTTACTGAGAGAAATTATATATGCAGTCACTGTTTCCTAACAGATTCAAAATTAATTTTGTTTCCTTTAACTGTAAATAGAATTGTTGCAATGCCAGTTTTGATAGGTAATTTAACTTGAGCTTCCTACAGTAGTCTGAGAATCATTACATACCATTAGTTGGCAAACAATTATGGCTACAAAATGCCCTGTGTACATAACTCAGACCTTGAGGAAGTCCTACTTTTGTTAAGTTATGTATAATTACAGGTGAGTTGCAGAGATCTTTTGTAGGATTCTTTTTTTTTTTTTGGCCCTGCACTGAAGTGCTTGTGCTTCTTCCTGTCTTCCTGATTACATTTCTATTAGTCAAGATCTGTTGCAAATGCTTGGCACATGTCCTTTGAGGAGCTAGATATCTAGGGCAGTTCTCAGACCCTCTGACTCTAATGTACCCCTGTGAGTGCATCTTCAGATCCATATATCCAAGGGTGGAAGTTGATTAAATACTCTGACAAGGCAGGGACTTTGGACAGGAACTTTCTTCCTATTTCACTGACTAGCTGGAGTTCTCATGACTAGTGCATTGTAAAAAAAGCAGGGTTTCTGTTAAATATCTGAAAAAGAAGGTATTCTTTATGCTCTAGATCAGCATAGTATTTAGCACTTAAATGTGGTTAGTATGACTGAGAAACTGAGTTTCTAATTTTAATAAATTTAAATGCGCACGTGTGGCTAGTGCTGCCACACTGGTAGTGCTACCGCAGCTTTACATCATACTTCTCTATTTACATTAAAACATACTTCAGTCAGGGGAAAATCATTCAAAGCCTCTTGGTATTACAATGTTAGTTATTCCTGAGGAACATGGTGGCATATAAATAAGGCACATAAACCTAGCGTGAATATAAAAATAATAATAGGTGATACATTTAAAAGGATAACGTTAATGATGATAATTTAGATTGAGTTGGTACTTTAGAGTATATATAAAGTACTTCCATATCAATTTTTCCAGATGATTCAGAAAGTCTTGTGAATTGGGGTTAGATCCTGTTGGAGGTAAAGGCAAGTGATTGGGATTTGTCTGAGATCACTCAGCGAGTTATATGGCTCTTAGGCTTGAATCTGGATCTTAATGATATCAAATCTGACAGTTCCTCTGGTCTCCTGTGAATGTACTTGAATCAGAATATATAATTTAAAGTTTAAACTTGGGAAATTTGCTACAAGACACCAGGCTTTCAGACTTTATTCAAAGTCAAGGATTACCATGAAAATTTGTGCACAGTTTTTTCACAAAAATGTATTTTAGCATATGGGAGAGAATTTAATTCATTTATTGTTCTGAGTACTTAGGACTCAGACTACAGAAATGGGTTAAATAAAGGCAGAATTAAGTAAGGATTCCCACTAAATGCATTCTTGTATCTCCATCTAGGAAAGGTGACTGGTCACCACAGGAGAACCTGGGATGACTGTTGTGCAGTGTCTTGGTACACTTAGCATAATGCAACATGTTTAAGTGTTTAATAAACATTCTTGACTGACTATAGGAGAGATACCTAATTCTAATCCCAATTATTTCTACTTAAGCCTTTGTGAAACTGTCCATTATAGTGAAATTTAAACAATATACCAGAAAATTATGAAGAAAAACAAAAAAACCTAAAATCCCAACTGTAAGTTAATACATTGGTGGAAACCTATTTTTTTTTAGCATCTCTAAAAATATAAATATGTATACTGATATGTATAGTTTTACATAATTGGTACCTCATTGTACAATATGGTGTCAATTGCTTTTCTCAGTCAACATCAAGTCATGAGCATCTTCCTGTGTCAACAGATACTAGCACTTTTAATGTCTGCGTTGTTGTTGTTTAGTCGCTAAGTGGTGTCTGACTCTTTGCAACCCTATGGATTGTAGCCTGCCAGGCTCCTATGTCCATGGGACTCACCAGGCAAGAATACAGGAGTGCATTATTGTTTCCCTCTCCAGGTTTAATGTCTACATAAAATCTCATTATACTGATCTGTTATAATTTACCAGCTATTCACCAGTTGAGAGACATTGTGTTTCTATGTCTTTGCCTGTCAGATACTCTGCAAATGGAAACTAGACTGGCATAAATGTTTGTATTTGGGAAAACAGAATTTTGGTGATGTAAATTTTGAAAAATTCTTTCTCTTTACTTGCCAGGTGGATCTTCAAACAACTCTATGATAAAGGGCTTGTTTATAGAGGTGTGAAAGTCATGCCCTTCTCCACTGCATGCAATACTCCACTCTCCAACTTTGAATCTCACCAGAATTACAAGGTATGTGAGATGGCATTGGACATTAAGTTATGTAATCAGAAGTTAAATGGTTGTGATGATCATGGTAACCTAGTCCCAGTGTGGAACGTTAAGCCTGGGGAGAGATGTAAATGATGTATTTTAATGCGATGTGTGCACGTGTGCTCTTAGTTTTGTCTTACTCTTTGCGACCTCATGGACTGTGGCCCGCCAGGCTCCTCTGTTCATGGAATTTTCCAGACAAAAATATTGGAGTGGGTTTCCATTTCCTTCTCCAGGGGATCTTCCCACTAGGGATCAAACCCATGTCTCTTGCTTCTCCTGCGTTGGCAGGCAGTTTTTTACGAACTGAGCCACTGGGGAAGCCCTCGGCTGGTCTTAATAGATAGATTTTGATTGATAGATTTTGCTTATTTTAACCATATTTTTATGCCTCCCTTTGTTTAATAAGTCCAGCTCTGCTCTGTTTTCCTCAAGTCACTGTTTCATAAGGCTTATTGCTTAGCATTATTTTATGCCTCGTCTCGGACCTTGTAATATCATTTACTTGTTAAAAGTATTTGGAAGAAAATCTGATTTGCAGTTAGTGATGTGTTATCTTTTCTTTGATGAATGAAATGACTTGCTGTCTTTGGTATAAGAATTTAAACATGTCTGATATTTACACAGTGTACTTTGTTCAGTCATTCACTTGTGTCCAACTCTTTGCGACAGCAAGGACTACAGCACGCCAGGTTTCCCTGTCCTTCACCATTTCCCAGAGTTTGCTCAAACTCATGTCCATTGAGTCAGTGATGCCATCCAGCCATCTTGTTCTCTGTCGTCCCCTGTTCCTCCTACCTTCAATCTTTCCCAGCATCAGGGTCTTTTCTGTTGAGTCAGCTCTTTGCGTCAGGTAGCCAAAGTATTGGAGCTTCAGCTTCCGCATCAGTCCTTCTAGTGAATATTCAGGATTGATTTCCTTTAGGATTGACTGGTTTGATCTTGCAGTCCAAGGGACTCAGTGTACTGCTTTACCTTATCCAGAGAGAGAGTAAAGACTATAAGTCTTTAGAAATAAGAAGTATCTGTTCTCATGTGTTTGTATTCAAATGGTTTTATTTCTGATATTATTTAACTCTCTTTGTTTTTAGAGGACTTAGATTTGTTCAGAATTCTTATTTCATGGCTTAGGTATGGAAATTATTAAAACTTGCACTTCAGATGTATTTTCCATCTTAGAGAATGCTTTCAACATCTCATTGGATTGTTCATAGGGACTTCTGTTATTGTAGTTTTTTAATAAAGTATATTAAGCACATAAAAATGTGGCGATTAATATAATAACTATTGAGTACCAAAGGCTTAAACTTTGTCAGATCTGATTATATTGCTGTATTTTCTTCCTTCTTAAAAACACTTTAAAGTGAAGAATTTCAAGCATGCACAAAAGTAGACAATAATTAGCTAAGTCGCCTGTGCCTTTCATGTATCCCCAACAGTCTCTATAGCCAGTTCTGCCCCATCTACACACTTCACTTATTTCTCCCAGATGCTTTTTCAAAAGCAAATAATAGACATGTCATTTTATTGATAAGTAATCCATTATGTACCTTTAATAAATTAATCTTTCTTTAACATTACCATAGTACTATTGTCACACCTTAAAAAGTCATCATGAATCATTTTTAATATTCTTAATGTTAAATATTCTGTAATTGTTAAACTGCTGGATATCATCAGTGTTCACATTTCTGTTTATCTCATAAATAGCATCATTTTCCCCTAAGGTTATTTCTAGTTGTTTGTTTTTTAATCCAGACCTAAGGAAAGTTCATACTCAGTAATAGTTGTCTCTTAGATCTTTTTTAGTGTGTAGGCCTCCATTTCTGTTTTTGTGTTCTTCTTTTGCTTCCCTCGCCCCCGCCCACCCCCACCTTTGGAAATCATTGTTTGGGTAACAGGTTTTGCTTTGTAGAGTTTCCCATGATTTGAATTTTAATGATTACAACTTCATAATCTGATTTAACATTTTCTCTGTCCTCTGCATTTTATAGATATAAGTACTTTGTTTCTGTGTTTGTTTTTTCTTTGACCGTATATAATAGAGGTCAGTATTTTTTTTTTTTAATTTGGACATGCACAGATCTTAAGTATACCAAGTAGTGGGTTGCATTGGGGAATTCCCTGGTGATCCAGTGGTTAGGACTCTGAGCTTTCACTGCCGAGGGCACAGGTGTTGTCCCTGGTTTTGCAACGAAGATCCTGCAAACCCTATGCCATGGCCAAAAAAATTAAGAATAAAATTGGTTTCACTAAATGCATCTATTTTTTTCAAATATATCAAATATCACAGATAACAGTTGATTAGTTTTGTCTGGTTCTGTACTTTGAAGAAATGGGAAGATAATACTATGTCTTCTTTTCTTTCTGGCTTTTCTCACTCAGTATTGCTTGTGATAGTCATCCATGTTTTATAGAGTTATGGATCTTTTGTTCTAATTACCGCGTAGGTAAATATACCACAGTTTGTTTATTTACATCACCTTTCTCTCTTCCATTTCTTTCTTTACATCCTAATAGGTAACCACTATGCTGAATTTGGGATTTCTTAATTATGTTTATTTTTATACTTTTACTATGTACATAAGTATTCATTAATAGTATATACTGTTTTTATATATATTTCTGAGTATCATCCATTATTATTTTTCTGAACCTTGCATTTTAAAATAAACATTATGTTTTAAAATTCCTTCTCATTTATACATGTAGCTTTAAGTTTAATTTTAACGGCTGTTTAGCAGTGGATGAGATGGTTGGATAGTATCACTGACTCAATGGCCGTGAACTTGGGCAAACTGTAATAGATAGAGTGGTCAGGGAGGCCTGACGTGCTGTAGTCCATGGGGTCACAAAGAGTCAGAAACAAGTTATCGAATGAGCAACAACATAGCAGTGATCCCCAGCCTTTTGGGAGCCAGGGACTGGTTTTCTGGAAGATGGTTTTTCCACAGACCAAGTAAGGGGATGGTTTGGGGATGATTCAAGCACATTATACTTATTGTACACATTATTTCTGTTATTATTACATCACCTTTAGTTTTTAGCTTATTTAACTTATATGCAGAGTACATCATGCAAAATGCCAGGCTGGATGACCAACAAATTGGAATCAAGATTGCCAGGGGAAATATCAGTAACCTCAGATATGCAGATGACACCACCCTTAGGGCAGAAAGTGAAGAAGAACTAAAGAGCCTTTTGATGAAAGTGAAAGAGAAGAGTGAAAAAGTTGGCTTAAAACCCAGCATTCAAAAAACTAAGATCATGGCATCTGGTCCCATCACTTTAAGGCAAATAATTGGAGAAACAATGGAAACAGTGGCTGACTTTATGTTTTGGGGGCTCCAAAATCACTGCAGATGGTGACTGCAGCCATGAAATTAAAAGATGCTTGCTCCTTGGAAGAAAAGCTGTGACCAACCTAGCCAGCATATTAAAATGCAGAGACGTTACTTTACCAATAAAGGTCCGTCTAGTCAAGGCTATGGTTTTTCCAGTGGTCATGTATGGATGTGACAGTTGGACTATAAAGAAAGCTGGGTGCTGAAGAATTGATGCTTTTGAACTGTGGTGTTGAAGATTCTTGAGAGTCTCTTGGGCTGCAAGGAGATCAAACCAGTCCATCCTAAAGGAAATCAGTCCTGAATATTCGTTGGAAGGACTGATGCTGAAGCTCAAGCTACAATACTTTGGCCACCTGGTGCGAAGAACTGACTCATTTGAAAAGACCCTGGTGCTGGGAAAGACTGAAGGCAGGAGGAGAAGGGGATGACAGAGGATGATATGGTTGGATGGCATCACTGATGTGATAGACATGAGTTTGAGTAGGCTCCGGGAGTTGGTGATGGACAGGGAAGCCTGGTATGCTGCAGTCCATGGGGTTGTAAAGAGTTGGACCTGACTGAGCGACTGAACTGAACTGAACTGATTACATCACCTCCACCTCAGACCGTCAGGGATTAGATCCCAGAGGTTGGGGACCCCTGCTGCATGTGTGTGTGTTCATTCATTTCCAACTTTGTGACCCCATGGAGTGTAGCCCAGCAGGCTCTTCCGTCTGGAATTTTTCAGGCGAGAATACTGGAGTAGTTTGCCATTTCCTCCTCCAGGGAATCTTATGAACCCAGGAATCGGACTCAGGGATCAAACTCCCATCTCTTATATCTCCTGAATCCTTTCATATAACAAATAGGTTACAATTTATCTATTCATTCTTTTGATAGATATTTGAATTGTTCAGAGGGCTAGGGGTGTTTTTCTTCAAATGGTAACAGTGTTGTTTCAAACATTCTGTAATACAAATCCTTGTGTACTGTGCTGGAGTTTTCTTTGGTAACTAAATTTTTACATGTTAGTTTCCTATAGTAGTTTGGTCCTAGAGTTTTCAAAGTTTATACTCATCTATAAGTAAATAGAAACATTTTCTTATTGGGAAAGAACAAGCTGTAGGGAGGTAAATTGAGTTAACGAAGAAAATCCTTCCAAACTTTTCCAAAAGATAATTGAGCATACACACGCAAACTGAATGATGCTATATAAAAATACTTGTTTTTTATATTGTCTTAATTGTTAGTTTCTAGAAGTCTAGTTGATGTGATTATTTATGAAGCTTTTATGCTCATTGTGGAAAATTTAGAAACCATAGAAGATATTAAGAAGAAGAAGAAAATTATAATCCCAGTACCCAAAGGAAATCGCTATTAATGTTTTGTTTTAGGTTTCCCTTCAGTGGCTTTTTTTATTTTTTGTTTTTTATGTTCATTACTATATATATAAAACATATATATAATTAATATTTTTACACCTTAGTACCTATTTCCTGACTTAATAAGACAGCATTTTTTTTGCTCTTCCATTTCCTTGCTCTATTTCATCTACTTGTACAGAATGAATGTATATTTGAAGCCAACACCCTGATAAAGTACAAAAGCAGCTTTATCAATTAATCCATCAAGAACTTCCCCTTCTCATGGGCCTTTCAGTTTAGTCTGTATCACCCTACTCCTTTATAGTTACTACTGTCCTCATTCCAGCCTCATTGTTCACTGATACTCTACGAAATATAAATACAATAGTACAGTTTGTTCTTTTTTGTCTGACTTCTCTTGCTCAAGATTGTGTTTCTGAAGTCATCATGTTGTGTGTAATTGTAGATCATTTTAGTTACTGCCAAGTATTTAACTTATCTATTCTAATGGTTAAATTTATTTATTTATTTGGCTGTGTCAGGTCTTAGTTGGCGCGTGACAGCTTTTTTTGAGGCTCACAGACTACCTAGTTGTGGCACATGGGCTTCAGTAGTTGCCAAGTGGGCTTAGCTGTTCCATGACACGTCGGATCTTAGTTTCTGACCAGGGATTGAACGTGCTTCCCTGGCTTTGCATGACAGAGTCTTAGCCACTGGACCACCAGAGAAGTCCCTATCCCTTCTAATGTTGATTGCCATTTGGGTAATATCTAGTTATTGGCTGTTAATGAATATTCTAGAACTTGAGTTTTGGGGAGTATATATAGACATTTCTGTTGCTTACATTCCCAGGAGTGGAATTATTGTGTCATAAGATATACTTACATTTAGCTCTAGTACTAGAGTTGGCAAACTATGTAAAGGGCCAGATAGTAATTATTTTAGACTTTGTAAGCCACATACATGGTCTGTCAGTCCTGTCAAAACCATTCTTAGCTCTTGGGCTGTACAAAAACTGGTAATGGCCAGGTTTGACTCAAGGACCATGGTTCATTGTCTCCCACTCTTAAAGACTTTTCCAAAGGGGTTATACTGATTTATACCTCCACTAGACTGTTAGATTACACTGCATCCTTGCCAACATTTAGTATTTTCTTTTTTTTTTTTTGCTTTGGTCATGCTCTAATTGTGTATTAAGGATTATTTTCGACATAATTTCAGATTTCCTGAAAAGTTGAAAACACAATTCTCATATACCCTTCAGTGAAATTTTTATTAATATATTTTTGAATAAATAATAGCTGTTTCCCAAAATAGTTATTTTATTGACCTAACTCTTTATGGACTTTATAAAATAGATCATTGTAATAGTGAAATCTCCATTATGTATTCCTGTTGATAAACTTTAAATATTTTAGTTGTGACTACTAAGGATATTATTAAAGCATTTCTTTATATAAAAATGTATTTGGAATTTCTTGCTTTGTATTTTCTTTTTACAAATATGGCAGATTTTTTTCTGAAAATCAAATTATTATATTCTTTAGGATCAGTTCCTTTTTCTTGCAAGTCTACTATTACGAATTTTATAAAAGAATATTTTATCTCATTTGATTTCAGGATGTTCAAGATCCTTCAATATATGTAACTTTCCCTTTGGAGGAAGATGAAAATATTTCTTTGGTTGCCTGGACAACTACTCCCTGGACTCTTCCTAGTAACCTTGCCCTGTGTGTTAATCCCGACTTGCAATATGTGAAGATTAAAGGTAAGTGTGAACCTTGATATGAATAAAATAATTTTAATGAGTGAAAGCTGACATTTCCTTCCTTTTTTATTTTTTTACCTTTTTAAATTGAAGTATAGTTGATATACATTATGTTAGTTTTCAGGCTTCCCAGGTTGCACTAGTGGTAAGGAACACCTCTGCCAGGTAAAGAACCTGCCTGGCAGTGCAGGAGAGGCAAGAGACTTGGGTTTGATCCTTAGGTCAGGAAGATTCCCTGGAGGAGGAAATGACAACCCACTCCAGTATTCTTGTGTGGAGAATCCTATGGACAGAGGACCTGGCAGACTACTGTCATAGGGTTGCAAAGATTTGGACACAACTGAAACAACTTAGCACATATTAGTTTCAAGTTTACAGCAAAGTAATTAGATGTTTGTATACATTGGGTAATAAACATCATAGTAAGTCTAGTTAACGTACGTCACCATACATACTTACAGACTTGTTTTCTTGTGACCTTTTAAGATCTGCTCTCTCAGTAACTTTCAAGTATGCAATATAGTATTATTAACTATGGTTGCCATGCTATAAATTTTATCCCCGTGCCTTATTTTATAATTGGAAGTTTATACCTCTTGACTGCCTTTACTCGTTTTGTCACCCCCTCTTCCTCATATCCTGCCTATGGTAACCACCAGTCTATTATCTGTATCCAGAAGGTTTATTTTTGTTGTTTTGATTTTGTTTTTATTTTACATAAAAGTGAGATGATAAGTGTCTTCTTTTGACTTCTTTCACTTAGCCTCATGGCCTTAAGATCTATCCATGATGTTTTAAACAGCAAAATTTAATTCTTTCTTATAGCCAAATAGCTTTTCATTGTATATATGCATACCAGATTTTCTTCATCCATCCATCCACTGATGGACACAGGTTGTTTTTAAAACTTGGTTATTGTTAATAATGCTACAGTGAACATGACTGAACATGGGTTGCAGATATCTTTGCAAGTTAGTGTTTTCATTTTCTTTGTATAAATACCCAAAAGTAAAATGACTGGATCATATGTATTTTTAACTTTGTTGAGTAACTGCCATACTATTTTCCATAGTGGCTACATCAATTTACATTCCCATCAGCAGTATACAAAGGTTCTGTCTTCTCTATATCCTTGCTGACACTTGTCTCTTGTGAATACAGCATTCCATCAGGTATGAGGTGATACTTACTAGGGTTTTGATTTGCATATCCACGATGACTAGTGATATTGAGCATCTTTTCATGTACCTGTTGGATATCTGTATGTCTTCTTTGGAAAAATATCTATTCAGATCTTCTACCCATTTATTTATTCATTTGCTGTTACATTGTGTGAGTTCTTTATATATTTTTGAAGTTAGCCCCTTATCAGATATTTGATATACAGATATTTTCTTGCATGGTTGCCTTTTCATTTTGTTGATTACTTTTGCTATGCAGAAGCTATAGTGTGATGTAGTCCCACTTTTTTTTTTTTTTTTTTGCTTTTGATTTCTTTTGTTGGCAGGTCAAAAACATTGTCAAGACCAACGTCAAGGAGCTTATCAAATATGTTTTGTGGGGATTTGGTTTTTTTCCCCCACATTGAGCAGCATGTGAAACTTCCCCAACTAGGAACAGTGATCAGACTCATGCCCCTTGCAGTGAAAATGCAGAGTCTTTACCATTGGACCACCAGGGGAGTCCAGTCAGCTATGTTTTCATCTCGGAATCTTAGGGTTTCAGGTCTTATATCCAAGTCTTCAATTCATTTTTGCTAATTTCTGTATATGGCATGAGAGAGTGACCTAGTTCTCCCAACACATTTATTGAAGAGACTCTCCTTTCCCTATTGTGTATTCTTGGCTCCTTTGTTGTAAATGAATTGTATATATATGTGTGAGTTTATTTCTGGACTCTCTGTTTTGTTCCATACTGGATTTGTGATTACTGGAGCTTTGTCATATAGTTTGAAATAAATAAGTGTTCTGCCTTCAGCTTTGTTCTTCTTAAGAGTGAATGGACTTTTCAGGATCTTTTGTGGGTCGATACAGATTTTAAGAACGTTGGCTCTATTTCTGTGAAAAATGCCATTGAAATATTGACAGGAACTGCACTGAATCTAGAATTATTTGAGTGGTATGGACATTTTAACACTGTTAATTCTTTGAGTCCCTGAACATGGAATTCTTTTCCATTTATTTGTGTCTTCAATTTCTTTCATCAGTGTCTTAAACTTTTAAACTTTTCAGTGTCTTGGTCTTTCATTTACTCTTTAGCTTATTCCAAGGTATTTTATTCTTTTTGATACAATTGCAAATGCAGTTATTTTCTCTCTTTATGATAGTTCATTATTGGTGTGTAGAAATGCAGTGAATTTCAGTATGTTGATTTTGTATCCTACAACTTTACTGCATTTATTTTTTAGTTCTAAGTTTTTGACAGAATCTTGGGTTTTATATATGTACTCTCATGTCATCTGAAAATAGTGAGCTTTACCTCTTCGTTTCCAACTTGGATTTCTTTGTTTTTCCTACTTAACTCTTCTGGCTAGGACTTCAGTACTAAAATAAAAATGTCGAGAGTGGGTGTCTTTATCTTGTTGATATTAGAGGAAACACTAGCATTTTCCCCATAAATATGATGTTAGCTGTGGACTTCTCATATATGGCCTTTGTTATATTGAGGTATATTCCCTCTAAAAGGCATTTATTAGAGTAACTTCATTTAGCTACAGAGAGAGATTATCAGGATACAGTTGAGGTTTTTTGTTTGTTTGTTTTTTGGCCTTGCCACATGGCTTACATGATCCCAGACCCAAGGATCAAACCTGGGCCCTGGCAGTGGAAGCACCGTGTCCTAATCACTGTACTGCCCCGGAATTCCCAAGGATGTTGTTATTAGCAAATAACAAAAAATCCTAATTCCTGTGGTTTGTGGAAGGCAGGACTTGGATGGGTATTGTTTAGGGCTATGCCCTTATACCCCATTATCTGGAACAAGATAAGTATTCAATAAATAAATAGACAGTAGATGGGTCACACTGGAAACAGCACACAGTTAATTCATTAAGAAAACTGAGTTGGATACAATGTTAGATAATGTCTAAAATTTTTTTAGGAAATTACTTGTCATGCCTAAATATGTTACAGTTTACAAAATATTCTTTACTTTGATTTTTAAATAGACATCACTATTAGTAATCAAAGTGAAAGGAAAGTGAAGTCGCTTAGTCGTGTCCGACTCTTTGCAACCCCATGGACTGTAGCCTACCAGGCTCCTCTGTCCATGGGATTTTCCAGGCAGTAGTACTAGAGTGGATTGCCATTTCCTTCTCCAGCAGATCTTTCTGACCCAGGGATGGAACCCAGGTCTCCAGCATGGTAGACAGATACTTTACCGTCTGAGCCACCAGGGAAGTCCATATTAGTAATCAGGGCATAATTTAAAATTATAACTTAATTAACATACTGCATGTTATATAAGAAATAAATATTTACTAGAATCAGTAAAGTTGTTGGGACTGGGAGGTAGCATGAACTCTCTGTCACGTCTTACAATTTATTGTTTGGGAATCTGTACTTAGGTATATCATAATCACTTGTATGTGCTAATAACCCCAGGGAAATTTGCCCATTAATAAAATTTCTTAGAAACCCAGAAAGCCTCTAAGAAATAATTGTCTAGTGGTGAGTACATAGGTATGTTGTTATATACCAAGATATATTTTGAAAGGAGAATCTGATAGTGAGTTTCAAACAGTACAACAAAGCCAGTTAGCTTCCAGTATATTTCTAAAACTGGAAATAATTTGACTCTTTCTTGGGCAGAGGGACCTTCAGAATGACGTTTTATTTTATTTGCCGTCAGCTCATGAGGCACCCACTGATTGAGCTTTTTCTCTTTTCTGATTTGCTTCAAATGCTGAATGACCATAGAATGGTCAACTTTGAATTCTTGGACAGCTTCTCATATGTAGTTGTAAGAGGATCAGCTTTGATGATTGCTCTTAGTAGGTCATTGTTAACTGCCGATGATTGGCCACTATGCTCCTAATCTTCAAGGCTCTTGTCTCCTTTGCAAAACTTCTTGAACAACCACTGCACTGTACATTCATTAGCAGTTCCTGGGCCAAATTTGTTGTTGAGGTTGTAAGTTGTCTCTGCTGCTTTTTGAACTGCTGCTTGTTGAACTCATTTTGAACTCGAATGAGAAAATCTCTCAAACTTGCTTTTTGTCCAACATCATTTCCCTACTCTAAAATAAATAGAGAATAACAATACCATACTGTTTTGATTGCTATAGCTTTATAGTAGAAAGTCAGTGAGCCTGATTCCTCCAGCTCTGTTTTTTGAGATTGCTTGGTTATTTGAGATCTTTTCTGTTTCCATACAAATCTTAAATTTTTTTGATCTGATAAAATACTGTTAGTAATTTGAAAGGGATTGCATTGAATCTGTAGATTACTTTGGGTAGTATAATCATTTTGACCACACTGATCCTTCCAGTCCCAGAATGTATATTTTTCCATCTGTTTGTGTCACCTTTGATTTCTTTGATCAGTCAAATAATTTTTGGAGTAAAGGTGTTTTACAGCCTTATGTAGATTTATTCCTAGCTTTTTATTCTTTTTGACACAATGGTTAAAAAAGAAAAAAAATTACATTTGTTTTTGGAATAAAAATAACATTTTTGAAAAACTATTAGACATAATTGGAAAAACAACTTTGAGCATTTTTCTCATTAAAGAATTAACAAGTTGAAACTAACACAAAAAAATTAATATTATACAGAGAGGTGGAAAGTAAAAACTTCTTATAATTTTCAGATTATTATATTTTTACTCAGCAGCCCAGGAACCTGAGATTCAATGAAGTGGCATATTGTTGCTATTAGGAATCTCCAATATGTGTTTTCTCAACACTGCCAAACAGTTAAATCAATTTAAGCACTAGCTGTCTGGAGAAGAGTCAGATATCACAGTTTATGAGCTTAGTCCTACAAGACGACCCTCTGCTACTGCACCCACACTTCAGATGTCAGTCATGAGTTCTGGTTGTCACCTGGATTTCTAACCAACCCATGACCTCCTCCTTGGGTCCGAAGAGTAAGTCACAGAAGTCAGAGAACATTGTACTCTTGAGATTACCAGTTAAGTATAAAAGGGGATTGTAAAGGATACACTAAAACAGCCAAGTGAAGTGCATAAAGAGATCTGGAAGGGTCTCAAGTTTCTGTCTCCATAACTGGGGTGTACTACCCTCATAGCATGTTTTTTTTTTTTTTATCAACAAAAGACACATTTATGGCTCCCATCACTTAAGAAATTCGAAGAGATTTAAGAACTCTCCCAGAATAGGTGGCTCGGTAGGTGAAGAATCCACCTGCAATGGAAGAGGTACTAGCAGAGATGAGTTTGATCTGTGGGTTCGGAAGATCCCCTCCAGGAGAAAATGGCAACCCATTCCAGTATTCTTGCCTGGAGAAACCCATGAACAGAAGGGTCTGGTGGGCTACTGTCTTCAGGGTCACAAAGAATCTAACACAGCTGAAGTGACTGAGCAGGCACCCATGCCAGAACAGAGACTAAGACCAAATATATATTTCTTATTATCAGTGAACTAAAATGAACAGGAATGGGAGAATATAATTCAGATGACCACAGTACTGCTGTGGGCGAGAATCCCTTAAAAGAAATGGAGTAGCTCTCATAGTCAACAAAAGAATCCAAAATGCAGTACTGGGATGCACTGTCAAAAATGACAGAATGATCTCATTTCCTTTCCAAGACAAGCCATTCAATATCACAGTAATCCAAGTCTGTGCCCCAACAACTGATGCCAAATAAGTTGAAGTTGACTGATTGTATGAAGACCTACAACTTCTTATAGAACTAACACCGAAAAAAAAATAAAGGTGTCCTTTTCGTTATTGGGTATTGGAATGCAAAAGCAGAAAGTCAGGAGATACTTGAAGTATCAGGCAAGTTTGCTCTTGGCATACAAAACAAATCTAGGCAAAGGCTAGCAATTTTGTCAGGAGAGCATGCTGGTCACAGCAAACACCCCATTCCAACAACCCAAGAGACGACTTTACACATGGACATCACAAATGGTCTATACTAAAATCAGATTGATTTTATTCTTTCCAACTGAAGATAGAGAAGCTCTCTACAGTCAACAAAAACAAGACCTGGAGCTGCCTGTGGCTCAGATTATGAACTCCTTATTGCAAAATTCAGCCTTAAATGTAGGGAAAACCAATAAGCAACTGATGGATGATCTAAATCAAATCTCATGATTATACACTGGAGGTGATGACTAGATTCAAGAGATTAGATCTGGTAGACAAAATGCCGGAAGAACTAATGGATGGAGGTTTGTAACACGGTACAGGAGGCACTGACCAAAACCATCCAACAAAAAAGAAATGCAAAAAGGCAAAATGATTGTCTGAGGAGCCTTTACAAATGGCTAAGGAAAGTAGAGAAGTGAAAGGCAGGGGAGAAAGGGAAACAAAGATATAGCCAACTGAATGCAGAATTCGAGAGAATAGTACAGAAAGATAAGAAGCCCTTCTTAAATGAACAGTGCAGAGAAATAGAGGAAAACAATGGAATGGGAAAGACTAGAGATCTCTTCAAGAAAACTGGAAAGATCAAGGGAACGTAGGACATAATGGAAGCAGAAGAGACTAAGATGAGGTGGCAGGAATACAATGAAGAACTATACAAAAAAGATCTTAATGACCCAGATAATGACAATGGTGTGGTCACTCACCTAGAGCCATTCATCCTGGAGTGTGAAGTCAAGTGGGCCTTAAAAGGAAGCATTACTACAAAGTTAGTTGACATGATGGAATTCCAGCTGAGCTATTTAAAATCTTAAAAGATGATGGTGTTAAAGTGCTACACAGAATGTCAACAAATTTGGAAAACCCAGCAACAGCCACAGAACTGGAAAAAGTCAGTTTTCATTTCAATCCCAAGGAAGGGCAATGCCAAAGAATGTTCAAACTACCATACAGTTGCGCTCATTTCATATGCTAGTAAGGTTATGCTTAAAATCCTTCAAGCTAGGCTTCAGAAATATATGAACTGAGAGCTTCCAGATGTAAAACCTGAGTTTAGAAAAAGCAGAGGAACCAGAGATTGAATTGCCAACATTCACTGTATCATAGAAAAAGCAAGGGAATTCCAGAAAAACATCTGCTTCCTTGATTGCACTAAAACCTTTGACTAGGTAGATTACAACAAACTTTGGAAAATTCTTAAAGACATGGGAGTACCAGACCATACCTCTCTCCTGAGAAACCTGTATGTGGGTCGAGAAGCAACAGTTAGAACTGAACATAAAATAACTGACTGGTTCAAAATTGGGGAGGGAGTATGAACAAAGCAGTAAATTGTCACCCTGCTTATTTAACTTATAAGCACACAGAGTACATCATACAAGATGCAAGGCTGGATGAATTACAGGCTGGAATCAAGATTGCTGGAAGTAATATCAACAACCTCAGATATGCAGATACTACTACTATAGATGTCTGGCTCCAAGATAGTCTCACCTAGAGCCAGACATACTGGAGTGTGAAGTCAAATGGGCCTTAGGACACATCACTACAAATTAAGCTAGTAGCTTACTAGCCTATGAAATGAGTGCAACTGTATGATAGTTTGAACATTCTTAGGAGAATCTAGTGGAGGTGATGAATTCCAGCTGAGCTATTTCAAATCCTAAAAGATGATGCTGTTAAAGTGCTGCACTCAATATGCCAGCAAATTTGGAAATTTGTCAGTGGACATGAATTTGAGGCAACTCTAAAACAGTGGAGAACAGAGGAGCCTGGTATACTGTAGCATGGTGTTGCAAAGTGTTGAACATGACTTAGCAACTGAACAACAAATATATCATAATACAGAATTGGTACCAGAACTTGAAAACTTTGTACCTTTCGAATATTCTGTTACCATGTTAATCATAGTCTAAAGAGGCCCTTCCCATAGAGATTGGTATCTTCAGGTTTCAGCAGTCTATGGAGAGCAGGGGGAAGCTAAGGAAAGAAAGAAAAGCTTATGGCCAGAAAGAAATTTTATCTTACAAGACAGTTTGATTCATAGTAGCTTGTACTATCAAGGAATAATATTGAGAAAGGAATGGAAAAGGATTGGTAGTCAGAAAACAGATACTTTTCCCTTTATTTAGCTGTGCCTTAGGAGAATCTAAGAATGAACAGTTGGTTTCTAATGCTGTCTGTAGGAAGGAGCTGTTTCCACCATAGAACCTACCTGTGGTGTCTACTTCTGTAGGCAGGTGCGTTTCTGTCTGTATCAGTGTGCTGGTATCACCTCTGGGTCGTAGCCGTGGTGTAGTGAACGTGACACCCTTGAAGGCCCTTTGCCTGAGATTTCAGTCACGTCATTCATCTGCCTGTATGCAGCTTTTCTGGTTGGTGAACCGTGTGTTCTGTTTTTTATTCAGAAAATATCAATGCATGTCATTGAAGTCCACATTTTCCCTTGCTCTCATAGATGCTGTCAGAGGAAAATTATACATTTTAATGGAAGCCAGATTATCAGCTCTCTATAAGTCGGAAAGTGACTATGAGATCCTTGAAAGGTGAATATACAAATCATTGATGTATATATGTGTGCATCTGTGTGGTGTGTGTGTCTTTAGCTTTAAAAAGTGAGATACTTTATTGCCCAAGAGCTATATTTATTATTCAAGTTTAATCAAATATATTCAGGTCACATGTTCTAGCACTAATGACTTAGGAACAAGGAAATCAGAAAGAAATGGTAATTTGATGTGGCTGCAGCCTCATTTCTTTGATGATTTTAATTGTGAGTTTGCTTCTCTTTTTTTCTAGATTTCCTGGTGCCTCTCTCAAAGGCAAGAAATACAGGCCCCTATTTGACTATTTTGTAAAGGTAAGCTTAGAGACCTCTACCACAGGCACTCTCCACAACCTATGTGTTTGATAACTGGAGTGACATTCATGTTGTCTTATTGTTTATATAAGCGTCCCAAATCCAAAAATATTTTGTTTAGATATTTAAAAAATTAAATTCTGTTCATATTGCCTTCTGTTTTAATGATTAAAATGCTATATAAAATTTTAAATAGTTTTCTCAAATAATGTATGAAATCAGTTGTTTGTATGTGTATATTTAGTATTGCTTATTATCACCCAGGAAAGTCATTGAGGTCAGGTGTTGTTTGGGATTTGTTTTTACAAATTTAAAATAGTACTCAGAATAAAACTGTGTGTCTAAGTAACAGTTCATTTCAAGGAATTTATGAGGTAAGTTCTTTAAGCTCAGACATTTAGTAACTTAATTTTCATCAGAGTCACAGAACTATTTTATGTGGTTTTTCATTTTCTGTCAACAGAATCCACAGCTGTAGTTGTAAACTCCAGCAACAACAAAAGAATGAAAGCAATAGGAATTTCCCATTGATCTCTTAATCTGTTTATTTGTGGTTTTCCTGGGTCTTCGTTGCCGCATGGGCTTTTCTCTAGTTGCGGTGAGCTGGGGCCACTCTCTAGTTTGAGCACACGGGCCTCTCTTGTTGAGGAGCACAGGCCCTAGGTGTGCAGGCTTCAGTAGTTGCAACTCCTGGTCTCTAGAGCACAGCCTCAGGAATTGTGGCTTAGTTGCTCTGAGGCATGTGGGATCTTCGTGGACCAGACATCAAAACCGTGTCTCCTGCATTGGCAGATATGAGCCACCAGGGGAGACCTCTTGTATTGGTTCTTATTTATAGGTCTTGGAGCGAAATAATGAGCAACACCCTCAGACCTGGTTTTACACATTGGAAATTATATTCAGCTGGACGTGGCATTAGCCAGCAAAACCTTACATCACAGCCTGGGATAAAATATTTACTTACCTCTGTTCTGGTTCAGTGTAGAGATAATGAGAGTTTGACTAATGCAGGTGGGCTTTGTCCACAGCAACACCTGTGTCTATACTTCTGTGCGCTTGAGTGTTTTCACATATTTCTTATCTCCTAACTAAAGGGATTCTTCCTAATTGCATGTTGTTGCTAATGGATTGCCGAATGCTTTACCTGGTCTTTCACTAAGCATTCTCCACTTGACACAAGGCAGTCCAGCTCCCAACCATATCTCCTAATGTTGATTTAAACATATCCTTTGCTTCCATCGAGCTTCCCTGGTGGCTCAGATGGTAAAGCGTCTGCCTGCAATGCGGGAGACCCGGGTTTGATCCCTGGGTCGGGAAGATCCCCTGGAGAAGGAAATGGCAACGCATTCCAGTACTCTTGCCTGGAGAATCCCATGGAGGGAGGAGCCTGGTAGGCTATAGTCCATGGGGTCACAAAGAGTTGGACACGACTGAGCGACTTCACTTTCACTTTTGCTTCCATCAAACTTGTCCTTTCTTTTCCTCTCTCCCTGCCTTTGTTTTTATTAAGTTTTCCTTCTGTTTTTAAAAAGGCTTCACCTTTCTTTATTGTCATATCAACTTGACACTCTTCAAGAGTAAATCAGATGCCCTCTGGGAAAAGCATTTTCTGAAACGTTTCTTTGATTATCATTACTCCATTCTTCTGTATCTAAACATTTTTTTAATACTTATTTTTATTTGTCTTAAAACTCTTGCACTGAATTATAGACCCTATTGGGAAGACCCTATTGAGACCCTAAGGAAAGTTCAGCCCTTTCAGAAAATGTACATGGACACAATAGGTAGGAACTTCGGGTGAAGTCACGAGTCTCTCTGGAATATGCATTCAGTTCATATTGATTTAAGTTTTTTAAGAATAACACATATGCGTTCAGTTATCTTCATAAAATTTCTAGAACATTTGGTAAGTTTTAGAACGATGCTGCAGATTCTTTGACTTAAAACAAAAATCATCTGATGTATACGTAAAATACCCATGTTCTGAAGTTTTAAGTGGGAGCTATGAGAATAGATGCTGTCTGTGAAGTGCAACACTATATTTCTGTGTGAATGCTAACCCAGTTCAGACCCTGCCCCCTAAGACTCAGCAGGGTTGATACCTTAAACTGGACTTCAAGAAATAGGAACGCAATGCAGCATTTCTTTGTCTACAGTTAGAAACAGTAGGATCTTTTGTATTCCCTCTTCTTACATCTGATTCTGAGGATACACATATTATCTCTCCGAGTTTAAACTATTGAAAAGCACCTATCACACCACACCAAAAATGTTTCCAGATGATTTGGGTTATAGCAATTAAAAATTCAGAGTTATTTTTCAAGTCTAATTTTAAGTGAATACCAAAGAATTAAAGAGCTGTGATGTGGTTGAATATAAAATTGTGTTTGGAATCCAAAGGCCTTCATCACTAAAGGCCTGGCTTCATCATTACTTAGTTGTATAATCTGGACAAACAATTCCATCTTTGTCCAGAGTTTGTTCATCTGTGAAATTGAAATACAACCAGAATATTTTTTGATCATGGGATTGCCAATGCCTTTTTTACTGTATTAGAGGATTAAATGTGAAAATCATTTCTGAAAGTACATTTTACAAAGGCAGAGGGATAAGAAAGCACAGAGTCAGTTTGACTGAAACAAAGGGTATGTGAAAAGAAAGACTAAGAGATGAAGGTAGAAAAAGTAGGTCTGTAGTCTTATGTATAAAGCTGACTTTAGTTGTTAGCAAAAAAATGAAACTGAAAGCAATTCCCCTCAGTGTTACAGTACTTGGAGTGCCTGAATCTAGAACTTGTAATTTGGCTTCCATCCTGATTCTTTCAAAGTTTGCCTTTTATTACTGAAAAACCTGAGCTGACCTGAAAGGAGAGGGAGCAGCAGCAAAGTGTTTTCAGTGATTGGAAATACAGCAGGAAGGGAATTGTTGAGGAACACATCTTCTGAGACATTTTAAGATAAACTGCTTACTAGGGCAGGGGTGAGGTTGGAAGAACTGATGAAAAGTTTTGTGACTAAAGAAGAAAATTTTATCTGTAAGTCTTTAGATAACAATTTCATTTATAAGTGGTGAACTGTTATTCATGGAAATGATTTGAATTGGCACATTTCTTCCCAATCTGAATTATTCTGTCCATTCTGTTTCCAAAAATTAAGTGCTAAAATTTTTTCAGGGTCTTACCAAAAACTACTATTAAATTTAATATTATGATATGGTTTTATTTTATTCTTTAAGCCTGATAACCTTTCTTTTCCAGTATAAAGAAAGTGGTGCTTTTACTGTGCTTGTTGACAACTATGTGAAAGAAGAAGAAGGCACTGGGATTGTACACCAAGCTCCTTACTTCGGTGCTGTGAGTAGTATAAATCTTGCAAGTGTACTTATGAGAAGTAAATGTCTTTGGCCACTAAGTTGTGTGTGTGTGTATGTGTATCACAGAAAGATGTTTCTCACTGTTGTCCAGACTGTGGGAGATACCTCCCCACAAAGAGAAAAAAACTTGCATCTGAAATTCCTTTCCATCCTGAGCTGGTTCTGAAAATGGTGGGCTAAATCCTGAGCATTACTAAGCATTTTGTTTTTCTAAAAGGCATGCAGTGTTTTCATCCATTCATTATTTAAATATTTGCTATACACTTTGTGCTTTATGTGGAAAAGGAAATGGCAATCCACTCCAGTATTCTTGCCTGGAGAATTTCATGGACAGAGGAGCTTGGTGAGCTACATACAGTCCATGGGATCACAAAGAGTCGGACACCACTGAGTGCCTATCTTTTGCGTTTTATGATACGCAGCTGGGAGTTTTGACAAGGGCACATTGAGTTATACAGTCAACACAGCCATCAAAATGAAGAAAAGTTCCATCACCTCTGCTGTGTTGTTGACTAAATACTATATGATCAGAGGAGAGACTTTGATTTCTTTCTTCAGAGCTATGCAGTGATTAACTTAAAATTTTTCCCAGGGTCAGTTCAGTTCAGTCGCTCAGTTGTGTCCGATTCTTTGCAACCCCATGAACTGCAGCACGCCAGGCCTCCCTGTCCATCACCTACTGCCGGAGTCTACCCAGACCCATGTCCATTGTGTTGGTGATGCCATCCAACCATCTCATCCTCTGTTGTCCTCTTCTCCCACCTTCAATCTTTCCCAGCATCAGGGTCTTTTCAAATGAGTCAGCTCTCCACATGAGGTGGCCAAAATACTAGAGTTTCAGCTTCAACATCAGTCCTTCCAATGAAAACCCAGGACTGATCTCCTTTAGAATGGACTGGTTGGATCTCCTTGCAGTCCAAGGGACTCTCAAGAGTCTTCTCCAACACCACAGTTCAAAAGCATCAATTCTTCTGCACTCAGCTTTCTTTATAGTCCAACTCTCACATCCATACATGACCACTAGAAAAACCATAGCCTTGACTGGATGGACCTTGTTGGCAAAGTAATGTCTCTGCTATTTAATATGCTGTCTAGGTTGGTCATAACTTTCCTTCCAAGGAGTAAGCGTCTTTTAATTTCATGGCTGTAGTCACCATCTGCAGTGATTCTGGAGCCTCAAAAACTAAAGTCAGCCACTGTTTCCCCATCTATTTTCCATGAAGTGATGGGACCAGATGCCATGATCTTCGTTTTCTGAATGTTGAGTTTTAAGCCAACTTTTTCACCCTCCTCTTTGACTTTCATCAAGAGGCTCTTTAGTTCTTCTTCACTTTCTGTCATAAGGGTGGTGTCATCTGCATATATGAGGTTATTGATATTTCTCTCGGCAGTCTTGATTCCAGCTTGTGCTTCTTTCAGCCCAGCATTTCTCATGATGTACTCTGCATATAAGTTAAATAAGCAGGGTAACAATATACAACCTTGACATACTCCTTTTCCTATTTGGAACCAGTCTGTTGTTCCATGTCCAGTTCTAACTCTCGCTTCCTGACCTGCATACAGATTTCTCAAGAGTCAGGTCAGGTGGTCTGGTATTCCTATCTCCTTCAGAATTTTCCACAGTTGATTGTGATCCACACAGACAAAGGCTTTGGCATAGTCAATAAAGCAGAAATAGATGTTTTTCTGGAACTCTCTTGCTTTCTCCATGATCCAGCGGATGTTGGCAATTTGATCTCTGGTTCCTCTCCTTTTTTTAAAACCAGCTTGAGCATCTGGAAGTTCATGGTTCACATACTATTGAAGCCTGACTTGGAGAATTTTGAGCATTACTTTACTAGCATGTGAGATGAGTGCAGTTGTGCGGTAGTTTGAGCATTCTTTGGCATTGCCTTTCTTTGGGATTGGAATGAAAACTGACCTTTTCCAGTCCTGTGGCCACTGCTGAGTTTTCCAAATTTGCTGGCATATTGCGTGCAGCACTTTCACAGCATCATCTTTTAGGACTTGAAATAGCTCAGCTGGAATTCCATGACCTCCACTAGCTTTGTTCATAATGATGGTTCCTAAGGCCCACTTGACTTCACATGCCAGGATGTCTGGCTCTAGATAAGTGTGAGTGATCACACCATCGTGATTATCTGGGTCATGAAGATCTTGTTGGTATAGTTCCTCTGTGTATTCTTGCCACCTCTTCTTAATATCTCCTACTTCTGTCCATACCATTTCTGTCTTTTATTCAGCCCATCTTCGCATGAAATGTTCCCTTAGCATCTCTAATTTTCTTGAAGAGATCTCTAGACTTTCCCATTCTGTTGTTTTCCTCTATTTCTTTGCATTGATCATTGAGGAAGGCTTTCTTCTTACCTCTCCTTGCTATTCTTTGGAATCTGCATTCAGATGCTTATATCTTTCCTTTTCTCCTTTGCTTTTTGCTTCTCTTCTTTTCTTAGCTATTTGTAAGCCCTCCGCAGACAGCCATTTTGCCTTTTTGCATTTCTTTTTCCTGGGGATGGTCTTGATCCCTGTCCCCTGTGCAGTGTCACAAACCTCCGTCCATAGTTCTTCAGGCACTCTGTCTACCAGATCTAAAACGCTGTTGTAGGGCTCTGAATTCTCTGAATGATCCTTGAGTTAACTTCAGTTGAGAGAATAACAAAAGTTGGTTACAACAGTAGGTCAGAATACTGAAAAATTCTATAAATCTGTTGCCTGACATGCCTTTCTCCTGCCATATCCACACTTAACTATTTTGTACTTCCCTTCCTCCTTTCTCCTTTTGCCCTAGGACGATTATCGGGTCTGTATGGATTTCAACATCATTCAGAAAGACTCTCTCCCTATTTGCCCTGTGGATGCCTCAGGCTGTTTTACAGCTGAAGTGACAGATTTTGCAGGACAGTATGTGAAGGTTTGTATCTATGTGACTTGAAAAGGTGTCAGTTTCATCCTACTTCTTTTATTAATTAGTTTTTGTTAGGTAGCTTTCATATCTGGGATTCATTTTCCCCCAGGAAGTTGGTTTTGTTTCAGCATATAAAATCAGATCAGCTGCTTTCCAAGGTCTAATATCTTCAGAGGATGCATGCTGTAATTTCAAGGGTAGGAATCAGAAAAAATGAACTATGGTTTGTGACTCAGGAAGCAGCTTTGTGATCTTGTGTAATCACTGCTAATTGAAAATTTCATTTCTTAAATGATCTGGAACATACTTTAAAAGTACTTAATGTTATATAATAGCTGAGATAGAGACCAAGTATTTTTGTAATACTTTTGTTATTTATGTGTTTTATTCACAGTAAAGGAAACAAAATAACAGATTTTAGTAATATACTTAATTATATAGTATTAGTAATTATTGTGGGATATTTTAATGGCTAGATTTTAATTTTTTAAAAATAGGATGCTGACAAAAATATCATCAAGACTCTAAAGGAACAAGGTCGACTTCTTGTTGCCAGCACCTTCACCCATAGCTACCCTTTTTGTTGGAGGTGAGATGAAATACAGCTAGAGCTTCAGATTTGTGAATATACTTGATATGTAAACCCATTTCATCATTTCGTGTTTCCCATCTCATTTGTATCCTTTCAAGTTAGTGTGTGGAAACTTCATTTTTGTTTTAATGATAATTTTATGAATTCACGTACATAGTTATTTTATCTTTAGATGTTAGAAAAATAGATCTGTACCAGTATCTTTTGTGTTGAAATCACATTTCTCTAGGATGAGATATATCTCTACAATTTTCTAATGGAATTTAGTGAGAAATATCATGTGATGTAAGACATCATACTCTGAAGATGTGGGTTAAAATGGAACGTTCAGTGACATCATGTTTCATTCCTATTTCCTCTTTTGCTGAGGTTGACATCATTTCTTAGATAGCTGTCACACAAGCAGAACTACAGTTTTTCTCTTGTTAACTTTCATTTTCCACCAATTGTGGAGGGAGATGACATAGACACTAGTATTTGCAGTAGAAGATCTAATACATGATGGTGATATGAGTAAGAAACTAAAGGTCGGTCTTACCCTGGGTCCCTGCATACCTCAGTCTGACCAGCCGCATTCTGCATTTTTGCTTTCCCAGGTCAGACACTCCACTCATTTACAAAGCAGTGCCTAGCTGGTTCGTTAGGGTGGAGCACATGGTGGATCAGCTGCTGAGGAACAATGACCTGTGTTACTGGTGAGCAGTTAAATGTGTGTCTTCATACACATGTCGTCAATATTGGTTTACACTTCCTCCAAATTATAATCATTTAAAAAGCCGTCTTTAATTGTATAGTAATAGCTATTTGTTATTTTGTTTATTCAGGGACACAAAATAATTTAAATAATTTTGTATAACAGAAGTAGAATCCCTCTCATGATAAGACATATAGGGGAATATTTTTCTTAACCCAGTGAAAATGAGAAGTTGCCATTCATTTGATCTGAATGACTTTGGAAAACTTTCAGAGTCCCCTAGCTTTAAGTGATAGTCATTTTCAGGATAAAAATTTAGCTTTGGGGGTACTACAGAAGCCACTTAATACTTTATTTTTGACACTTGTTGAGTTCCTAAAATACGGTGATGCCTTGTGTACTCTGGCTTCATAGATAAACACTGCAAGGATAGCATCCTTATTCTTCTCAGCTAGTATCTAAACTGCAGAGAGGTGTTACAGTAGTTCTTCCACATAGCGGGTATGTTCTGAGACCCCTCCAGTGGCTGTCTGAAAACACAGATAGTATTGAATCCTAAATGTGTTTCTCTGGTAGCTCAGTGGTAAAGAATCCGCCTGCAGTGCAAGAGACACAGGTTTGATCCCTGGGTCAGGAAGATCCCCTGGAGAAGGAAGTACAACCCAGTCCAGTATTCTTGCCTAGAGAATCCATTCACAGAGGAGCCTGGTGGGCTACAGGTCGTCTGTTGGACACAACTTAGTGACAAAACAACAGCTGAACCCTATACCTTATATACGGTGCTTTTCCTGTACATATTTACACACCTGTGATGAAGTTTAATTTATAAATTAGGCACAGTAAGAGTATCCATCACTGCTTTTGTACTTTGGGACCATTATTAAGTAAAAATAAGGGTTATCTGAACACAGGCACTGAGGTAGTCAACAGTTGACTTGGTAACTGAGCCTGCTGGGCTACAGTCCATGGGGCCACAGAGTCAGATGTGACTGGGCGACGGAGCAGGTACACTGTAGGTGCAAAAGTGGTCTAAGTCTAAATCTTTGTATTCCAGAAGAACATTTTTTCACGGAGAGTTTTGAGGGTAATCACTAGTTTTACTTCCCCCAACCAAGAAGTTCTTGGGGGAAGTAAGAAATAGTGCATTTGACTTTGGAAGAATGGAGAGAATCTCTGGGCAGTAAGAGGAAATTCTATATTTCTTAGTAAGTTGACCCTGATTTCTCAAGAGAAAGTAGTTTTTTTCATTTTTATACCTTTTAGTCTCCTAGTGGAGTGCTCAGTATGGATAATCAGTGTGGCTCCCTCATTGGGAATTGTGGGGAGAGGGTACAGGCCTATAAACTGACCTAGGATGTTAATTGCAGTGCCTGAGCGTACAGGGTATTTTGGAGCTGAAGGGTGCCCTAACTCAGCCTGGAAGCTTGGCAAGATTTTCTGCAAAGCGGAACCTTAAAGAATATGGAGTCATTTACCAGTCAGAAGCTGCAGGAACCTTGGGGAAGGGGGTGGCCGAAGGAAGGAGGGTGGCAAGTTGAAGGTTATCAAGGTGGAGGGATGGCACAGGCAAAGGCAGTGAGGTAAGCAGCTGCATTCTAAGGAACTTGCATTATTGCTGGACCGTGAAGTGCAGTGGCAGGGGCCCTGCAGGTGAGCCTGGAGAGGCAGCTATCCACCGACTACAAATAGCCCCACTCTTTCACACTTTTATTTATAGGTGATTAAGAGCCCTTACCTAGTGACTTTCAGTAAAAGCACTATTGTGTGGTTGACCAGAAGACTAGGTCTGAACAGGATCAGGGTGATTAGTTAAAGAATTGCAGCAGTCCTGCAGTTGGAGAGCAGGACTGGGAAGCTTATGTGCTGTGGAGTTCATATTACAGGGCATCTTCCCTGGGATGAATTCACAGCAGAAACGACCACTGTAGGTTTTTTGGTACTATCCTTGTAGAAAACATTCTCCTAGAAGTGAGCGCACAGATTCCAGAGTGTTAGTTTCACAAAGGATTATACAAAGGCTTATGCAGATGTAATTTTATAAGTTTACTTACTAATGTTTTGATGTAATTATCTGATCTGTTTATTGCAGGGTCCCAGAGTTTGTGCGAGAAAAGCGATTTGGAAATTGGCTGAAAGATGCACGTGACTGGGCAATTTCCAGAAACAGATACTGGGGCACTCCTATCCCACTGTGGGTCAGCAGTGACTTCGAGGAGGTGAGGCAGGGCAGGAGGGCAGTGTATCATTGTGTTGATTTTTGCAGCAGCACCTCGTTCATGTATCTCAGTATGGGGTAAAAAAATACGGTTTCTTTATTACTTCGTTCCTTTCTTATTTCATCAGCTTTTTTTTTCTCTTTATTCCTTCCTAAAATCATGACATAAATAAGAATATGTTTTTAATTTAAGTTATATTTACTTTAATTAAATATAGTTTTAAATTTCCCTTTGTGTAAAAGTGAAGAATGCAAGTTGTATTTGTGTCCGGGAAATCCTCACATTGTTTATCTTGTGTTACTTAGATTCTTTTTTTCCTCTGAGTTTGTGATGAACAGAAAAGACTCCACACCCTGCACTAAGTGGCAGCATATTGAAACAACCTTTTAGTGATAAAAAGGACAACTTAAAAAAACTACCCAAAAAAAAAAAAAAAACTACCAAAGGATTACAGACCTTTAATCTATAAAGTCAAATGTTTGTGTGTGTGTGAAATAAATCATAACAGACATATAGATATATTTTCTGTGCTGAATGCTAAGAGCATTAGAATGATTATGAGGAGCAGCAGCCCAGGGACCTCAGTAAATCTCTGATAGGGACCTCAAAGGCAAGAGTGAAATAACTGAATCAGAGGACTTTTCAGAACTGAGCAGGAAGGGCAGAGAAAGAGAAGAAGGCTGTGTATGTTTATTAGATAGCAGATGTCCTCTGGGTGTGAACTACAACAGCTCCTTCTGGTGTAAGTCAGGAACTTGGCTCCTGGTTGATGACTCCCCATTATGAGTAGCCCCTGCCTCCTTTCCCAGCCTCCTTGCATGAACATAATCCTGATACCTTTTAATCTGATTATTTGGTCCAGCTGATACACAATAAATTAGTTCCAGCTTTGACTTGAGAAGATTTCAGATTAAAAAGCCAAATTCAGGTGCCAGGAATAAACTAAGATGCCTTAGAGCAATAGTCTAGGCATTCACTTATGCTTATTATTTTTGGCAGAGATTTGGACATAGTAAATCCTCAAGAAATACTTGTTGAGATGATGGCTGTACAATTCTCTCTCTGTCGGGAATTCCTCTGATACAGGGATAGGTAGCAAAGAAGTGAAGTCTGCTCACCTATTCAGACAGTTTCCTACAGTCTTTCATGAGGAGCCACATTGATGATAACTGTTGTGAAGATGAAAGGTTTCTAAATCTAAAAATAAATGTTACGTAAATTAACTGCATGTGATCTTTGACTCTGAGGCCTTTTATCTTTGACAGGTAGTATGTATTGGGTCAATAGCAGAACTGGAAGAACTATCAGGAACAAAGATCTCAGATCTCCACAGAGAGAGGTCAGTTTTTGCACATTTGATTCACTTCGGTTCTGTCATTCAGATAGTATGGGGCTAGGTCCCAGCCTGTTAAGACATGGTCTCCGTTGCAGGTCATAGAGCTCCATGAAGAGATCAAACACTAGTTTGCTGAATTACTTTGCTGTTGATGACTCATGTCATCTTGAGGAAAGGTGGCCTCTGTCCTTGGGTTAGGTGTCAGGAGACTTTGATATATAGCCTTCCAGAAGAAGCATTGATGACACTTTGTGAAAGCCTGCATTAATTGCCAGTATTTCTGTTCGCAGACGCATGGGAAAGAGCTGTGAGAGCATTGTGTTTCCTTCTGGCAGTTAAACCGTATGTTCTGTTTTGCTTAAAGTTAATTGAAGTGGCTATTTCTTCGTTTACTCCCTTGTTTACCAGCATTGACCATCTGACCATTCCTTCACGCTGTGGAAAGGGTTTGTTGCATCGTGTCTCTGAAGTGTTTGACTGTTGGTTCGAGAGTGGCAGCATGCCATATGCTCAAATTCATTATCCATTTGAAAACAAGAGGGAGTTTGAGGATGCATTTCCTGCAGACTTCATTGCTGAAGGCATTGACCAAACCAGAGGATGGTATGTTCCTTGTTCTTTAAAGTGATTTATTGATTTGATTTAACTTAGCAGGTATTTTACTTTTAATCAGCTGGGTCCTGAGGCGATTGTGTCAGACAAGATAGGCTCTGCTCCTGCCCGCTGTGCCTTACCACCACATACCATAAAAGTGTCTTTTGAGAAGGTATCTCTCACTCATTACTGCAGTAGTTTTAGAGTTTGGATTATTTCTTTGACATTTTTGAATACAGAGATTTATTATATTGGAAGTTTAAGTGATACAAAACAATATATGTCCCTCTTAATTTGTTTACTTCAAATCATTTACTCAAATATTTAGTGGGCATTTACATATAAGATATTGGGGAGGTTGCTACAAAATTGAGGGATAGTTGAAAATGTACTCAGGTGTTAAGGCTAACCTCATAACTTTGAAAAATCCAGATTTAAAATCTAAAAAAAAAGCAAAGCCCATGATGGGAGTAAGAGTTTGCTTGCACAGCTGAAGGACCCACATGCTGCAAGGAGGATCAAAGATCCCATGTGCTACAACTAAGACCAAACAAATACCCCTTCCCCTGAGGGCAGGTCAGGAGGACCCTGGTTTTATGTGGTGCCTTACTGAAAGTGGTGCCCTCATCCTTTTAATTAGAAAAAGATGAATTACTGGGCCACAGTGCTGGATAGTTACATGTATGTCTTTGGGGGTCCTGCCAACCATTTTGAGCCATTCCATTCCAGCAGTGAGATTTATCTGAGTCTTTGACACGAGGACTGAGGCCTGGCTGGACTGTCCACCCACCCTGCTGTATTGTTGGTGACAAGATTGTCCTCTTTGGGGGTATCAGTCTGTCTCCTGTGGAGAGCCTGGGATTTGACCTCATAGATCATTTTGACTTACACGTTTTGGACTTTAGCCATAATCGAAAGACTGCAAACTGGCTGTGACTCGGTATAACCTGGACCAGTCCTGTTTGCCCCATGACATCAGGTGGGAACTGAATGTTGTGACCACTAACAGTAATATCCGTCATCCCATCATCTCCTCCCATGGGTAGGTACAGGGTTGGGGGGCACGAGGTCCCTTCCTCCTTGGGCTGAGGGCCCCTGCCTCGTGGTGCTCTGTCCCATCCACCTCCCTGCAGCTGCTGGCTCAGGTCAGCTGTGCTCTGCTGGGGAACAAAGGGAAAGGGGAGGAGGGAGAAGCAAGCAGCGTGTGAGCCTCAGGAGCTTCCCCCTCCCCACTGCTTATCTCCCTGCTTGAGCCACGGGCGTTGATTGGAAGCTGAGAGGAGTTACAGTTGTTGGCATGAAATCTCCTTCACCCTAACCTGGGGAGGTGAGGACCAGCAGATAATTCCATCCTTTCTCGAGCTGTTGCTGAACGCTGACGCTCTTCAGCCAGCTCAGATTCTATAAAAATAAAAAGAAAAAAAGAAACAAAAACAATGTTTTTGGACTGCCCCACGTTCTTATTATACGTTCATTAGTAATGTTTCTGAAGGAGTATTTGAGGAATGCTGGTGTCATTTTCAGTCTTTACTACTAGAAGTCTTCACAAACTTTTGGAATTCCAGCCTTAATGTTCTGGAATGTATCTTAGCTTTTGATCCATTTTTCTATAGGAACAGCTACCAGCACAAGCTCCTGTTCTTAAAGAGAGAGCCAGATGATTGACGAATAAGTTGTTTCTCTGAGGAATTTCCAGGTCTGGCAACTGTTAAAAGCTGTCATATGGGTCCACATGTGCACACTGCCTCCCTCTTCTGTCAGGCATGGTCTCTGCCTCTCCTAAGAACTATGGTCCTACTGACCTGCCCTCAGAGGAAGGGATATCTGATCATTTATTCAAGGGATCTGGTCTCCCATCCTCATCAGTTGTGTCTGGTGATATTCTTCTATTGCAAAATCCAGTCCTAGATGACACTGGGACAGCTTACATGGGTGTGATGTGGTTCTTTTAGGAAACAGTCTAGCTAGCAATAAATGGCATGCATGATATCTGATATAATAAAAACAATTTCTCTGTTCCTACAGTCTACCTTTTGACTTTTGGATGAGAGTGCTTTTTGCGTCTTTTGTCATCAGGCTGTCCCCTCTGACCCTGTGCTAAAGGCAACATACGTCTCTGGATTTTCAGCCTGGCATTTCTGGGAGGTCCTGAGAGAACACCCAGTGTTGCCCACCTCTGCCTTGTGGCTGTCCAGCTAGCTCCCCAAGGAAGGTGATAGTACTGTCCCCAGCAGAGAGTCAGTATCTCACTCCAGAGTTTTATTTGCTTTAAATAAAGTACATTTTATTCCTAGTGAAAGCTCTAACATGATTGGTCTACAGTGGGTCTTGTCCTTAATTTTTTACTGCTCCCTAGATGATCCTGATATATCACCAGGATTAAGAATCATTGCTTTAAGTGCTTATCAAGAAATGTAACTTATCTAAAATAGAAATTCAGTCCAATAAGTAAACACAGTTTTCTTTCCTATGCTTGAATTCTATTTCTTATTTTATTGAACTCTTTCTTTGTATGTTTTTCCCCCCTCAGGTTTTACACCCTGCTGGTGCTAGCCACATCTCTCTTTGGACGGCCACCATTCAAAAATGTGATAGTGAATGGACTTGTCCTGGCAAGGCAGGTGCACTCCCTTGTAAAATGATGAGTTCCAGTTCCTCTCTGTTCTTAGAGCATCTTCTGGTTGGATCTGAGCATTCTTTGTGAATAGAGGAATTTAGGAATGCCCCAGTTCTGTTCCTGTTCTTTCCTTCCTTCTACTTTTATACTTCTGTCTGTTTTCTGTTTTCATCTAACTTCTGTCCTTCTCAACCCGTAGCATTCTATCTCTACATATCCCTCTATCTTATGAGAAGGACTGCATTAAGAACTAAGCCTAATGGAGGCGGTCAAGGGGGGGACATGTGTCCCATTATACTACTAATGATAAAATAGCATTTGTCATTTAGAATTTTATAAAGTACTTTTGCTTATAGCTTTTATTTAATCTATGAACTGGTCCTTTAATGTACTTTTAGTTGTCCTCTTTTTAATATATGAAGAAGCTATTAGTTCTAGAGGCTTATAATAGAGAACTCTTATTTTTTCCTTTGCTTCTGTTGCCTCTAGTCATTAAAAGTAAAAACAAAAACAAGAAAATAAATTATTTATAATAGATATCTTGCTTCCTGTGCTCTTCAAAGTGAGGGATGACACCTAGCACTGTCCCAGGCCCTGTTTTGAGCATTTATACATCTTTACTCATTTACTCCCAGAGCCATTTGAAATGGGTCTTTTAATTGTCCGGTTCAACATTTGAGGCATTTGAGGTGCAGAAGAAGTAAAGTTACACTGCAACAAAGTGATAAATTCTAGTTCTGTACCTACACAGTCTGGCTCTACAGTCTGTGCTTCAAAAAAAAAAATAGAAATCTTATTGAATTACAGTTGTCTCTATAGTCTCATATATATATAGTCTGTAAAATTAATAGAGACTGCTTATGTGCTTTGCCTGGTTTCCCCAGTGGTCATGTTTCTTGAAACCATTAGCACATCATCAAGATCAGGCTGTTGATTCAGTTCACCAGTCTTAATCAGATTTCCCCAGTTACACTCATTTGCTATTGCATGCAGTATTTCATGTATAAGTTCCTCTATCCACCAGCACAGTCAAGACACTGGGCCTGTTTCAGCATCACAGGATGTCTCTATTGCCCTTTTATAACCATACCTTCTCTACCCCCTCATACCCCACCAAGTTCAGCTTCAGCCCTAATGTCCAACACCTGGCAACCATTAATCTGTTCCCCGTCTCTGTAATTTTGTCATTTCAGGCATGATACATAAATGGATTTGTATCCAATTCTGTGCTTGACTTTTTTTGTTCAGTGTAATTCCTGGAGATCCCTTAGGTGGTTGTATGTATCCATAGTTCCTTCTCATTGTTGAGCAGTGTTCCATGATGACCCACAGTTTTGATCTTTCACCTGCTGAAAGACATTGGGGTTGTTTCTAGTGTTTGCCAACTATGAATAAAACTGTGAACTTTTCTTCATAGATTTTGTGTAAATGGAAGTTTTCATTTCTCTGGGATAAATGCAAAAGCTGTGTTTTTGAATTGTTATACTCTTATATCTTCCTGCTGCCATTTATCCTGAAACTTCTCCATTTACTCACTACGGTAGTCTGAAAGAAGCTTACACAGATATTAACAAAACAGCCTTATTGTTGTGCCTTAATAGTAGCTTGTGTCCCATTTGCAGTTATGTATTCCAAATTATAGATAATCTGTAACCGTATGTAAACTGTGATGTTGACTTATTTAATTGATGTCTCCCTTTTGTTTTTCTAGTGATGGTCAAAAAATGAGCAAACGCAAAAAGAATTATCCAGATCCACTTTCAATAATTCATAAATACGGTGCTGATGCCCTCAGGTACAGACCAGTGCTCTGCCTTGTGTGTATCTGTCATCTCTTATGTAAACACCTTACATTCAGTGATATAATCATGGTTTCAGTGATACTAATCATTCTGTTAATTTGGTTTATAATTAGCTCTTTTTAAAAAAATGCATATCTATTACATGGAATTGTATTGGTATGTTATTGACTTTAAATCCCCAAGATTGTTTTCTAAACTGTAAAGATGTTTCTAAATCTAGAGGTCTTTTGGAAGATGAGACTCTGTGTTAGATTTTATTGAGTAGCACAGGTACTTCCAAGTTAGTTGCTGGTGCCTCTGCCTTACTCCTGTAGATTCCCTGTCTTGTTGGTATTAAAATTCTCTTATATCATTTATTTCTATTTTGCACTTACTCCTCAGACAGCCATATGAGCTACATTTATGCTAGAGCAAATAAAAATACTGAAGATTGTTTAGAGAAAGATACTGCTTGAAATAGAGTTATAAACTTTCAGTGCTCAGGTTAAAAGGAACCACGGAGATCTTGTTCTGCATCCTCCTGTTACTGATACAGAGACCCACACCCAGGGCCTTTGGGCAAGCATATTCACGGTTCCCATGTTGCCTGGGAGCAGTTTATTCAGCATCCTGTTAGACTCAACCTTGGCATAGGTGACAGTTTGGCCTAATTATTCTTTGTATTGAAGGCTGTCCTGCAGGATGTTTAACACTGTCCCTGGCCTCTGCCCTCTGGGTCCCTCTATGTTGGCAAAATGCTTGTGTGGCTGTTCCTTGTGAATCCCTGATGCCTGAACATACTGTCCTGGGAGGAGGGCCTGGTTACTTCCTCTTGGTGCTGCCATGCCTCCTGGGGCCTGTGCCAAAACCAGCCCAGGACATGATTCTAGGTTAGTCCAGTGCCATATTCTGGTGTGGTATTCTTGGTTTCCCCTTTAGAATTTTCTAGGTCTCTTACACAAAGTGAGAACTGTGTCAGTTTTAAGTGGTCTGTTTGAAAAGTGTTTATAATGTCCCCATTTTGCAGAAAAAGTGCTGATATGGGTATTACCCTGTCAACATGTCAGTAATATTTGGTTTACTGTCTTCATTCCATTTCCATGTAATTTTTTCTCCTTCCAGATTATATCTCATTAACTCTCCGGTGGTGAGAGCAGAAAACCTTCGCTTTAAGGAAGAGGGTGTCCGAGATGTCCTGAAGGATGTTCTGCTCCCTTGGTACAATGCCTATCGCTTCTTCATCCAGAACGTCCTAAGGCTACAGAAGGTACGGGTTGCAGTGCTGTGGAGTGGGGTCTGCCCCACTGAGCTGGGTTTGCAAAAGATAGTCAGGGTGAACTGTGAGGTGGAGTTCCATGAGAGACTCAGATGAGCAGGCCCCATGGGTGGGGGCTCGGAGCCGTTGGAGAGGCCATCGATGAAGGTGCAGTAGTTGTCTGGGGGCTGTGCTGAGCCAAGGAGAACAGGACTGGAGCTTTGCCATTTGGGCAGATGCTCACCTCTGCAAGACACAGATGCTTCACCTGTTTAAGAAGAGTTGCATTGGGATATTCATTTAGCCAGCCAAATTCATGATGAGCAAGCAAGTAAAGAGTCAGCTGCTGTCAGAGTGAGTGCCTTGTAAAGGCTGCTGCCTATGAGTGGTCAAGAAAGGCCACTTCATGAGTGCATTTGGGCTGAGACTCCAAGAAAAATTCTCATTGAGTTGCTGGGATGAAAAACAGTGGTTGTGATATACGTGAAGGTGTCTCTGAGCAATTACCTGCTGACTTGGGAAGCATCCTCTGAGAAGCCACCATATGTTTTGCTGCCTCTGGTTCATCTTGTATGCTAATGAACCCCCCTCCCAGGAAGAACAGGGTCTTCTTCAGGCCCTAGTGTTGTTCCTCTTTTTGATCCCACCACCTCTCAGGCCAGTAGTCATGAAGTGGGTCTACTTTGCAGACCTCTGCCTGTGTAGAACTCAAGAAAACAGACTGGGTTAAACCACTCATCCGTGGGGCTCATCTGGGCCTGGCAGAAAGATGGAGACTACAGCACCGGGTGCTTAAATCAGGGCAAGAGTCTGTGTGGTTGCTTCCTTGCCATCCTGATGGTGATGCTATTGAGAAGGGACAGGTGAAGTGAGCCTTAAGGATCAAGGAGGATTTGCAAAGGAAAAAGCAGCAGGTAAATAGAGCATTCTGGGTAAAATAAATTAAGCAAAGACATTAACTCCTAGTATTCATTTTCAGCTTATAGATAGTTGTCTGTTCCAACCCAGTTTTACTGTCCATCCTTCCTCAGATTTAGGGTAACTAAACACTATACTTACTGACAGGATTGTGAAATATTTCTGAATTCATAATTACTCTTTGATGATAGGAATCATTTTTTCCTAAATTCTCTTTAGTTCATTCAGAAATGTATTTCATTAATTGAGGACTTAATGTTCCAAATTTAGCATTTACTTGGAAAATATTGTTAAGAATCACAAATTTAGATTGCCAATAGAGTCTGTATTTTGTGATTTTTTTTTTTTTTTTTGGTTTGGCTAGTTCTTTCAGTTTAAATCATTTAAACAGTTCATTTCCTTACAGTGGTTTCCCCCATGCATGCAAAAAGTTTCAATAATTGTCACTTTCTAGGAAGAAGAAATGGAATTCCTTTACAACGAGAACATGGTTAAAGAAAGTACCAACATCACAGACCAGTGGGTCCTATCCTTTATGCAGTCGCTCATTGGGTTCTTTGAGACCGAAATGGCAGGTATGTCTCTTTTCGGCCTTCCTCCCAGGAATAAAAATTCTCTCTTTATAGTTCTCCCTTTATAATTACTTTTTTAGTATTTAATTGTTTTTCTTTATAAACATAGAATTTTTTTTTTTGAAGAATAGTCAGTTTACAATGTTGCACTAGTTTTTGCTGTACAGCAAAGTGATCAGATATATATGTTTTTTTTTTCTTTTTCATATTCTTTTCTATTATGGTTTATTATAGGATATTGATTATAGTTTCCTGTGCTATACAATAGGACTTTGTTGTTTAATTTATAGTAGTTTGTATCTGTTAATCCAAAACTCCTAATTTATCCCTCCTCCATCTATTTCCTCTTTGGTAACTGTAAGATTTTTTTTGTTTGTTGGTTTTTTTAAATGTCTGTGAGTCTGTTTCATGTTGTAAATAAGTTCATTTGTATCATATTTTATTTAGATCTCACGTATAAGTGATACCTTACGGTATTTGTTTTTCTCTTTCTGACTTAGTATAATATTCTGTAGGTCCATACATGTTGCTACAAATGGCTTTCATTCTTTTTATTGCTGAGTAGCATTCTTATGTATGTGTGTGTGTGCACACGCACATCTTCTTTATCTGTTCTTCTGTTGATGGCCTTTTAGGTTGCTTCCATATCTTGGCTATTGTAAATAGTGCTTCAGTGAACCCTGGGGTGCATGCATCTTTTCAAGTTAGAATTTCAGGTTTTTAAGGAACCTCCATACTGTTTCCATTGTGGCTATACCAGTTTACAATCCTACTAACAGTGTAGGGGAAGGTTCCCTTTCTCCACATCCTCTTCAGCATTAGTTATTTGAGGGCTTTTTCAATGATGGCCATTCTGACTGGTGTAAATGGTAATTGGCAGTGTTGAACATCGTCTGATGTGCCTATTGGCCATCTATATGTCTTCTTTGGAAAAATGTCTATTTAGGTCTTCTGCCCATTTTTTTTTTTTTCTTTTTTCTTTTTTTTTTGTATGAGCTGTTTGTATATTTTGGAAATTAAGCCCTTGTTAGTCACAAATATTTTCTCCTAGTCCACAAATTGTCTTGTTTTATTCATAGTTTCCTTTGCTGTGTAAAAGCTTATGGTTGATTACATCCCATTTGTATTTGTTCCCATTTCTATGTTCTCTTGGAGGAGTTTTATGGTGTCATGTCTTAATTTAAGTCTTTATACCATTTTGAGTTTGTTTTTGTGTATGGTGTAAATGAGTGTTCTAATATCATTGATTTACATGTGATTGTCCAGCTTTTCCAACACCGCTTGCTGAAGAGACTGTCTTTTCTCCATTGTGTATTCTTGCCTCCTTTGTGGAAGATTAATTCACCGTAGGTGTGTAGTTTTCTAAACATAGAGGAACTTTTATAGAAATTTCGAGAGACAGAATACTAGATGAATAAATGTTTCTTTTTACCTCTCAAATATAATTTTAAGGCTTGTCTGTTGTGGAAATATATTGTTCCAAGGCTTGAGAGATTGTCTCGAAGGGGTATCTAGTGGCCTTACCCCTCCACAGACATCACACAGGCCCATGGAATCACAGGCTTCAGTAGTGGACGCCCATAGGTTCATATCCCAACTTGTACACCACTTGTTCCCTAGGGGAAGCATCGTCTAGTCTATGAGCCTCCATTTCTATCTCCAAAAACTGCCTAGTAATAGTTTTTATAAGACTTAGAAACTGTGTACATACAGTAGCTAGCAGATAATAGATTCTTAATAAGTAGTACTTGTTACTAATATGTTTTTAATTTATTTTTAGGTCTACTTTATTAAATAAGTAGACTGGAAAAATTAGGAAATTCAGAAACACAGTAAGGAAATTGACATTTCCCCACATTTCTGTTACCTAACAACAATGAATTTGTTTTTAGACAGAGGTTGAAAAGGTAGGTTATGTTGGTTTCCTTAAAGTCAGAGATAGAAAACCATAAGGTGAGAAATTCAAGAAACTATTAACCAGGATACCTGAGATGGGTCTGAGTGTATATGGGTCTGATAAAGTCGGTGGCCAGTGGAGAAAAAATGGCATCCCTGTGTACACGCTGGTAACATAAACCACCCTCCCATAGCATCCTGTGGTTGGCAGGTGCTGCTACTCAGGTACAGCACTCCAGTGGATTTAAGAGGCCAGAACAATCAGGTGGTTCGTGTAGGGGTCTTCAGTTCCTCAGCTGGTACATAGCTCTTTGTGGAACAGTTTGCCTCTGTACTTGGCATAATTGGATGGTTAGTCCAGGAAATTTTGAATGTTTTATCAGTCGTCCTGAAGGACTATGCCCTCTTTTAAACATGTATAATAAGCAAGAGAGTTCCAAGAAAACATCTGTTTCTGTTTATTGACTATGCCAAAGCCATTAACTGTGTGGATCACAATAAACTGTGGAAATTTCTTAAAGAGATGGGAGTACCAGACCACCAGACCTGCCTCTTGAGAAATCTGTATGCAGGTCAGGAAGCAACAATTAGAGCTGGACATGGAACAACAGACTTTGATTTCAACTAGGAAAAGGAGTATGTCAAGGCTGTATATCGTCACCCTGCATAAGTGAAAATGGAAATGAGTATGCAAATCAGACTTACCACACTCCCTGAGACATGTATTAATAACCATGTCCACTTTTCCCTCCTGAGTGATATAAATAAGTGGGATTGTTGCCAGGGAACCCTTGCCATCTTTAGGCAGCAATAGCTATGACCTGAGAATGTACACTCTGACTGGGTCCTGGTCTGCCAGGAAACAAGAAGTTGGGCAGCAGTTCAGTTCAATTCAATTTAGTTCAGTTACTCAGTCATGTCCAACTCTTTGCAATCCCATGGACTGCAGCACACCAGGCCTCCCTGTCCATTACCAACTACCAGAGTTTACTCAAACTGAAGTCCATTGAGTCAGTGATGCCAACCAACCATCTCATCCTCTGTTGTCTCCTTCTCGCGCCTTCAATCTTTCCTAGCATCAGAATCTTTTCAAATGTGTCAGTTCTTCGCATCAGGTGGCCAAAGTATTGGGAATTTCAGCTTCGGCATCAGTCCTTCCAATGAATATTCAGGACTGATCTTTAGGGAGGACTGGTTGGATCTCCTTGCAGTCCAGGGACTCTCAAGAGTCTTCTCCAGCACCACAGTTCAAAAGCATCAGTTCTTTGGCGCTCAGCTTTCTTTATGGTCCAATTCTCACATCCATACATGACTACTGGAAAAACCATAGCTTTGACTAGATGGACCTCTGTTGACAAAGTAATGTCTCTGCTTTTCAATATGCTGTCTAGGTTGGTCATAGATTTTCTTCCAAGGAGCAAGCGTCTTTTAATTTCATGGCTGCAGTCACCATCTGCAGTGATTTTGGAGCCCCTCAAAATAAAGTCTGTCACTCCACTGTTTCTCCATCTATTTGCCATGAAGTGATGGGACCAGATGCCATGATCTTAGTTTTCTGAATGTTGAGCTTTAAGCCAACTTTTTCACTTTCCTTTTTCACTTTCATCAAGAGGCTCTTTAGTTCTTCCCTTTCTGCCATAAGGGTGATGTCATCTGCATATCCGCTGCTGCTCCTGCTGCTGCTGCTAAGTCACTTCATTCGTGTCTGACTCTGTGCAACCCCATAGACGGCAGGGCTCCCCCGTCCCTGGGATTCTCCAGGCAAGAACACTGGAGTGTGTTGCCATTTCCTTCTCCAGTGCATGAAAGTGAAAAGTGAAAGTGAAGTTGCTCAGTCGTGTCCAACTCTTAGCAACGCCATGGACTGCAGCCCACCAGGCTCCTCTGTCCATGGATTTTCCAGGCAAGAGTACTGGAGTGGGGTGCCATTGCCTTCTCTGCTGCATATCTGAGGTTATTGATATTTCTCCTGGCAATCTTGATTCCAGCTTGTGCTTCATCCAGCCCAGTGTTTCTCATGATGTACTCTGCAGATAAATTAAATAAGCAGGGTGACAATATACAGCCTTGACATATTCCTTTCCCTATTTGGAACCAGTCTATTGTTCCATGTCCAGTTCTGACTTTTGATTCCAAACCAGCATACAGGTTTTTCAAGAGGCAGGTCAGGTGGTCTGGTATTCCCATCTCCTTAAGAATTTTCCAGATTTTGTTGTGGTCCACACAGTCAAAGACTTTCGCATAGTCAATAAACCAGATGTTTTTATGGAACTGTCTTGCTTTTCTGATGATCCAACGGATGTTGGCATTGATCTCTGATTCCTTTGCCTTTTCTAAGTCCAGCTTAAATGTCTGGAAGTTCATGGTTCACGTACCGTTAACGCCTGGCTTGGAGAATTTTGAGCATTACTTTACTAGCGTGTGAGATGAATGCAATTATGCGGTAGTTTTAGCATTCTTTGGCATTGCCTTTCTTTGGGATTGGAATGAAAACTGACCTATCTCCCTAATAGATGTGATAGCCCTTGAATGGCAGGGCCTACTTGCTCTTCTTGTATCCAGCCCTGTCTTAAGCTCCCAAGACTTTTGTATGTTCTCACTGTCTGATTGGTTGTCTTACTTTTAGCTTACAGGCTCTATACTGTGGTTCCTCGCCTGGTCAAGTTTGTGGATATTTTGACCAATTGGTATGTTCGGATGAACCGTAGAAGATTAAAGGTAAGTGCAGGCTTCTATTGGGAAGAGCAGAAAGTGCAGGAAGTATGAGAGTTGAGGAAAAATGAGAACAACCAAAAGGAAAAAGGGCGTTTTCAAATGCTGTCACTTTTTGAAGCTATTTTTTTTCCTTTTACGTTGCATATTAACTGTACTGCCATTTTTTGGATAGGGGAATCCTTAAGTTTAAAAGTCATCTCGCATGTTTTCAAAACACAATTATAGACATCATGTTAGAGGGAAAGTCTCAGGCCATTTAGGACTGTACTGAACAGACCTGTTAAAATCAAATAATTCTTGCAGGTATTTTGCAAATGTTGTTCGGTACAGCTGTGATCTTCAGATGGGCACTTTATCGCTTCTGACAGTACAGGGACAGTTACTTATTGATGATACTCTTCATTAAGCCTTTGGGGATATAGGATGAGTGAAGCATGGAGCCTGTCCCAGAACTTAAGCTATGCATAAACAGCAATGCTCAGGGAGTGAGCCAGAACAGGGAGTGAGGTGCACCCAGACCACTGCTCATCAGTGCTACCTTCAAATGTGTTAATGATAAATCCTGTAACAAAATAGTAATTTTGTTTTGTTAAAATATATTACCTACGCATGTACGTGTGTGTGTGTATATGCACATATATTTAAAAGAACATTAAAATGTTTAAAGTAGTTACGTTATCTCTGGATAACTTAATTATGGCCGAGTTTGCCCCTTTTTATTACCTTTTTTTTCCCTCTACAGTGAGCTATTGGTTTTAACAGTTTAATGTGTGTGTTTTTTATTCTTAGGGTGAAAATGGGGTAGAGGATTGTGTTATGGCCCTGGAGACCTTGTTTAGTGTTCTGCTTTCTTTGTGCAGACTTATGGTAAGATGCTTGATCCCATTCTAAAACTTTAGCCCTGTGGGCTGCTTGTGGTGCCCACTTGCTGCACTGTCGTCTGTTTGTATCTGTTCTCTATTTTTTCTATATTTTAAAGTCCTGTAATCATCTATGAGTATCAGGGAAGGTCTTGAGCTAATAGCTAACCAAACAAATACGTATATTGCAAACAGTATTTCACTTGAGACATGTTCTACAAATTGAAATATTCATTAAATGATATATAAGTAAAAATTCCGCTTTTGGTTTCCTGTGCCTTATTTCTGCTCTTTCAGTTTAATGTTACAAGCCTTCTGTTTATTTCCTACACATACATGGAATGAGAACGTGCTTTATACCAGGTTCTCTACCTGGTGTCTCATGTATGAGCTCATTCCTTCTTCCTGTTAAGCAGGTAGTGTTTCCCCAGTTTACAGATGAGGTTTCTGAGATTTTAGGAATATTCATTCCTTTGCAATTGACTTAACTGGCATGTGGTCATTGGCTCCTGTTTTTATTATGGACATCTTCAAGGATGTTTTGGACACTTCTGTCTGTAGTCCTGCTTCTTTGCTTCATGAGTCTGTCTCACCAAGTTCAAAATGAGGCCATTTTCTTAGGGCGTTTTATTAACCTCATGTCCAGTTCTGTGCATATTCCCATGTCATTTCTCTAAAATGTTTTAGTTGTTTCTAACTCTGAGATTGGTAAATGATGGCTACGTATGAATGACATAATGTTTTCTGTCCTTATACAGGCCCCCTATACCCCTTTTCTTACTGAATTGATGTATCAGAATCTGAAGACACTGATTGACCCTGTTTCTGTCCAGGACAAGGACACATTAAGTATTCACTACCTCATGCTGCCCCACGTTCGGTAAGAATCAAATACACCTAAGCGTCACCTGGGCCATGGGAAGGAGAGTTGCTAGAGATGCACTCATGTGGGGGCCCCAGCTCCCTGCTCCAGCTCACCCATGCCATACCTTCCAGTTGAGCTGTTCCTCAGGCTACAGAATGAGTATAAGAGTATAAGAAGGGGGAATCCCCTGTAGAGCTGTGGCATGTAGGGTGTGGGTAGGCCTTTGGTATCGTTTGGGGGAGCTGGTATGCACTGAACATCAGGCTCAAGCTTGCCTCTCACTATAAGCCCCCAAAACAGTCATGCTGTGTTCCCAAGAGCCTCCCTTGGGAAGCCTAACCACACCATCACATCTCTCGTCCGACTTTCTTCCTCACTTAAGCATGTTTCTTCTTTGAGATTTTCTCTTTTTAAATCTAACATCTTTTATGTTCCTACATCTCCCAACCAGTGAGGAATTGATCGACAAGAAAACTGAGAGTGCAGTATCTAGAATGCAGTCTGTGATTGAACTTGGCCGAGTGATTCGAGACCGCAAAACTATTCCAATAAAGGTTTGAGATTTTATTTCTATTTTACATTGCACAGACCTAGAGAATTATGTCTTTGGAGTATTTTCTTAATATAAAGGGCTTCCAGCAGTGGCATAAATTTCTTTTTGCAGTAAGGCTGTGAATGACTTAATACTAGTTAAGCCTGCTTAGTCTAGAGCTTGAAATTCAGATAGAACCTGTAACATTTATATTTCTGCAGTGTAGAAGACTGGGTGCTTAGTGAACTTTCCCTTCCCTTTTCTTTCTAGTATCCTTTGAAAGAAATTGTTGTTATCCATCAAGATCAGGAGGCTCTTAATGAAGTTAAGTCTTTGGAGAAGTATATCATTGAGGTAAGACAGTTGATTTGTGTGATTTGGTCCAAACAGGCTTCTGTCCTTGGGAAGATTATTTTGATTAGTATTCTTTATCAGTATATACATAAATGTAAACTTCTGTGAAATTTTATGGTTTGCTTTTAGATTCATCATGAATTTTTTGCAATGTAATTAAGAAAACATTTTTTTAAGAATTTGTATTTATTTTTTGGCCATGCTGGGGGCATGTGGCATCTTAGCTCTTCCTACTGGGGATCAAACCCACACCCCCTGCATTGGAAGCACAGAGTCTTAACCAGTTGACCACCAAGGAAGTCCCTGTAATTATAATTCTTTAACAGTGATTTCAAGGTCCATGAATTTTTCACCTTCATTGGATTATTTATTCCTTCATCCACTTTTCTTCCCCAAGGTAATTTTTTATAATTAACAAAAAGAAAAAGCTTAGTTCCTTCAAATTACCCAAGTATCAAGTAAACACTGGTTGTAAGTAAACACTAGCATTGGGTACAAGACAGAGTCTCTTCTCACCCTGGCCACTCTGTGGTGTCTCATTTTCCACTTGCAGGGATGTTCACTATGGTATATCCTACTGGGTTGTTCTAGCATTTTACATAGACACATTTGTACATACATCTACACCCATGCAGGCTTCCTAGGTGGCCCAATGGTAAAGAATCCACCTGCCACTGCAGGAGACTTGAGTTTGATCCCTGGGTCGGGAAGATTCCTCTTGATAAGGAAATGGCAACCTACTCTGGTGTTTTCCCAACCTATGCCAGGATACTCCCATGTACAGAGGAGCCTGGCAGGCTACAGTCCATGGGGTTACAAAGAGTCAGGTATGACTCAGCAACTAAACATCAAATACACACATCACTGGTTTTATTTGTGAATAGAGATGATCATATATGTAGTTTTATACTTATTGTTTTCACTTTATAGTATTACTTAAACAACATTCCATGTTAAAACAGAGAGACCTAGAATTTGCCTGATGGTCCAGTGGCTACGACTCCACACTCCCAGTACGGGGGCTCAGGTTGAATCAGGGAATTAGATTCCATGTGCTGCAATTAATGATCCTGCATGCCACAAAGACCCAGCACAGCCAAATAAATAAATAAAATTTTTAAATAAATATTTTTAAAGAACTCTTCCTTTAAAAACAAAACATTAGAGATCTAATTTATTCTTTTTGCCAGCTTCATAGTGTTCACTTTCTGGCTGCATCATTATTTATTTAGTTACTCTAGTATTGTTGGAAATTTATGTTTCGGATTATAAATAAAAGTTGTGTGTGTGTGCGCGCTTGTGCAAATATGTTGTTAACTGTAGACTTAAAAAATGCAGAACATAAGAATTGCAAAGAGTTAAGTTTTATTTGGGGCAAAATGAAGGGGGAATACATGTAGTCAAGTACATTTTTTTCCAGAAGGTTTCTGCTAGTCTTGTGAAGCTTTGCTAGTCAGAAGGAACAGTTACCACCATGAAGGATTTTGGGGCCTTTCCATGGGGAGACTCAAGAATTGGGCTTATAAAATCAGCTCCTGAAAATACCTATGTGAAGACCTGTCCTGCCAGTTTTCCCCCAAGCACAGTATGTCTCATTTCTGCTGTCCACCCTGAACTCCTTTCAGGGGTTATTGAAGGTCAGCAACTGCAGCAACACGATTTAATCCTTGTACAGGTACAGGTAGATGCATGTGTGCTAAGTCACTTCAGTCATGTCCCACTCCTTGCTACCCTGTGGACTGTAGCCCACCAGGCTCACCTGTCCATGGGGTTCTCCAGGCAAGAATACTGGAGTGGGTTGCCATGCCCTCCTCCAGAGGGTCTTCCCAAGGGGATCGAACCTGTGACTCTTATGTCATCTCCTTTGTTGGCAGGCAGGTTCTTTACCACTAATACCACTGTGAAGCCCAGATAAGTAGATGGCAAGTGCCAGTTGCTAGTTGACAGTGTGGATGTTGGATAGGTCCTTAAAAGTGGAGTTTTGAGGTCAGAAGTTTAAACTGTCTTGTCAGTTGTCCTCCCAGAAAGCTTTATCCTGTGGTCTTTTTAAATGAAATATATATTTCAAATTTCATTTTTATTCCTTTCACAGATAATATTTAAGGATAGAAAATAATTTCTATATTTGGTTTTGAATTACTTGAGAATTCTGGATAAGTAGTGTTTATAAAACTCTTCAGAAATTTAAGAGGTTATAACTAAGGAGATATAAATTATGTAAAAAATGCTTAAGATATGGATAAAAATAGAATATACTTAAATATCTTGAGCACTCTGAGATCAAATAATATAGTAATGTATAATGGCAAAACATTTCCATATAATTTGCTTCAGTTGGCAGTTCCATGATACTTCATTTTCTTATTTCCTACTGTGTAGTCACCATTTCCTACTACATTAGTAATCCTTAACTTGCTAGCATGATGGAGACATGAAATACTATGATTAACTGATTCTTCTGGTTAATTGATAGTTAATTTGCTCGAGCAAAGGTTACCCCTGAGACATGAAGTCCGTATTTCTAATGCTACGGTCCTTGTTAATTGAGTTAGGGTTGTGCAGTCATCACCACAATTTTGTAGAATTTTCATCACCCCAGCTAGAGACCCCAAATTATCATTCATGCATCATTTCCCCTCAGGATCCTACAGTCCCCTGGCAAATACAAAACTGTTTTCTGTCTCTGGGTGTGCTCACTCTGGACATTTTCTGTAGATGAAGTCATACAATATGTGGGCTTCTGTGTCTGGCTTCTGTGACTTAGCACCAAGGGTCATTCATGTTACAGCACGTATTAATGCTTCTTTCCTTTATATTGCTAAATGATAGTCCACTAGGTGGATATACCACGTTATTTATCCTTTCATAGTCGATCAGCATTTGGGTTGTTTCCAGTTTTTGGTTATTGCTATAAATATTTGTATTCAAGTTTTTGTGGACATATTTTCATTTGTTTCATTTTTGTTTTTGTATGTCTATCAAATACAGGAGTTGAATGTTCGAAAAGTTACATTATCTACAGATAAAAACAAATATGGCATTCGCCTAAGGGCAGAGCCAGATCACATGGTCCTGGGGAAGCGTCTGAAAGGAGCTTTCAAGATGGTAATGACATCCATCAAACAGCTGAGCAATGAGGAGCTGGAGCGGTTCCAGGAAAATGGTGGGCATCTGTTTCATTGTGGGCACCACTTGTGTCCTCAACCTGCTGGATATCTCGTACTTAGCCTCCTCTTTGATTTCTACTGTTACAGCCTTCCCTTAAATTAGAACTTTTTTTTTCTGTTCATAAAAATATTTATGAATAATTCTGCTAATTTATTTAAAATGACCCATAACCCATCACCCATCCCTTTAATGTAGATTGAAATTCTGATTTAGTTCACTGTTAAAATTCTGATTTAGTTCCTCCTACATACATATGTAGTCATATAATTATAGCTTTACAAAATGGAAATCACCCTATAATTTATTTCACATTTTTCATTTTTTAATATTTACATTATTTGGTTTTCATTTACCTTTTTATTTTGCATTTTCACTTTACATTATAAACATTTCTGTGTTTTGTCAGTCTTTAAAATGCTATTTCAATAAGTGTTGCAAAAATTTTCCTTCCTGTGGATACCTGGTATTTTTTTAACCAGTCTTTTATTGTTGGTGCTTTCAGTGTTTCCATTCTTTTAACAGTATAACTAATATTTCAGTGAATGTTTTCACACGTAGATGTTTTGTGGAATTGATTCATTCTAGCTAGGTTTAGGGGCTTCCCTCATGGCTCAGTTGTTAAAGAATCCGCCTGGAGTGCAGGGGACCCCAGTTCCATTCCTGGTTCGGGAAGATCCACTGGAGAAGGGATAGGCTACCCACTCCAGTATTCTTGGGCTTCCCTTGTGGCTCAGCTGGTAAAGAATCGGCCCGCAGTACGGGAGACCTGGGTTTGAACCCTGGTTTGGAAAAATCCCCTGGAGAAGGAAAAGGCTACCCACTCCAGTATTCTGGCTTGGAGAATTCCATGGATTATACAGTCCATGGGGTCTCAAGAGTCGGACACAACTGAGTGGCTTTCACTTTCACCTTCAGCTAGGTTTGTGCTTGAAATCATTGAGTCAGATGGGTAAATTGTAAGTTACCATTAAATTCTATAAGTGCTAATATGGGCCTGGAAAAATCTACCCTAATGACAGAGCAAAACTCTTCAGATTCACCAGCCAGTGGTATAGAATGTTAACCCTTGTCAGATGCTGCTTGTAGAGAAAAAGATGACTAGAGTTGCCAGAATGAAGACCAGAAGATATTCAAAGAAGAAAGTTATGTTTTAATTTTAATTCAAAATTTTAATTTTTAAATACTTAAGTATTTTTAATGAAAGGGATTTAGCATTGAGGTTTGGAGCTTCTTCCAAAACTGTGTCAGAACTTAGAATGTTTCTCTAAAATATCTACATATTTTGTTCTCAATTGAGCAAGAGTGGAGTCATTCATTCAGCAAATATTTTTTAAAGCCCTTCTGTTTTGTTGACACTGAGAACACAGAGTTGAATAAGACAGACATTGTCCTTACCCTCATGGTGCTGGTAGACGCTAAAGATGTATGGATATAATCATATTTTTGATAAGTGTGCTGAAGGAAGTCTTTAGGAAGCTGTTCCAGGTGCCCAGGAGTTCTGACCTCTGCCATGATTAGAATCATATATGGTCTAATTACAGCTGTTTGACTTCCTGCAGCAATCCTAAGTTACAAGGTGTTTGATTGTTTGAGTTCCCTCTGAAATTGAAAATCATAAGCATGGAAGTGTCATGAAGAAAGATTTAAGGATTCATAACTCAGATGAGTAGTTATGGAAACTAGGGGAAGTGTCCATAAGATTCCCCAAATTTTTAGATATACAAAACATTAGAGACTAGCAACTAAAAGTTGAATCAGTACTAATTCAGCTTGATTTGTTAAATTAACAAAATCTTTGATCAGCCGTCAGATCATAAATCTCAAGTTGTTTCACCAATTAGGCAAAATATTAAAAAATTCCTGAAATAAGCTTTATTTGAAACTGAAAGCCTGTAGTTTTTAAACTGTAGTTTCTGAGTGAACTGTTCCATATTGATGGAAGGCAGTTTTTAGAATACAGAGACATAAAGTGAAGATGACAGCCCATTGCTCAAAGACCCAGAAGATTGTTTTGTGAATTACTATAGTAAATGGTATGGGAAATGGGAATTGCCATCCTCAGCTGTTTATATGTTCTGCCTACCATGAGTAGGTATGATGCTCAGACCTTCACACTGTCTACCTCTCTTTACCCTGACTGTACCTGGATAGGCAGATAGAAGAACACCAGGGTTTTACCACCTTTGAGTGGTAGGCCTAAGTCTAGTTTGACTCTATAGACTGTGCTTTCTTCATTATAGCTTGCTGCTTATGTTTATGATGGGGATTCATTTGTTGCCTCTGGCACATGTTTTTGAATCTAGGAGCTTATATACAGCAGTAGATATTGATGATTTAAATGGTCTTAAGATGGCATGGTGTAGTCTAAGGAAAGTTTATCTCATGCTTGACTACAACAGTGACATGAGTCAGAAAGACATAATCTCTTAAAGACTGTAGCTTGATGGTTTGAAGTTTTTATTAGAGTGTCACAGTATATTGGTAGCAGGGCAGCTTGAGGAGTGGGTTACTGATTGAGTAACAGTGACAGTTGCTTTTCCAATAGGGACCATTGTTGTGGAAGGCCATGAATTGCATGAAGAAGATATCCGTCTCATATACACCTTTGATCAGGCAACAGGTGGAACAACACAGTTTGAAGCACACTCGGATGCCCAGGTATTTTTCTAGTCCCTAGAACATTTACCAAAAGATAAGATCAGAGGAAAAAAATACTCACCTATGCTCCTCCTGACAGTATTGGCAGCTTGTCTCAGTGTAAAATAGCTTTTATTTTAGATTGGCCTTATTAAACTTCTCTATTACAGCTTCTTGACATATACATTTCTTTAATGGATATATAAATAGATATTTTGTGACTTTGCATGCCAATAAGTGCCAGGTCATACAAAAATGTGGAAGATGTAATCCTACCCTTCAAGGAATGGGTCAGTCATGGAGATAGAAAAGTTAAGTTTGTTCTTATTATTCTACTTGGTAAGTTATCTGGTAGAAATAAGTACAGGGAAGGGCTAAGTCTGGAGTAGAAGTGGGAGTGGTTAGAGAGCATCCCTTGAAGAGGATGCACAGACAGTTATGGATTCTGGGGTCTGGGTTTTTTTGTTGTGATGGATCACAGCATCTCTCTTCACTCTTGACCACTTCTCACTTCTCACTCTTCACTTCTCCAGACAGATAGATTTTAAGATCTCTAATGTGAGAGTAAGGGATCTGCTGGAGTTCCTCTGTGCTTAATATTCCACATATGGTGGATGATGGGAGAATACCTCGTATGAGTTTAGTCAGCCTTTACATGAGGTCTTTTTTTTTTTTGGCCGCACTGTGCAGCTTATGGGATCTTAATTCCTCAACGAAGGATTGAACCTGGGCCCCCAGCAGTGAAAGCACTGAGCTCTAACCACTGAATTGCTGGGGAATTGCCATACACAGAGTCTTAAATATGATGTAGACAGAACTCCACGTGGGCAGGCAATGTAAGGAGCTAAAGGTGAGAAAACTACAAAAGAAGGAATTGGGGCCAAGGAAGAAGTTTTGTAACCAGCAAGAAGATGTAGTCTGTTCTGATCACAGCCAAATACGAGAGGCCTGAAGAGATTGTCTGTACTTAAGGAAATGTCTTGTGATGCTTTTGAGTTTCTTAATGTAATTTGTATATTGTGGGCCATGGTTACCCTGCCGTGATTTATCCATTTTCAGTTTACCTCCTGTGCGTCTTCATAAAATGGAGCAAGTTTGTTATCTTTGAGTGTCCTCAAAAATGTAAATGGGGATGGTACCTAATTCATATATATATATTCTCCTCTATAGTAGAAGTGATACTGTCATTATTACCACATCATCATTGACAACCTTTATGACAGAGAAGATGAAATAGTGGATAAAGTTGACAGGAAGGTGGCATTTTAAAAAGTGTTGTGGCCCATTATAGAAATTGTGTCTTGAACTGCACAAACAAACCAGTGGATAGAATAGGTCATGGTTAAAGAAAACAACAGAGATGGCTGCTTTGAGGTCTTCAGTTCACTTGTTTGTGGTGAATCTATTATGAAAAGTTACGCTGCTGTAATAGCTTCATGATTGGTGATTTTATTTATTAGCAGAGTTGATATTACTTATTAGACAGAAAGCAGAGTTACATGTTGTTATTGTTGCTCAGTTGCTAAGTCATGTCTGATTGTTTGCAACCCATGAACTGCAGCATACCTGCTTTCCCTGTCCTTCACTGTCTCCCGAAATTTGACCAAAGTCATCTCCATTGAGTCAATGATGCCATCCAATCATCTCATCCTCTGTTGCCGATTTCTCCTCCTGCCCTCAACCTTTCCCAGATTCAGGATCTTTTCCAATGAGTAGGCTCTTTATCAGGTGGCCAAAGTACTGGAGCTTCAGCATCAGTACATTCAGTGAATATTCAAGGTTGATTTCCTTTTGGATTGACTGGTTTGATCTCCTTGCTGTCCAAAGGACTCTCAAGAGTCTTCTCCAGCACCACAGTTCAAAAGCATCAATTCTTTGGCACTCAGCCTTCTTTATGGTCCAGCTCTCACATCCATACGTGACTGCGGTCCAGCTCTCACATCCGTACGTGACTGCTAGAAAAACCATAGCTTTGAGTATACAGAATTTTGTCAGCCAAGTGGTGTCTCTACTTTTTAATATGCTCTCTTGGTTTGTCATAGCTTTTCTTCCAAAGAGCAAGTGTCTCTTAATTTTGTGGCTGCTGTCACCGTGCACAGTGATTTTGGAGCTCAAAAAAATAAAATCTGCCACTCTTTCCACTTTTTCCTCATCTGTTTGCCAGGAAGTGATGGGACTGGATGCCATGATCTTTATTTTTTGAATGTTGAATTTTAAGCCAGCTTTTCACCCTCTTTCTCCATCATTAAGAGGTTCTTTACTTCCTCTTTTTCAGCCTTTACAGTGATGTCATCTGTGGTTGTTGGTATTTCTGCTGGCTATCTTGATTCCAGCTTGTAAGTCAGCTGGCCCAGCATTTCACATGATGTACTCTACATAAGTTAAATAAGCAGTTTGACAATATATAGCCTTGACATATTCCTTTCCCAATTTGGAACCAATCCACTGTTCCATGTCCTGTTCTAACTGCTACTTTTTGACCTGCATATAGGTTTTTCAGGAGGCAGCTAAGATGGTCTGGTAGTCCCATCTATTTAAGATTTCTCACAGTTTGTTGTGATAAACACAGTCAAAGGATTTAGCATAGTTAATGAAACAGAAGTAGATGGTTTCCTGGAATTCCCTTGCTTTCTTTATGATCCAGCATATGTCAACAATTTGATCTGTTGCTTCCTCTGCCTTTTCTAAATCCAGGCTGTACATCTGAAATTTCTTGGTTCATATACTGTGGAAGCCTGTCTTGCAGGATTTTGAGTATTACCTTTCTAGAAGAGTCGGACACGACTGAGCGACTTCACTTTTCACTTTCATGCATTGGAGAAGGAAATGGCAACCCACTCCAGTGTTCTTGTCTGGAGAACCCCAGGGACAGTGGAGCCGGTGGGCTGCCATCTATGAGGTCACACAGAGTCGGACACGACAGAAGCGACTTAGCAGCAGCAGCAGCAGCATGTGAAATGAGCACAATTGTATGGTAGTTTGAACATTCTTTGGCATTGCACTTCTTTGGTATTGGAATGAAAACCGACCTTTTCCAGTCTTGTGGCCACTGCTGAGTTTTCCAAATTTGCTGCCATATTGAGTGCAGCACTTTCATAGCATCATCTTTTAGGATTTGAAATAGCTCAACTGGAGTTCCGTCACCTCCACTAGCTTTGTTCTTAATGATCCTTCCTAAGACCCACTTGACTTCACACTCCAGGATTTCTGGCTGTAGGTGAGTGATCATACCATCATGGTTATCCAGGTCATTAATATCTTTTTTCTATAGTTCTTCTGTGTATTCTTGCCACCTCTTCTTAATCTCTTCTGTTTCAGTTAGGTCCTTACCATTTCTGTCCTTTATTGTACCCATCTTTGCATGAAGTGTTCCCTTGGTACTTAATTTTTTGGAGTTCTCTAGTCTTTCCCATTCTATTATTTTCCTCTGTTTCATGGTATTGTTCTTTTTTAAAGGCGTTCTTATCTCCATGCTATTCTTTGGAATTCTGCATTCAGTTGGGTATATCTTTCCCTTTCTACTTTGCCTTTTGCTTCTCTTTTTCTCAGCTATTTGTAAGTCCTCCTCAGACAACCACTTGCCTTCTTGCATTTCTTTTCCTTGGGGATGGTTTTCGTTATCACCTCCTGTACAGTGTTACAAACCTTCATCCATAGTGTATGAGGCACTCTGTCTACCAGATCTAGGCCCTTCAATCTATTTGTCACTGCCACTGTATAATCATAAGGGATTTGATTAAGTCATACCTGAATGGTCTTGTGGTTTTTCCTACTTTCTTCAATTTAAGTCTGAATTTGGCAATAAGGAGCTCATGATCTGAGCCACAGTTTACTTCAGGGCTTGTTTTTGCTAACTGTAAAGAACTTCTCCATCCTTGGCAACAAAGAATATGATTAATCTGATTTCAGTGTTGACCGTTTGTTGATATCCATGTGTAGAGTTGTCTCTTGTGTTGTTGGAAGAGGGTATTTGCTATGACCAGTGTGTTCTCTTGACAAAATTCTGTTAGCCTTTGCCCTGCTTCATTTTCTACTCTAAGGCCTAACTTGCCTGTTACTCCAGGTATCTCTTGACTTCCTACTTTTGCTTTCTGGCCCCCTGTGATGAAAAGGCCCTCTTTTTTTGGTGTTTGTTCTAGAGGTTTTATAGGTCTTCATAGAAGCAGTCAACTTCAGCTTCTTTGACAGTAGTGGTAGGGCATAGACTTGGATTACTGTAATGTTGAATGATTTGCCTTAGAAGGGAACCAAGATCATTCTGTCGTTTTTGAGATTGCACCCAAGTACTGCATTTTGGACTCTTATTGACCATGAGGGCTACTCCATTTCTTCCAAGGGATTCTTGCCCACAGTATAGATATAATGATCATCTGAATTAAATTCTCCCATTCCCATCCATTGTACTTCCCTGATTCCTAATATGTCAGTGTTCACTTTTGCCATCTACTGTTTTACCACGTCCAGTTTACCTTGACCTCTGGATCAAACTTTCCAGATTCCTCTTTACAGCATCAGACTTTATTTTCACCATCAGACACATTCACAACTAAGCATTGTTTCTGCTTTGGCACAGCCTCTTCATTCTTTCTAGAGCTATTTCTCTCTTCTTCCCTATTAGTATATTGGACACCTACTGACCTGGAGGGCTCATCTTCCGGTGTTAAATCTTTTTTGCCTTTTCATACTGTCCATGGGGTTCTCAAGGCAAGAATACTGAAATGGTTTAAGTTGGTCTCAGGACATCTCCTGTGAGCAACATCCTTCAGAAAAAAAATGAAAAGTTGCACCTTTTCCTCCAGATGAGAAAATAACTGTTTACAACAGAGGACTCAAATTATAAAGAGACTAATTTTATGTCTTTGGCTCAGTTTTGTGATTGAATGGTGCTGCATTATAGACTTCTAAGAATTTAAACACCATTTTGCTGAGTTTGAAAGAACTGTTTTTTCTATATTTGATTGTCATGGTGTACACTGTTCATTCCTACAGGTTTTGGTTCTTTTAGATGTCACCCCTGACCAGTCAATGGTGGATGAAGGAATGGCTCGGGAAGTCATCAATCGTATTCAGAAACTTCGCAAAAAGGTCAGTTTGTGAGATTAAAGATAAGCTACTGTTTAGAGTTTTGTTTGGGTTTTTGTTTTGCTTGCTGGGAGAGAGACACAGGTAATATAAACCACGGTAGTTTATTATTGATTGTCACTGATCTATGATCCATTCAGATTATACTTCTTAGGCCTCTTTTCCCTTTCCTTGTTCGCTCCCAAGCTAATTGTGACTCTTGTTTCTCTGATCGGAAGCTTTCTGTTGACATGTGCTCCTTGTCTTCCTTTTTCAGTTCCTTAGGGCATCCACAAAACCATCTTCTGGATAGATAGTCCCCCTGACTGGCACATACGGTTATCAGAGATGACAGCAAACACCTCTGAGGAAGAGTAGAAGTGCACTCAGTGTGGAAGGGTTCTTAGCTCAGGGGAGAGAGAGATTGTTGGATCTGGATGGAATGAGGTGGTTCTTCCTCATTCAAGAAGCTGAGAGCCAGAGCAAGTGCACAAAACCCATTGCCTTTCCTTACTGGGTGAGAGAGCCAGAGAGTTTCTGTCTCAGGGAGGGCCCCCCACAAGTTGTCCTCATCTGGTCAGGTTTTTGAGACTGAGTTCAGGGTCTGAGGTAGCCACTCCAGCAGATAATGGTATGCTTATGAACTATGTCTCAATTAAAAGCTTTGTGAATTCTTGCTTTTTTTTCAGAGAATTTGTCAGGATATCGTACCCTTCCATAATGATTCAGTGTGGGATCGTCAGCTCTATTTAACAGTGTTTTATGTTTTAATTGACAAGTGTGCTTCCCTTTTAAATTTTCTTTATGTGCTTTCAGTGCAGTCTGGTTCCAACTGATGAAATATCAGTTTATTATAAAGCAACTTCTGAGGGAAAGTATCTGAATAATGTTATCGAAAGCCACACAGACTTCATATTTGCCACCATAAAGTCTCCTTTGAAGCCATATCCAGTTCCTATATCAGATGAAATACTTATTCAAGAAAAAATGCAGGTAAGTTCTGAATTCTGTTGAACTAGTAAGTGATTTAAGGTTAAGTTTTTGTAGTCATATATTGATGGTTTCTCCCCTGGTAGCAATTAGTATAGTACTTAGTCTTGAAGTGTTGCTCTAGAGAATAGTGAATAGGATTGGAAGGTGAGGTCTAAAAGAGAAGAAAGAAAATTAGAGCTATTCTCTTGGAAAAGGTAACCAGGACATACATAAGAATTGTTAGATGACTTTATGATGCTGTCTTATCTAAAACCATAAAAATTAGTATTTTGTAAACAGCAATTGACTTGAAAAGCAGTTTACTTTTATGGTAGTAAGTTATACATAGAATTATAATTGAATTTCTTGTTGGTACATTTTAGATATAATTGTGAAAATCTGACCAAGATATGAAAGATATTGGCCAGTAATTCAGAAATATGTCTGAAAGAAAAAAAATCTTTTCTATATCAGTTAGTCATTTATTCAGTCATATGTACCTTGTATTGATCCTATTTTGTATGGGACAAATGGAACAGACAAGCAGGCCCTGAATGTGACTGTCTTTTCAATGGGAAAGAACAAGATAAAAGTGAGGGGAAATGTAGCTCTTGGCTGTTTTAGTAATTAGATTAAATATGCTCTCAGAATTGTGTAGAGCTCTTATTCTTGCTGAATAGTTGCTATCTTAGTTGGTGACACTGTGATCAGATGCTATAGTTACCCAGTCACATTTTCTCATATGCTTAGTTAAAAGGGTCTGACCTGGAAATTACACTCACCAAAGGATCTTCCACGCCTGGCCCTGCTTGTGCATATGTCAATCTTAACGTTTGTACAAGTGGCAGTGAGCAAGGTAAGAGTAAATGAATTCCATAGTTTGTATTTTACTTTTTAGTTAAACTTACGAATGTTTTTAAGGCTATTATAATTGGTAAAATCGAGTAACTTTTTCTAATTATCATGTAATGAATCCACAAAAGTAAATGATTGAACTTCCACTTCTAGGAAGATGAAGTAGACATACTTTTCCCTGTTCTTCCTACAAAGTACAGCTAAACACCCTAGACATGATACATAAAAACAAACATAAGAAGACTCTTAATGGTGGAGGGAGGAAGGCAGACCAACTAAGGATCTTGGGATCAAGTAAGAAGATGGAGAATTCTCTGGTTTTTCTTTTTGCTTCATGCATCCCAGACTCGAAGCTGAAGAAGCTGGCAACCATGAAAGACCAACGGGCATGAATATAAACACTCCAACAAAATGTTCACAGGTGGCACTAGTGGTAAAGAACCCTGTGGTCAATGCAGGAAGCATAAGAGATGCAGGTTCGATCCCTGAGTCAGAAAGATCCCCTAGAGGAGGGCGTGGCAACCCATTCCAGTTCTTGCCTAGAGAATCCCATGGACAGAAGAGCCTCTCTGGTATAGTCCATGAGGTCACAAAGAGTCAGACATGACTGAAACGACTAAGCACACACACACACACACACACACAGAAAATTGTGCTCTCTCTTCAGGGGGGACCAGGAGAGTGGCGACCTCGCAAGACAAGAAAACTTCTAGACCATAACTGCTCTACTCCAACCAATTAAACAGAATAAACTAGGCTCTAGGACCACGCACTCCTTATTGCAAAATTTAGACTTAAATTGAAGTAAGGAAAACCACTAAACCATTCAGGTATGACCTAAATTAAATCCCTTATGATTATACAGTGGAAGTGACAAATAGATTCAAGGGATTAGATCTGTTAGAGTGCCTGAAGAACTGTGCACAGAGGATTGTAACATTGTGCAGTAGGTGCTGATCAAAACTATCCCCAAGAAAAAGAAATGCAGAGGCAAAATCCTTGTCTGAGGAGGCCTTACAAATAGCTGAGAAGAGAAGAGAAGTGAAAGGCAAAGGAGAAAAGGAAAGATAAACCCAACTGAATGCAGAAATCCAGAGAATAGCAAGGAGAAATAAGAAAGCCTTCTTAAGTGAACAGATCCCAATGGAATATTTCATGCAAAGGTGGACATGATAAAGGACAGAAACAGTATGGACCTAACAATGCAGAAGATATTAAGAAGAGATGGCAAGAATACACAGAAGAACTGTACAAAACATGTCTTAATGACCCAGATAACCACAACAGTGTAATCACTCACCTAGAGCCAGACATCCTGGAGTGTGAAGTCAAGTGGGCCTTAGGAAACATTACTGCAAACAAAGTTAGTGGAGATGGTGGAATTCCAGCTGAGCTGTTTCAAATTCAAAAAGATGATGCTGTTATAATGCTGCACTCAATAGGCCAGCAAAAGTGATTTAATTGACTAGTCTTTTCATTATGTGGTACCAGGCAGTTAGACATCCATCTGCAAAAATTGTCCTAGACCTGTGTATTACACCTTAATCCAGAGAGTAAATTAAAAGGGATTACAGACATAAGTATAATACTATAAAACATTTAGGAGAAAACAAAATTTTTAGGATTCAGGATTAGGCAAAGAGTTCTTAAGACTTAGTCCAATTCATAAAAAGAAAAACTGGGAAGTCGAACTTCTTCTGAATTTTAAATCCTGCTTTGTGAAAGATCCTGTGAAAATGATTAAAAAAAAAAAAAAAAGCTACAGACTAGTAGAAGATCTTTGCAAACCACATATACAACAAAGGATGTATGTATGTAGAATATATAAAGAACTCTCAAAACTCAGCAGTTTTTTAAACTTTAATTAAAAAATGGGAAGACGTAAATAGACATTGATCAAAGAAAATATATAGATGATGTTCCCCTTGACTTTTTATTCAAATTTAACTTTTTTTTTCAGTTTCACTTACATTTGTGGCTTTTTAGGTGGAGTATTACTTCTGGAAAATCCAAAAGGAGATAATAGGTTGGACCTTGTAAAACTGAAGAATGTTGTTACTAGCATTTTTGGTGTAAAAAATACAGAGCTGGCTGTCTTCCATGGTGAAACAGGTATGTGGGAAGTCAAAGGTATTCACCTGTGTCCTTTGACATGAGGTGAATCAGTGAAGATCTTAATTTGGTAACAGTTATCGTACATAACCTTTGCCTTTTTCCTAACTGAGTCAGGGCTAGCCTCTACAGTAGTTCTGCCTGCTGTGTCTCTTTGTGCCTCCTTTGTGTGATATGGCTGATAGAACACTGAACTTAATAGGAGATAAAGATTCTAATCCTGCTGTCTTTCCTGTTAGCCATGTGATGTATTCTAGGCTTCAGAGACTTCCCTTTTGAGTTTTAACTTTATTAAACATAGTATCTGCATCTTAAGTCCAAATTCTCAAGAAGACAAGCCTACATAAATTTGTGAAGAATTATAAGTACATTTCCTCCTACCGTCATGGGTTTAACTGTGATACTATACCCCACCATCTCTACCCAAAAAAAGATATGTTGAAGTCCTCTTATTTACCCTCAGTGCACTCAAATGTGACCTTTGAAAAATAGGTTCATTGCATATGTATTAGAATTAGTTAACATAATACTGGAGTAAAGGTGGGCACTACCCCAGTATGTGTCCTTGTAAGAAAAGGGCCATGTGAAGACAGAGAGAAGGCTGTGTGGTGACAGAGGCAGCAATTGGAATTGGGCAAACCTGCAAGCCAAGAAACATCAAAGACTGCTGAGAACCTCTAGAAGTTAGGGAGAAAAGAAAGACTTCCTTTACAGGCTTAAGAGGGAGCATGGCCTTATTGACAGATTTTTAACGTGTCACCTTCAGGAAACTGAGATGATACATTTTTGTTGTTTTAAGCTGTCTTGCTTACCTAACCCTCCACCACTCCCCTCCTCGGTTTGTGATTTCTGCAGCAGCCATGGGTAACTAATACACTCAATTAACAAATTTGAATGTTCATTTTGTGAAATGTCTAAATAGCTTAAAAGAAGAAATCTAAGTGGCCAATAAAGAAAACACTGTTCTACCTCAATAGTAGAAACCACAATTAGATAGTGTTACATGCAACTAGATTGGCAAAAAAACAGAAAAATTTCATAATATCGGATGTTATCAGAGATATTATGTAATAGGAACTGTCATTTACTGTTGGATTATAAATTGATAGAAGCAACATGAAAACCATTTGTTGTTGTATCATTTAAGGGCTGAGTAAGGGACACAAACTTGATATGGGAAAAACTTGGAAAATTAAGATCTGAAAGATGTTTCATTGGAGGATCTGGGAAAAAATCTCTGACTCAGATCCACCAAGGGAAGCTGGTAAATCAGTCAGTGGACAGCTTGGATCTCTGTCTCAAGTCGTTGTAGAATAAGAAAGAAAAAGACTGGAACACATCTGTCTAGCCACATCTAACATTGACAGTCAGTGGACTTGCAGAAGAGCTTTGCCAGAGAGTTGCTCTTGTACCTGGCTCGAAAGTTGGGAGGTTACAGGAAAGGTTAGTGTGGGCTGCTTGCTGTCCCCTCTGACCCAGCAAGTGGCAGCCTATGAAAGCCGAGGAGTGCCTAGGCCCCACATTGACCTTTAGGAGCATAGTAACTATAACTAATCTTCTACCTTAAGCAGTGTTTAGCATGGCTGTGCTCAATTGTGTCCAGTTCCTTGTGTCCAACTCCCCTTTCCTTCTCCAGGGATCTTCCCGCCTCGGGTTGAACCCACGTCTCTTGCGTCTCCTGCCTTGGCAGGCGGGTTCTTTACCATTGAAACAATATTTAATTGTATTTGAATGAAATTACACTCTGTCTGTTCTGTGTGTCTTGCTATGGTTGACTATATTCATTAGTTAGTTTACCTTCTGACCATAATCTTTTTGACGTAAGGTTTCTTTTCATGGTAAGTTTATATAGGAAGACATTTTAAAAGGAACCTATACTGTGGGCCTTCCCAGGTGGCACAGTGATAAAAAAATCCACCTACCAGTGCAGGAGACAAAAGAATCTTGGGTTTAATCCCTGGATTGGGAAGATCCTCTGGAGTAGGAAATGGCAGCCCCTTCCGGATTCTTGCCTGGAAAAGTCCATGGACAGAGGAGCCTGGCGGGCTACCCTCCATGGGGTCACAAAGAGACCCAGCTGAGCGACTGAGCATGTGCATAGTATGGAGGGAAAAATACTAAAGGGGGAAATTAATTTGCCTTATTTATAAGTTATGAATATTATTCTATTTTGCAGCATTAAGATTTCCTACTATGTGCATGTCATTAATGTCTAATTTATAGAAAAGGCAGTGTTCTTTAATAAATATAAATTAAGTGGAAAGCATCACTGTAAAGGTACATAGTAGTTTAATAAGTAAGAAAAAGTGAATGACTTCAGCTCTGAACTCCCTAAAAGAATGATTGTTTTTTTGTTGTTGTTACTTTTGCTGTTATTTTTAGAAATAAAAAACCAAACCGACTTACTGAGTCTTAGTGGAAAAACACTGTGTGTGACCGCAGGATCAGCGCTGTCTGTGAGTGACAGTCCTAGTACTCTTCTCTGTCAGTATATCAACCTACAGCTCTTGAATGCAGATCCACAAGGTGCGTACCTCCTCCAGTTGTGAACACTCACCAGGCAGGTAATGGAATGCTAGGTGTTAAGCTTCCTTTAATGTTCAATCTTTCTGATTTACATGGATTTTTCGTCAGTTTCAACTTAGTAATTTAAAATGTAGACTCCCACATTTCTTTGGGGGACATTCATGGCTTGTTTCTTTGGTGTGTTTATATAGAACACCCATCCATCTAACATGGTTAGGAAATAAGATAAATTGATTAGGTAAAAATTACAGCTAAATTGTTTAAATGCCAAACCATTGTAATTTTTAATTTTTCCCCCTTTTCTCTTGAAATATATTCTGAGAACTGTTGTAAGTATCCACATAATCAGCAGACGAGATCGGTACTTGTTTTTCCTTGATATTCTAAGATCCTCATTGTGCACATTTATTACTGTCTTCGCGTGCTTAGTTTGACTGTTTACTGAATATCTCTTCCCTAAACTCCTGGGCTCTTATACTAATTGTTTTTTCTTCCATTTCTCCTTTCCCCCAGTGGAATATTTAAGATTGTTTCTATTTCTACAATTAATCCCACTGTTGTACCCACTTCCGGCTTTCAAGCCTGTTGCTGTGCCCACTAGAGCTATCTGGTCACCACCTCCAGTAGGGATCCACCAGCGAGAGGGTGAACTCTCAGGATTTAAGTCTTTTTTTATTTTTCTGTAGAGTGTTTAATGGGAACAGTAGGCACTCTTCTGCTTGAAAATCCACTTGGACAGAATGGGCTCACCCACCAAGGTCTTCTGTATGAAGCAGCCAAGATGTTTGGCCTCCGGAGCAGGAAGCTAAAGCTGTTTCTGAATGAGACTCAAACAGAAGGTGAGGAGATTTTAGAACATGCTACTCTTTTTCATTTTTGTTTTTATTTTCTTGAAAATAGATTTTGATGCCATCAATCATTTGTAGATTATATGTGTAAGAGATAATGCTATTGTTTTCTTTTACTTTTTTGCTATCTCCAGAAATCTGCCATATTGTGAATGTTAATAATAATTAAAAGGATGATTACTTTTTGCTTTGGAAATAATCTAAAAATATATAATGGTATATTATTAAAAATATACGCTTCTAGATAAGTTAGCTTGTTTGCTAATCCCAAAATTGTCCTCTTCCCCGAGATTCGAAATGATCACTGTATCTTAAAATAACAGCTTGAAGGAAACATAACTGACTTTATGTGCTTCCTCCTTTACAGCTTATAAAGCATGCCTTTTCTCAGTGAGCTGCATAAAAATATGAAGAGTTAGGCCATTAGTTGACATTCTCCATTCCATAATTGAGAAGACAGAGAGTCAGGACAAGACACAGGCTAGTGTCTCTAAAGATAGGTTTTCTCTTACTCCCACTTAGATCATCTGCTTCTGTGATTTCAGCTTCTGTGGCTGTTCCGGCAATTTCTCTGTTGACTTTTTAGCCCTCCCGTTGTGTTCTGTTCTATAATCCTGTTTCACATGGGTGTTCATTTTAATGCTAATGCTACTGGAATCATTTCCTCAAGTAGCTTCCCTTAATGGGATCTGTTTTTTTTCTGATTAATAGCCATCCTTCTTGTCATCCCCAAAACCCTTTGTCATTTCATCCTTTTATTTTTACAGCCTTATAGCGTGGGATCTTTTGGAGTTTCTAAATCAAGATTTGCGTCTCCCAGCACTTGTGGAAAGTTACTAGACATTGTCTTTCCCAAAATAGTCATATCTTTGATTTTTTTGAAGTTTGAATATGCTGTTCTTGAGTATAAATTTTTTGGTATAATGCATTCTTCATTTCTGTTACAGTGTTTTGATTTCTAACATTTCCTTTTAATTCTTCCTTAGAATTTCCATCTTTATGCTTACATACCCATCTGTTCTTCAACATTGTCCACCCTTTCTATTAGCATCCTTAACATTAATCCTAGTTATTTTCAATTCCCAATCTGATACTTTGAAGATCTCTGCCACATCTGAGTCTAGTGGTGATGGCTTGCTTCATCTCTTCCTACTGTGTTCCCTTTTAGAATAACTTGTGATATTTGGTTGATAGCAGTACATGATGTTTTGGGGAGAGGGAACTGAGGTAAGGTAGGCCTTCATTGTAAAGTTTTATGTTTATCTTCTAGGAATTAGGCTATAATTGTTTATTGTTGCTATAGGCTCCAGAGGCTCCAATTTCCTTCTGTTGTTTTATGGTTTCCCTTGAGATTCCTTTTTAAATATGGTCAGAGCTTTGCACATCCCTTCAGCTGTAATACGCTATTATACAGGAGCCCTTATGATGTTGTAGTAGAGTATGTGGGGAGGAGAAGTGTTCTATAATTTTAAAGTTAGTTTTCAGTCTTTAGTGAGCCTATGCCTCTGAGCTGTGACCTTCACAGGTGTTTACTCAGCTTTTTAATTTTTCCTCTTTAGGTGAGAAAGGAAGGCTGAAGGGGCCTAGAGATGGGTATTTCTCTTTCTCTAGGTCAGTTAGGCTCTGGTTAAAAAGAAAAGTAATAGTTACTGATAAGGAAGAAGCTCTCACATTTTACTGGGAAATTTTTTCTCGGAGCCTTGTACCTTTTTTATCTTCATTTCCTCCATTATTGTCACCTTTTGTGTTTAGTTTATTTTTTGTATTGTACTATTTTCTCACTTCCTTTTGTGTTTTTTTTTTTTTTTTTTTCTGTTAAGATGCTAGTGTTTACCATGGGGGTTACAACTAACATCTTAAATTTGTAACAGTCTAGTTTGAATTGATGCCAGTTTGACTTTTATAACATACAAAAACTCTGCTTCTATATAGCTCTGTCCCCATTTGTATTCTTATCAGGATTTATATCTTTAATTATGTGCCCCCAAACATAAATTCTTAATTGTGTTTTATGTATTTACTTTTAAATCATGTAGGAAACAAAAAGTGGGGTTGAAAATTAAAAGCAGCAGCAATATGACTTTGATTCGCTGTCTGGCACCCTTTCTTTTCAACCTGAACAATCCATGTAGCGTTTCTTTGTGGTCAGAGCTGGTAGTAATGATCTCCTCCCTCAATTTTTGTTTACTTGGAAATGTCTTAATTGTTCCTTAATTTTTGAAGAAAAAATTAAGAAGAAGAAAAACTCTGTTTTGTTAAATGGAGAATTCTTTGTTGATAGTTTTTTCTTTTAGCACTTTAAATATATTACTCCTTTGCCTTGTTGTTCCCATGGTTTCTGATTAGAAATTAATCTTTTAATCTTATTGAAGATCCCCGGGACTTCCCTGGTGGCTCAGACGGTAAAAGCGTCTGCCTACAATGTGGGAGACCCGGGTTCAATCCCTGGGTCGGGAAGATCCCCTGGAGAAGGAAATGGCAGCCCACTCCAGTACTCTTGCCTGGAAAATCCCATGGACGGAGGAGCCTGGTGGGTTGTAGTCCATGGGGTCACAAAGAGTCAGACACAACTGAGTGACTTCACTGGTATTTTGCCTCTCTTTTGCTGCTTTCATGATTTGGTTTTTATTTTTTCAAATATTCTCTATATTCTTTTCTTCCTGAAACTCCCATAATGTGTATGTTGGTCACTTGGCCTGTATCTCACAGGCTTCTTAGGTTCTGTCCACTTTTCTTCATTCTCTTTTCTTCTCCTTCAGACTGGATGATTTCACATGTCCTAGCTTAAAGTTCACTGATTCTTCTGTCTGCTAAACTATGTTGTTAAACTTCTCTAGTGACTTTTTTTAAAAGAATTTTTTGATGTGAACCATTTAAAAATCTTTATTGGAATTGTTACAGTATGTCTTATGTTTTTTGGGGTTTTTTGGCCATGAGGCATGTGGGATCTTATCTCCCTGACCAGGGATTGAACCCTCACCCACTGCACCAGAAGGGACCAGGGGCCTGCTAGGGAAGTCCCTTAAGTGACTTTTAATTTCAGTTATTGTACTTTTCATTTCCACTATTTCTGTTTAATTCCTTTTTATAATTTCTCTATTGATATTCTCATTTTGTTGATAGTTTTCGTGGCTTTTTAGTTCTTTGTCTGTGGTTCCCATTGGCCTTTCCATTAGTGTGTTGTTTTCCATTTAAGACAGTTGATTAAGACAGTCTGTCTATTAAGTTAAGGTATCTGCATTTTCTCAGGGACAGATTCTGTTAATTATGTTTTCCTGTGAATGGGCTGTACTTTCCTATATTTTGTATGCCTTGTAATTTTTTGGTTGTTGAGAACTGGATATTTGAATGTGGTGACTCTGGAAATCAGGTTCTCCTCCCCAGGGTTTGCTGTTTTTGATGGTTGAAGGCTATAGCCATCTATTTATGACTTTTCCAAACTATTTAAAAAATAGTTCCTTTATTAATATCTTGACAAGAGTTTTTTTGACCTCCAGGAACTAAAAGTTTAAAAACGAAGTACCCACTTCTCCTAGTCTTTGAAGATTGGCTCTTTTCTGGGCCACTCCTTCAACTCTGCCAGGCCCTGCTGTAGGCTTCTCTTTTTTTTCCACACTGAGTCCTGAAAGTCAGCCACCTTTGGCCAAAAAAGCCTTTTATCTTTATCAGAATCGAATGCCTAGGGTCTTCTCAGGTCTCTCTATGTGTACAGACTGCTCTGGGCATGCGTGTGGCTTTCTAAATTATCCAGTATACAGGGACACTTTGTTTGTTTTTAATTTAGCTGTGTTGGGTTTTAGTTGCAGCACACAGACATTCTAGTTGTGGCACACAAGCTCAGTAGTTGCCCTGCATGGGCTCTTTCATTGTGGCCTGTGGGCTCCGATGCTCATAGGCTCAGTAGTTGTAGCTTTCTTTTTTTCTCTCTCTCTTTCTCTTTGTCTCTCTCCTTCTTTCTCTCCCCATTTTCTTTGAGCTTTTATGTATTCAGTGTGTTTTGACTTATAACATCTGTGTTATACTTTTGGATGCTCAAATTTTTTATCTTTAGTCGTATTGTCTCTTGTATCTTTTGACCTGAGCCTTCAGTCTTTGATAACTTTTTGCTTTCTAACATTGTAAGTGTCCTTGGTTTATCATGTACTCTTTCTCCCCTAAGCTTGGAACTGACTGTCCTTCCTATTGTAAGGTGTTAGTATTTAGAAACCACAACTCTGAGCTACTTGCTTAGAATTGAGTCTAGGCCTTTTCTGTAGACATAGAAAATACTGTTTGACAATATTGTCCAATCAGACATATATAGCCCTTCATTTATGGATATTGAGTGTATGTAATGCAGTGCTAGCCCAATATTTTCAATAAAGGAATTCATGCATTAAAAAAAAAAGAAAATACTATTTGATGAGGGTCTAGGTACATCTTGGTCAGTACTCAGATTAGTTAAGATTAGTTAAGTTAAGGGCACAGTCCTCTAGAAATCTGCCTAAAACTTCTAACCCCAAGTATTAGGAGTTAGGCAGACACAAGATTTCAGACGAGGCTCTGGTCGCTCTGGCACCAACTGCACATTCCAGAGAGTTTCTAAGAATCACCCTCAGGTTTGATAATTACAAACAGGATTCACAGAACTTATGGAAGCTGCTGTACTCATGACTACATTTATTATAGGGAAAGGAAAAAAAAACTAGAATCAGGCAAAGAGAAGAGATGCACAGGGCCAAATCTGGAAGGGACTCCAAGTATGTAACTTCAGATCGTCTCTCCCAAAGGAGACATGGACAGTGTTACCTCCTCCTAGCCCCAGAGCATGACAGTAGTATGTACAGTGTATTACCAACCAGAGAAGCTCACCTGAGCCTTGGTGTCCAGAGTTTATATTAAGACTTCATTACATAGGTATAATTGCTCATATGATTGTTCTTTCTGGTGTGGCCAGCTCCACCCTGAGTCATCTCATTGTCATCTCATTAGCATAAACTACTAGGTGTGTTCACAATATATAACAAAAGATACTCTGGTCATTCAGGAAAAAGTACCCCCCCAGTAGTGGAGACAAAGTTTAGGCTTCCCTTAAGGTAAGGACGAATATCTTGCTAGCCAGGCAGTTAACTTTTTTTTTTAATGTTCATCCAGAATAGATAGAAAAATTATTTCCTTAAAACTTCTTCTTTCCATTCTAGAAATTACAGAAGAAATCCCTATGAAGACTTTGAATACGAAGACTGTGTATGTTTCTGTGTTACCAACTACAGCAGACTTCTAAATTTCAGTTATCTGTGGTTCAGTCAACGTTTCCCTGGCATATACCTGTTCTTCCCCCCTCCACTGAAACAGACACATGGACACAGACATATTGAAGATGTTTCATTCAGATGCATGTATAATATATTGCTTTTTACCTAAAATCAAAATGGAATTGATCAGGTGACTTGAGACTTCACAGTAGTATTCATACTTAACCTTAAACACCTATGCAGTTATGTTGAGGGAAAGTTGGTGTTACCTCAGCTCTAAAAAGTAGGCTGCTGTACTTGAAATTTTAAGTATAGAATATAGAAGTAGTTTAAATGGTATAGTGTGTGTGTCCACACACACACACACTCATATATTTATATATAGTTCTGTGGCCTTTTAAAACTTGTTTGAAATCTCTTAAAGGAATGGACAGTGTTATATATTTTTTGCTACCTGGATTTTCCTGGGTAATTTAATGGAATATTTTAAGTTTCAGTAAATCAGAACAATAAACTTTCTCTCAGATAATAAATATGTTAGAAGTAATTCATTCTTCCATCTTTAAAGAACTCAAAACTTAATAGTCACTTCCATATTAAGACACTAGACTAAATATCTTTTTTTTCTTTTCATTGAAAGAAATTTATTTCTAAAACTCTTCAGATTACTTTTGAAACACATTTGACACCAAATCATTTCCAGAGCTATGACCATGTTAACGTCAGCAAGCTAAAGAGGGTGATTTGAAGCAATTGTCCTAATAGTTAAATTATGGTAGTAAACTAAATATCTAATTTTACTTCTTCCCAAAAATGGCTGTGTCAGAGAAGTAGATGCCAAGACAAAATTAGATGTGCAAGAATCTATTAGGGGAAGGGTATCTTTCTCATATACAAAAGATAAAGGGAAGGGTTTAAGACAAAGGCAGAGCCTTCAGGAGGAGTCCAGAGTTAGGCAGAAATGACCTGACTTTGGACCATGTCTTACTGAGTCAGTGGCTGAAGGGGACTGTGGCCTCAGCACAAATGTATCCACTGATCTGAAAATCTAGTAGCTAGATGAGCCAGCTATACTCCCTACCTCAGATTCTCCTGAAAGGAACTCTGAATCATGTGGCTCTAGCCACTAGAATAAATGCATTCAAATCCAAACCCACAGAGGTGGAGGAAACCACACAAGGTAACAAGTGTTGGCAAGGGTCAGAGAAACTAGCATCCTTGTGCACTGTTGGTGGGAATGTAGAATGTTGCAGTCACTATGGAAAAGAGTATAGAGGTTCCTCGAAAATTAAAAGTAGAACAGGTATTGATGTCTATGATCCAGCAATCCACTTCTGGGTATATATCCAAAAGAATTAAAAGCAGGGTCTTGAAGAAATATTTGCATACCCAGGTTCATTGCAACATATTCACAGTAGCCAAGAGGTGGAGCAACTCAAATGTCCACTAAGGGATGAATGAAGCAAGAAAATGTAATGTATACATACAATTGAACATTATGCAGTCCTGAAAAAGAAGGATGAACCTTGAGGACATTAAGCAAAGTGAAATAAGCCAGTCAGAAAAAGATAAATGCTGTGTGATTCCACTTGTATGAGATTAGATCTAGAGTAGTCAAATTCATTGAAATGCAACACAGTGATGGTTACCAGGTGCTACAGAGAGGGAGAAATGGGAATAGTTTTGCAAGTTTTGAAAAGTTCTAGAGGTCTTTTGCACAATGTGAATATAATTAACATACTAAGCTTGATCCTTAAAAATAGCTAAGTTGTTTTTTGCATGTCAGAGGGTCAGAAGCCAATCTGAAAGAGCCTCCAGTGGCCAAAGCTGGAACAGTTTGAACAAAACTGTAATTTAGGATTGAATTAAAATCCAAAGTATAAAATAAACATCAGTGAGTACATGCCGATATAAATGATTGAGTGAATAAATGAGAGAGGTGAGACAGATCTTGGTAAAATTCCACATAATTGATATAGATGTTCCCCCTCAAGGTGGTACGCCTTAACTCCCCATACCCTGGGAGTGGGCTGTACTTCATGATTGACATCAAAAAAGTATAAAGTATGGAAAGGGGACAAAAAGCAACTTCGCAGTTAGAAAACGGGCACACACTGCCTCGGACAGGTCAGCATCATCAGTTTGATGGCATATACTCTTAATAGGACTTGATGAGACTGTTACTTTACTTCTGTTGTCTTCCCAAGCACTTAGAACCCCAGACTAACCATGAGAAAAACATAAACTGAGAGACATTCTGACAGTACCTGGCTCTTCAAAACTGTCAAGGTCATCAAAAACAAGGAATATCTGAGATATTCACAGATCAAAGGGGACAAAGCAGACAAAGGCTAAATATGACGTGACGTCCTGGATGTGATCCAGGAACCAGAAAAAATCTGAAGGGGGAAACTCAATGCAATCCAAATAAAGTATGGAGTTTAGACAACAGTATTGTATCATTGTTGGTTCAATAACTGTGAAAATGTACCATGATAAATGTAAGATGTAAGTTAACAATAGGGTAAACTGGATGTAGCGTGTATGGAAACTCTGTTAAGAAGTGGAAGAAAATGAAATTTAAAATTATTTGTAATAGCATCAAACACTGTGAAATACTTCAAGGACAAATTTGACCAAAGATGTGTAGTACCTGTATCCTGAAAATTATATTGCTTAGAGATAATAAAGCCTTAACAAAATACCACAGACCAGTGACTTAAACAGCAGAAGTTTATTTTCTCACCGTTTTGGAGTTTAGAAGTCCAATATCACCAAGTCTGCAGGTTTAGTCTGTCCTGAGGGCTCTTACGTTTTCACTGCGTCCTCACATGGCCTCTTTGTGTGTGTGAACTCCCGGTGTCTCTTGTTAGGACACTAGTCCTATGGGATTTAGGGACCCACCCCCGTGACCGCGGCTTCCTAGTTGTTGCTAGTGGTAAAGAACCAGACTGCCAGTTCAGGAAAAGCCAGACTGCCAATTCAGGAGACAAAAGTAAGAGATGAAGTTCTACCCCTGAGTCAGAGAGATCCGCTGGAGTAGGAAATGGCAACCTACCCCGTATTCTTGCCTGGAGAATTCCGTACACAGAGGAGCCTGGCGGGCTACAATCCATAGGGTTGCAAAGAGTCGGACACAACTGAAGCTACTTGGCACCTGTGACCTTAATTAACTTTATAATATAAATGCAATCACATGGGCATTAGAACGTCAACATTTGAATTTCAAGAAAACAACTCATTTTATAATTTTCATAGATCTGAAGATAATATTAAGCTGACAATTATCCCAAGTTAATCTAAAGATTCAATGTAATACTGATCAAAATCCCAGCAGGATTTTTTTATAACCTTAACTAGCTGGTTTTAAATTTTATATGGAAATACAGAGGATTTAAGATGTAAGTTTTCAAAGAGAAGTATAAACTTGGAGGATTTAAATAATTATAGGATTTATGAAACTATATAATTAAGACTGGAATTGGCAGAAAGATAAGAAATAGAGCATTAGGGCAGAAGAGAGAATCCAGAAGTAGATCTATATATTTTCAGTTAATTTTTTTTAAATGATGGCAAGGACATCAATGGGAAAGGGATAATGTTTTCTCCAAAATGGTGCTGTAACAAGTGGATTGTAATAGACACACATACACAGAACCTTGTTCTATACCTCTCCATTTACAAAAGGACTCATTCAAAAACATATAAATACAACAAATATAAGACAGGCAAAATATATTTTACCACAATGTATAACAGAAGTAAAAGCTAAAATTATAAACCTAGAAGAAAACCTTAGTGACTTTGTATGGTAAGTAAAATGACCCCCCAAAGAGTCCTCAGCTTAATCTCTGGAACCTGTAAGTATATTAAATACCCAGGGTCACATCTTTGCAGGTGTGATTAAGGTTGTAGACTTTAAAGAGATTATCCTGGTTTATCTGAGTGGGCCCAGTCTAATCACAGCTTTTAAAAACATAGAACTTTCTGGAGGCAAGAGAAATTGATAGAAGGGGAGGTAATAAATTCCAAACATGACAAGTGAAGAAAGAGAAAAACATATATTTAAGCATATTGGGGGCTTCCCTGGTGGGTCAGACGGTAAAGAATCTGGTATGCAGGAGACCCAGGTTTGATTGCTGGGTTGGGAAGATTGCCTGAAGAAAGGAATGGCTACCCACTCCAGTATTCTTGCCTGGGAATTCCATGGACAGAGGAGCCTGGGGAGCTACAGTCTATGCAGTCACAGAGAGTCAGACCCAACTGAGCAACAAACAAGGCATATATATGGAATCTATAAAAATGGTACTGATGAACCTATTTCCAGGGCAGGAATAGAGACACAGACGTAAAGAACTGACTTGAGGACATAGCAGGGGAAGATGGGACAAATTGAGAGAGTAGCATTGAAATATATACATTACCATGTTTAAAATAGCTAGCTAGTGGGAAGCTGCTGTATAACAGGGAGCTCGGCCTGATGCTGAGCTGGGATGGGGGTGGGTGGGAGGGAAGCTCAAAAAGGAGGGAATATATGTATGCTTATGGCTGATTCATGTTGTACAGCGCAATTATCCTCCAATTAAAAAAAAATCCAAATATGAGAATTTGTTCTGCTGTTGCTGGCTCAATGATGTCAGGTCCATGTGCAAGAACTGGGGAAGGGCCTCTAGAGCTAAGGTCAGCCCCAGATGATAGCAAGGAATCAGAGACCTCAGTCCTGCAGCAGAAAGGAACTAGAATCTGCCAGTAGCCTGACCAACTTTAGAAATAGATTCTTCCCAGAAGGCCCTGATAAGAGCCTAGACAGTCAACACCTTCACTTTGGCTTTGTGAGGCTCAAGGCAAAGAAGTCATCAAAGTCCACCAGACTTCTGACCTACCAACTTACATGAAATAATAAGTTTGTGTTGTTTTGACCTAAGTTTGTGATAATTTATTAGAGCAAGGCAAAAGTTTTCTTAAATAGGTTACAAAAAGCAAAAACTATAAAGGAAAATATGAGTAAGTAGGACTTAGAAAACTAAAGACTTCACTTCTCCAAAAGATATTTTATAGATAATAGAAAGCAAACCACAGACTAAGAATATTTGCAAAATATATCTGAAAAGGACTTGAACCTGGAATATATAAAGATCTCTTAAACAATGGTAAGACAAACTGCCCAGTTTTTTTAAAATTTGGCTAAAGATGAATAGGCATTTCACTGTAGAAGGGATACAAATGGCAAATAACCACATGAATATTGTTCAGCATCATTAGTCATCAGGTAATTGGAAATTAAAGCTATAATGGGAATCATTACAAACCCACTAGAATGACTAAAAGTTAAAAGTCTGACAATATCCTGTGTTGGCAAGGATGTTGAAGAAACTAGACCTCATACACTGTCATTGGGAATATAAAATGATACCATTAATTTGGAAAATATCAGTTTCTTAAAAGTGAAACAGACTTCCGGTCCGTACAAGAGTGCATAGACCTGTTTGTTTTTGTTTGTTTGTTTGTTTTTGCTCCTTTTAACTGTGAACTATGGAAATAACTAAGGAGGCAACCAAAGGAAAACTCTCAAAAATGTTAAGAGGGAGGTGAATTGATTTGGAACCTCATGACTGGAAAGACAGCCTAAGTGGTAGGATTTAATTTCCCCACCTAACAGAAGGTGGTGATCCAACCTAGCCATAGAAGAGAGTCAAGTAGTCCATTCCTCTCACAGATCAAACAGAAGTCCCTCAAACTACAATTAGTCCCCTACATACAAACCTTTGAGTTGTAAACTTTCAGAGATACAACACATATTTGCATGTCCAACCATGCTAGTTCATGGGTCTGGCATACATTGTCCCTTGCACGCATGCTCTATGAGTGGCTGTGCTTTTCTGTACTTTACAGTACTGTTGTGCAGCATGAGGAGCTTACTAATTCCTTGAGGAGGCAGTTACTTTTTGAGACACAGGAACATAGGATGGAACATGAAAATTGCAGCAGCCATTCAGAATGCAACCCATGCTACCTTGCCATTTATGATGAGGAAAAGAGAGCTATCACCCAGACATTACTGCATCATTTTTTCAGGAGAGTAGATAAAATTGAATCCTGCAAGGAACCAGAACCTGTGCCAGCAACACCAGCTGTGAGTGAAACTGCAGCTTGCCCTCCATCTCCTGTTGCTGACAATCCTTCAGCTTTACCATTTCCCACCTCCTCTCCTTCCAGTCAGTAACCCTTCGTGAGTTGACAGATCCTGTATGCCAGCCAAATTATTTGTGTGAAAAGTATTATAAACTTATTATGGTATAGTACTATATAGCCTACTGTGTTAGTTAGGTACCCAGTCTAACTTCATTGCACTTAAAAACAAATTGGACATATGAACAAGTTCTCTGAATGAAAATCATTTGTATGTAGGGGACTTACTGTGTATGAGACAAACCCATCAACAAGGGAGTTCTGGAACATTAAGCAGTAAACAACAAGCCCCACTTCCTCCCAGAGACCTGGTATTACAAGGGGTAACCAGTAGAGGGCATCCTACCATAAGCACCGAGACAAAACAGCCTCTTGCTTTGATTGGCTTGAATAACCCATCTCTTGCCAGAGACACCAGGGTGACTAGGGTACCTAGTGTGTGTGGGAGGGGAGAGACGGCCAGGGTTTGGGGCGAGAGGAATGTCTCACGGTAATAAGCACCTGGCCTGTAGCACAAAGATAAGGCAGCTCTAGAACAGAGAAGCTTCTTAGTTCCTTGAGGCCAAAAATCTCTCATCCCAGAGAGAGACCCAGCATCCCAAACCTAGGAAGACTCCTTTTATCCCCCCAGGCAGCACTAGCAGAGAGCCCCAGGGGCACCAGTTAAAGCAGACTGAAAGTGAAGTTGCTCAGCCGTGTCCAACTCTTTGCTACCCCATGGACTGTAGCCCACCAGGCTCCTCCATCTATGGAATTTTCTAGGCAAGGGTACTAGAGTGGGTTGCCATTTTCTTTTCCAAAAGCTGACCTAAATGATACCACAAACCTGCTAAAATTTAAACTGTCAGTGGAACCACTATCTACAAAAGGAGGTTAAGACCTGCACACTAAACAGAACAGGATACCTGCCTGCTAAAATAAAAGATTTAAATAGGAACAAACGCTGGACTGGAAGAAACACAAGCTGGAATCAAGATTGCCGGGAGAAATATCAATAACCTCAGATATGCAGATGACATCACCCTTATGGCAGAAAGTGAAGAGGAGCTAAAAAGCCTCTTGATGAAAGTGAAAGTGGAGAGTGAAAAAATTGGCTTAAAACTCAACATTCAGAAAATGAAGATCATGGCATCCAGTCCCATCACTTCATGGGAAATAGATGGGGAAACGGTGGAAACAGTGTCAGACTTTATTTTGCGGGGCTCCAAAATCACTGCAGGTGGTGACTGCAGCCATGAAATTAAAAGACGCTTACTCCTTGGAAGAAAAGTTATGACCAACCTAGATAGTATATTCAAAAGCAGAGACATTACTTTGCCGACTAAGGTCCGTCTAGTCAAGGCTATGGTTTTTCCTGTGGTCATGTATGGATGTGAGAGTTGGACTGTGAAGAAGGCTGAGCACCGAAGAACTGATGCTTTTGAACTGTGGTGTTGGAGAAGACTCTTGAGAGTCCCTTGGACTGCAAGGAGATCCAACCAGTCCATTCTGAAGGAGATCAGCCCTGGGATTTCTTTGGAAGGAATGATGCTAAAGCTGAAAATCCAGTACTTTGGCCACCTCCTGCAAAGAGTTGACTCATTGGAAAAGACTGATGCTGGGAGGGATTGGGGGCAGGAGAAGAAGGGGACGACAGAGGATGAGATGGCTGGATGGCATCACAGACTCGATGGACGTGAGTCTGAGTGAACTCCGGGAGTTGGTGATGGACAGGGAGGCCTGGTGTGCTGCGATTCATAGGGTCGCAAAGAGTTGGACATGACTGAGCGACTGAACTGAACTGAAGCCTCCTAACAACAGAAAATCTTTATTCTAAGAACTAAGAAAATCACAACTCACGACAAAAGAATCACTGACACCAAGACCAAGTTTAGGAATTTCTGACAAGAAAATCCTAAGGACTCCACCCAGACACTACTAGATCCAATCAGTGACTTCCGTAAAGTTACAGGATACAAAATTAACATACACAAATTGCTAGCATTTCTATAAGCTGATGAATTATATGAAAAAGAAATAAAGAAAATGACCATATTTATAATAGTATCAAAACCAATAAAGTATTTAAGAATAAATTTATGTATAAAATAGATGATTAGTGAAAACCTATATAGCACAAGGAACTCTATCTATACAATGCTCTGTGGTAACTTAGAAGGGAAGGAAATCCAAAAATGAGGAAGTATAGGTATATGTATGGCTGATTCGCTTTACTATACAATAGAAACTAACACAACATTGTCAAGCAACTATATTCCAATAAAAATGAAGAATGAAAAAAAAGAATAAATTTTACCAAGGAGTTGAAAGAAATAAACCCTAACCCTACTCAGCCTTCTCTGACACCATCCTCGTAAGTCAGGAAAGGGGATGATTGGGAATACTTTGTTATAACAAAATGATTTGAGGGTAGAAGTCTGGACTTCGCTGGTGTGGTGGGATGCAGCCACAGTAAACTGAAAGTGAAGTCACTCAGCTGAGTCCGACTCTTTGTGACCCCACGGACTGTAGCCTACCAGGCTCCTCCATCCATGGGATTTTCCAGAAAAGAGTACTGGAGTGGGTTGCCATTTTCTTCTCCAGGATGTCTTCCTGACCCAGGGGTCTCCTGCATTGCAGGCAGACGCTTTACCATCTGAACCACCAGGAAGCCCCTAGTAAAGGTAATTTACGGTATTTTGCTGCAATAGAGAGGTTATTCTCTAAAAGTTCTCTGTCTTGCTAGGCTTTCTCTTTTCTGGTCCTTTGGCTAGAGCTTTTGTGTTTTTTGTTTGTTTGTTTGTTTGTCTGCACTCTCTGGCATCCCTGAGTTGTTGGCCTCTTCAGTTCTAAGTGCAGGATGTACAACACAAAAAGAAAACCCAAAGAACCAACCACCATTTTGTCACTTAAGTCTCGTGGTATTATGATTTATAGTCAACATATATTTAGCCTTTGTTCCTATTTCTGGAACCTCTGCTTTGCTGATTTCCTCCAGCCTCTGCCCAGATGGTACCCACCCATCTGGGCCTTCATGGCCGCTCTGTGTAAAGCAAAAGCTCATTCTTGCTCTGCCCATTCTGTTCTCTTCTCTTCTTTTTTCCATAGATCTGAGTGCAATCTTGAATGCTCATTTATTTTCCTATATTCTAAATACAGGTGTCAGGTGAGGTAAGTCAGAAAAGTAGAAATGTCATATGACTCCTCCAATTAAAATAAATTAATAAAAAAGAAAAAAGAAATATGTGACTCCCCTTATATGTGGAATGGAAAAAGAAATGATACAAATGAACTCACAAAACAGAATCAGAACCACAAACTTAGAAAATAAACTTATAGTTGCCTGAGAGAAGTATGGGAGGAAGGATATTTAGGGAGTTTGAAATGGACATGTACACACTGATCTAACATCTCAAAAAGGAAGAAATATTCTTCAGAAATTCCCATTTTTGTGGTTTCAAGTCTAAATTCTTCATCTGAAAGAAGAAGGGAGATTAAATTGATTCAACAGGACATATAAAATCAGACAGAAACCAAGCTCTATAGCCCACAATGAGATGTTCTACTCTGACTGCTTGTCTAGAGCTTGGCACATAGTTGGTGCTTAATAAGCAATTGTGAAGAACATCACAGTCTTATTCTATTAAGCACCTATTAGTTGAATCTGTATTGGTCATTATTTCCTTCCCCTATTGTACGCATCCCTAGGTACTTCTTGTCTTGCCACTGAAGCTACACTTCCCTTTCAGTTCCGTTCAGTCGCTCAGTCATGTCCAACTATTTGTAACCCCATGAACCGCAGCACACCAGGCCTCCCTGTCCATCACTAACTCCCAGAGTCCACCCAAACCTATATCCATTGTGTCGGTGATGCCATCCAACCATCTCATCCTCTGTCGTCCCTTTCTACTCCAGCCCTCAGTCTTTCCCAGCATCAGGGTCTTTTCAAATAAGTCCACTCTTCACATCAGGTGGCCAAATTATTGGAGTTTCAGCTTCAACATCAATCCCTCCAATGAACACCCAGGACTGATCTCCTTTAGGATGGACTGGTTGGATCTCCTTGCAGTCCAAGGGACTCTCAAGAGTCTTCTCCAACACCACAGTTCAAAAGCATCAATTCTTCAGTACTGAGCTTTCTTTATAGTCCAACTCTCACATCCCTACATGGCCACTGGAAAAACCATAGCCTTGACTAGATGGACCTTTGTTGGCAAAGTAATGTCTCTGCTATTTAATATGCTGTCTAGGTTGGTCATAACTTTCCTTCCAAGGAGTAAGTGTCTTTTAATTTCATGGCTGCAATCACCATCCGCAGTGATTTTGAAGCCCAGAAAAATAAAGTCAGCCACTGTTTCCCCATCTGTTTGCCACGAAGTGATGGGACCAGATGCCATGATCTTAGTTTTCTGAATGTTGAACTTTAAGCCAACTTTTTCATTCTCCTCTTTCACTTTCATCAAGAGGCTCTTTAGTTCCTCTTCACTTTCTGCCATAAGTGAGTGAGTGAAGTTGCTCAGTCGTGTCTGATTCTTTGCAACCCGGTGGATTGTACCCTACCAGGCTTCTCCGTCCATGGGATTCTCCAGGCAAGAATACTGGAGTGGGTTACCGTTTCCTTCTCCAGGGGATCTTCCTGACCGAGGGATCGAACCCGGATCTCCCGCATTGGAGGCAGACGCTTTAACCTCTGAGCCATCAGGGAAGCCTGTGGCTTCTGCCATAAGGGTGGTATCATTTCCATATCTGAGGTGATTGATATTTCTCCCAGCAATATGGATTCCAGCTTGTGCTTCCTTCGGCCCAGCGTTTCTCATGATGTACTCTGCATATAAGTTAAATAAGCAGGGTGACAATATACAGCCTTGACATACTCCTTTTCCTATTTGGAACCAGTCTGTTGTTCCATGTCCAGTCCTAACACTTCCCTTTAACTCTAATGTTAAATCTTAGCACTTAAGGCTTACATTTACTGGGACATTATAAACTTAAGCTTTTCTCAAATTTTATTCTCATTTCCTCAAAACAAACAAAACAAATCAACCAATGTAACCTTATAGACAATGCTGCAATAATGTTCAAATTATATATGTAATTCTTGTGCTCAAAGCACACATGTAACACTCTTAGGCCAACAGATCCAATTATCTACAGTATTTCACTAGTACCCACAAATATATTCTGTTCCAGTAGGATCAGTTCAGTTAAGTTCAGTCAGTCACTCGTGTCCGACTCTCTGCAACCCTATGGGCTGCAGCAAGCCAGGCCTCCCTGTCCATCACTAACTCCCAGAGTTCACCCAAACTCATGTCCAGTGAGTCAGTGATGCCATCCAACCATCTCATCCTCTATAGTCCTCTTCTCCTCCGGCCCTCAATCTTTACCAGCATCATGGTCTTTTCAAATGAGTTAGCTCTTCACATCAGGCAGCCAAAGTATTGAAGTTAACAGCTTCAGCATCAGTCCTTCCAAGGTACACTCAGGACTAATCTCCTTTAGGATGGACTGGTTGGATGTCCTTGCAGTCAAGGGACTCTCAAGAGTCTTCTCCAACACCACAGTTCAAAAGCATCAATTCTTTGGCACTCAGCTTTCTTCATAGTCCAACTCTCACGTTCATACATGACTACTGGAGAAACCATAGCCTTGACTAGATAGACCCTTGTTGGCAAAGTAATATCTCTGCTTTTTAATATGCTGTCTAGGTTGGTCATAACTTTTCTTCCAAGGAGTAAGCGTCTTTTGATTCCATGGTTGCAGTTAACTTGACCATCTGCAGTGACTGTGGAGCACCCCCTGCCAAATAAAGTCAGCCACTGTTTCCACTGTTTCCCTATTTGCCATGAAGTGATGGGACCAGATGCCATGATCTTCTTTTTCTGAATGTTGAGCTTTAAGCCAACTTTTTCACTCTCCTTTTTCACTTTTATCAAGAGGCTTTTTAGTTCTTCTTCACTTTCTGCCATAGGGGTGGTGTCATCTTCATATCTGAGGTAATTGATATTTCTCCCAGCAATATTGATTCCAGCTTATGCTTTATCCAGCCCAGAGTTTCTCATGATGTACTCTGCATATAAGTTAATTAAGCAGGGTGACAATATATAGCCTTGACGTACTCCTTTCCCAATTTGGAACCAGTCTGTTGTTCCATGTCCAGTTCTAACTGTTGCTTCCTGACCTGCATACAGATTTCTCAAGAGGCAGGTCAGGTGGTCTGGTATTCCCATCTCTTTCAGAATTTTCCACAGTTTATTGTGATCCACAGCCAAAGACTTCGGCATAGTCAATAAAGCAGAAATAGATGTTTTTCTGGAACTCTCTTGCTTTTTTGATGATCCAGTGGATGTTGGCAATTTGATCTCTGGTTCCTCTGCCTTTTCTAAAACCAGCTTGAACATCTGGAAGTTCACGGTACACATATTGCTGAAACCTGGCTTGGAAAATTTTGAGCATTACTTCACTAGCATGTGAGATGAATGCAACTGTGTGATAGGTTGAGCATTCTTTGTTATTGCCTTTCTTTGGGATTGGAATGAAAACTGACCTGTTCCAGTCCTGTGGCCACTGCTGAGTTTTCCAAATTTGCTGATATATTGAGTGAAGCACTTGAACAGCATCGTCTTTTAGGATTTGAAATAGCTCAACTGGAATTCCATCACCTCCACTAGCTTGGTTCATAGTGATGCTTCCTAAGGCCCACTTGACTTCACATTCCAGGATGTCTGGCTCTAGGTTGGTGATCACACCATTGTGATTATCTGGGTCGTGAAGTTTTTTTTGTACAGTTCTTCTGTGTATTTTTGCCACCTCTTCTTAATATCTTCTGCTTCTGTTAGGTTCATATCACTTCTGTCCTTTATTGAGCCCATCTTGCTTGAAATGTTCCCTTGGTATCTCTAATTTTCTTGAAGAGATCTCTAGCCTTTCCCATTCTAATGTTTTCTTCTATTTCTTTGCACTGATCACTGAGGAGGGCTTTCATATCTCTCTTTGCTATTCTTTGGAACTCTGCATTCAAATGGTTGTATCTTATCTTTTATCCTTTTTTTTGGCTTCTCTTCTTTTCACAGCTATTTGTAAGGCCTCCTCAGACAGCCATTTTGCTTTTTTGCATTTCTTTTTCTTGAGGATGATCTTGATCCTTGTCTTCTGTACAATGTCACAAACCTCTGTCCATAGTTCATCAGGCATTCTGTCTATCAGATCTAGTCCCTTAAATCTATTTGTCACTTCCACTGTATAATAATAAGAGATTTGATTTAGGTCATACCTGTATGGTCTAGTGGTTTTCCAGTGATAAAATGTGGCCCACTGGAGAATGGAGTGGCAAACCACTTCAGTATTCTTGCCTTTAGAACCCCATGAATAGTATGAAAAGGCAAAAAAATAGGACACAGTGAACTCCCCAGGTCGGTAGTTGCCCAATATGCTACTGGAGATCAGTGGAGAAATAACTCCAGAAAGAATGAAGGGACGGAGCCAATGCAAAAAAAAACACCCAGCTGTGGATGTGACTGGTGATAGAAGCAAGCTCAGATTCTGTAAAGAGCAGTATCCTATAGGAACCTGGAATGTTAGGTCCATGAATCAAGGCAAATTGGAAGTGGTCAAACAGGAGATGGCAAGAGGGAACATCGACATTCTAGGAATCAGCAAACTAAAATGGACTGGAATGGGTGAATTTAACTCAGATGACCATTATATCTACTACTGTGGGCAGGAATCCCTTAGAAGAAACAGAGTAGCCATCATAGTCAACAAAAGAGTCTGAAATGCAGTACTTGGATGCAATCTCAAAAACGACAGAATGATCTCTGTTCAGTTCCAAGGCAAACCATTTAATATCACGGTAATCCAAGTCTATGCCCTGACCAGTAACTCTGAAGAAGCTGAAGTTGAATGGTTCTATGAAGACCTACAAGACCTTCTAGACCTAATACCCAAAAAAGATGCCCTTTTCATTATAGGGGACTGAGATGCAAAAGTAGGAAGTCAAGAAATACCTGAAGTAACAAGCAAATCTGTCCTTGGAATACAGAATGAAGCAGGAGAAAGGCTAATAGAGTTTTACAAAAAGAACGCACTGATCTTAGCAAACACTCTCTTCCAACAGCACAAGAGAAGACTCTACACATGGACATCACCAGATGGCCAACACTGAAATCAAATTGATTATATTGTTTGCAGCTAAAGACAGAGAAACTCTATACAGTCAGCAAAAAAAAGACCAGGAGCTCACTGTGGCTCAGAACATGAAATCCTTATTGCAAAATCAGACTTAAACTGAAGAAAGTGGGGGAAACCACTAGACCATTCAGGTATGACCTAAATCAAATCCAGTAGGATCAGAATGCTAATCATTCTGTACAAAGACATGTTTATTGCTAGTTTGTGTATATATACGTGCCCCTCTGCTTGTATTGCTTTTCTTGGCTTGCTTTTCTTCTTGCCTACTTATTGAAAATGTATGTGTGTGAGGATATGTATCTGGGAGAAACTAGTGTAACATGCTCTGAAACAATACTTTTTTCCAACCTTTTCACACTACCTTCAAAGGCCTTTTTTTCCCCATGAATTCCTAGTGCATTCACAGTAACACTGATTTTGACAGTTTCATATTCTCGAAGATATTTATTCTGAGCTGTTCAGATCTGCAATGAAAGCTCTCTAGAACTCCTGCACAGCTGTGATTTTTTGCTGGATCCTGCTATTTTGATTTCATGTTTCTTTCTCCAGTAGTTTCCTAAGAAAAGTATGAATAGGAGAGCAATTACTTTGAGACCATGCATGTCTGAAAATGTTGGTATTCTATACCAAAACGTAATTGATAATTTTGTATAGTATAAAAGTTCCAAGTTGGAAACAATTTCCCCACAAATTTTTGAATGTATTACTCTTATCCTGTAGGTTCTGTTATTGTTGTTCAAGTCCAAAGCCAATTTGGTTACAGGTCTCTCATTCATGTTCTTTTCAAACCTACATCTCATTGTGTCTCCTGCACTGGCAGGCGGGTTCTCTATCACTGATGCCACCAGGGAAGCACACAGATTATAGTATCCCTTGGTAAATGCTCTCTAGATGCTTGGATAGAATGTTTATTCTGTTACTTGGGGACGGAGTGCTTAATAATTGCTGCTTAGATATTATTGTTTGAGGTGCTTCAAATCCACAGGAATAGGGAAGATGCCTGGGGCTGCTTTGGGTGATCAGCTCTGGTTGTTCCTGGCTTAATTCCAGGATACATCCCTCGGTTTCCCCTTTCCTCCTGACATCTCTTTACTACACAAGTCTACCTCACTTCAACATGGCGGCCCACAGGCCTGAGTGACTACATGGGCGCCGCCATACTGAACCGAATTTAAATCATTTAGAGAAGGGCAGAGTTCAGCAGAGCGCCATGTTGAATACTGGCAAATTTCCGCAGAGAAGCCACTGTTGAGCTTGGGCATATGGAGGCGGAGTCTAAGAAATTCCACAAGGGCAAGGAGGGAATCCAGAAAAAGGAAGTAGGTGGAGTTGTATTTCCTGTGACTGTGTGTGCGCGCGCGTGCGCGTGTGTGTGTGTGCGCGCGCGGGCGGGCGCGCGCTCAGTCGCTCAGTTGCGTCCGATTCTTTGCGACCCCATGGATTGTAGCCCTCCAGGCTCCTGTGTCCCTGGAATTTTCTGGAGCGGGTTGCCATTTCCTTCTCTAGGGGATCTTTGCCACCCAGGGATCCAACCAATGCCACTTGCACCTTCTGCATTGGCAGGCAGATTCTTTACCACTGCGACATCTAAATGACCACTGTCTGGAAAGAGCATGGGTGAGGGGCTGGTGAGTGCAGGGAGCATTGGGGTGGGGATTTAGTGAAGAGGTGTCGCTGCTGTCCGTGATGAACAATGGGGTCAGAGATGGAGGCCGCCAGTGGATGGAATAATAGGGGTCCGTGTGGTCTTGATGGTGGCTTCCGGCGGGATTGGTGGGGTCTGGAATGGTGAATCCCTGGAGACATGGGCTGGGAGTGAGAGTGGATGGTGGAACTCCAGGCGGAGTGATGGGATCTGTGGGATCTTTGTTGTTGGATCGGTGGGCAGGTTCCTGGATTCTGTGGGGGAGGGTAACTGTGGGGCCTGAGAAATGAAGGATCTGAAGGGGAGAGATGGTAGATGGTCATTAATAGCCTCTCTTTTTTCTGCTTACTAGGTTGTTTCTATTTCTGATTTTTAAAAAATTATTGATGGAAATAATAAATAATCATAATAGGAGTAGAAAAGAGTTTTGTTAGTATTATTTGAGCCAAACTGAGGACTGTAGCCCAGGAGACAGCTAGGAGGCTCTGAGGAATTGCTGGGTTGGAGTATGGTTTTCAGCTTAGCCTTATAAACTTATCAGAACAAAGATCATATATCAAACACGACAGGGATACATTCCTTCGACCTTTTAAAGCAGCTAGATTTAATACATATACAGTGAGACTGCAGGACCATGATTCCCGTTAAGGGGATGCTATAAGAAGGGAGTTACGTATTCTTATCTTCCAACCACCTTAATGGTTAAAGCAGATATGCTGTGTATGTTCACACAAAGTTCAGTCTGAACCATGTGTAAGCTAAAACGACTTCTCCATGCCTCAATATGTGAAAGTTTTCTTCATGGTACACTTTGCTAGAGATTTAAAAATATATCGCCATGTGCTTTGTATCCCGGTTAGGAGCTACATTGTCATTCCTGGTTATTTATGTATCATTTTTCTTATTTTTATTAGGAATATCAAGATTTATTTTATTGGTCATTTTGAAGTATTCATTATGTTTATACTCTCTACTATATTTATATTAATTTTATCTTTTTAAAAAATGTTTTCTCCCCACTCCCCCATTTCCCCCCATTTTATGTAACTGTCATTCTTTTCCTTATTTTCCTAATTTTATACTGGATACATTTAGGGGTATGATATTTCTTTTATATACATCTTTATTTTTGAAATGTATAATTTCAGTTTGATGTTCCACTTTGATCCTGAGTTGAGTTTCTTTATTCCTGAATTATTGATATGTTTTGTTTATTTTTAATTTTATTGTATTTTCATAGACTGTAGACTGCAAAGTCTCAACTTTTAACAATTTATCAAGCTTTTCCTTTTTTTAAATTTTATTTTTTATTGAAGGATAATTGCTTTACATAATTGTGTTGTTTTCTGCCACACCTCAACATGAATCAGCTATAGGTATACATATATCCCCTCCCTTTTGAAACTCCCTCCCCTCTCCATACCCATCCCACTGCTCTAGGTTGATACAGAACCCCTGTTTGAGTTTCCTGAGCCATATAGCAAATTCCCATTGGCTATCTATTTTAAACATGGTAATGTAAGTTTCCATATTATGCTTTCCATACATTTCACCTTCTCCTCCCCTCTCCCCATGTCCATAAGTCTATTCTCTATGTCTGTTTCTCCATTGCTACCTTTTAAATAAATTCTTCAGAGCCATTTTTCTAGATTCTTTATATGTGTGTTCAGTCAGTTCAGTTCAGTTCAGTCTCTCAGTCATGTCCAACTCTTTGCCACCCCATGAATTGCAGCATGCCAGGCCTCCCTGTGTGCTAGAATACAATATTTCTCTTTCTCTTTGTGACTTGAAGGCAAGCTACTCAGGTTACAGTGAGCTTTGTTCAATGGATATAAGAGAAAGCATATTTTCTGTTTGTGTGGTATAAACTTCTCCTAATGTATGTTAAATATAGCTTGTTGGTATTTTTCAAGTCTTTCTTTTCTTATTTTTGGTCTGCTTGATTCATCATATTTCTAAAGAGTTGCAGTAATAATTTTTTACTAATAATTCACTTTGTAGTTCTATGTGCTTTTTTACTAGTTTTGTTTACATGTATTTGGGGGAAAGGCATGCATAAATCTAATGGTTAATGCATTTTGTATTTTTTTTAATTTATTAGATGCTATTATTATAGGATCTCTCTTTTCAGTGAAAAGCAATTTCAAAGAATTGATGCTTTTGAACTGTGGTGTTGGAGAAGACTCTTGAGAGTCCCTTGGACTGCAAGGAGATCCAACCAGTCCATTCTGATGGAGATCAGCCCTGGGATTTCTTTGGAGGTAATGATGCTGAAGCTGAAACGCCAGTACTTTGGCCTCCTCATGTGAAGAGTTGACTCTGGAAAAGACTCTGATGCTGGGAGGGATTGGGGGCAGGAGGAGAAGGGGACAACTGAGGATGAGATGGCTGGATGGCATCACTGACTCGATGGACGTGAGTCTGAGTGAACTCTGGGAGTTGGTGATGGACAGGGAGGCCTGGTGTGCTGCGATTCATGGGGTCACAAAGACTCGGACACGATTGAGCAACTGAACTGAACTGAACTGAATCTTTTGATATTCCAAATACTTGGTGTTTGTTTTGTTGCAAAAGCTCCCGTTTAGTCTGGCTCCTCCCTTATCTCTTCAGAACAGTCCCTTTTAGCTGTCTAAGGGGCTGTATCCTGGACTTAAGTCCTCAGTAAGTCTACTGAATAAAAATAATCCTCACTTTTTAGGGTAAGAAGTTTTTTTCAGTCAACAGTAGTAATAAAGGTGTGGATGCCAGTTATTGATGCATGCGGGATTGTGATATAATAAATTTGTATTTTGATTTTCATCCACAGTTCCCAGCACAAAGCTCCTAACACCTTTCTAATTTCCTAAGTGATAAGAGTTATAGGGGCCTCTTTTATTTTTGTCTCTTGACTTAGCACCAGAGAGATAAAGGTGAAATTAGTGGGGTTTTTGTTGTTGTTATTATAAATAATAAGTTCCTTTGAAACACCCCTGAGTTTATTTTAATGAAATGATGTTTGAAAAGCCCCTAGTGAATCACTCAATGGGGGCTGTTTGCCAGGGGAACCAAGCAAGTTCTTAAAGTTTTAGAGCTTGAAGTTGAGTAGGAAGTTGAATCACCAATGGCTAGTTATTTAATCAGCCCTCTGTACATAGTGAAGTCTTCATAAAAACTCAAAAGAATGGAGTTTGGAGAGTTTCTAGATTGAACATGTGGAGATTCTGGGAGAGCAATGCACTCCTTCTGACATATCTTGCATATCCATCTCTTCTACCTGGCTGTTTCTAAATTATATTCTCTTATAATAAATTGGTAATCTAATAAGTAAAATATTTTCTTGAGTTCTATGAGCTACTCTAGAAAATTAGTGTAATATGAGGGAACCTCGTGGGATCATCTGATTGTAGCCAGCTGGTCAGAAGCACAAGTAAGAGCCTGAACTTGTGGTTGGCATCTGAAATTGGGGTGGGGACAGTCTTATAGGACTGAGTCCCTAACTTGTGTGAATAATGCTAAACCTCTAAGTAGATGATGTGAGAATAGAAGAAGAACACACAGGAGGAGTTTTTCCTTTTCAGCGCATGGGATTGATTGACTGATGTAGAGTCAGGACCATGGGGTACAGTTATTGGAGGCTCTGTGATCAGGGACTATAGAATGAATGATTATGATCTTGTAGAGAGAACAGTGGTGGCTTGAAGTGAGATCTTTGTTCCCTGGCCAAGAATTGAACCTGGGTGAAAACCAGGAATCCTATCCACTCCACCAGCAAGAGCCAGAAGCAGAGTTTCTCTGGCTTTTGCCCTATTTGAAAGCAAAAATGTTTTCAGGAGGCAAAAACTGTAAAAAACAAAACAAAAACAGGTATAAAGTTTATTATTAGAGACACAGCATAACATGTGGTAGAGTTTGTTTAGTTAAGACATAGCAAGGTAGAGATACATACCTGGAGAGAAAGAGTGTCGGCATCCCCACTAGTGAGGAGGAGCATGGTAAAGAGACAGTTAAATCTTTTATATAGCGCAGTTCTTCTAGGTTTTTATCTGTCTTTGGCCAGTTATCTCACTTTTTTCCCTCATAACTGACCTGACCTAGGTCCTCCCTCATATATGTGCATATCTTTTTGCCAAGGTGGGTTCCAGTGCAGCAACCTATGGGAAGGGTGACACCACCTCTTATGGGGTGGTGCTCCCTACCTTTTTGACTGCTGAGGAAACCTTCTGTGCATGTATAGATAGGGAGGTGTCCTTGACCTCAAGAATGAGAAATATGTGGTCTCTTTATCTGAGCAGGACTCAGCTCCTCTCTGCCACGGCCAGGACTGCTATCTTAAAGTATCCACTGGAGGCAAAGTACAGGTATTTAACTTGTTCCTATTGTTATTTCTATCTGGAAGTGTAAATAGGAGGCTGGCTGTAAATGTTTAAGCTGGAGCCCATCTATCTCATGCCTCAGTTGGGGCCTGTGAGCAGTAGAACATGGGAACCAGTGATTCTGATCTGTGAGTAATGGCTGCTGGGGTGAGGTCAGTGTGCAACGATTGGCAGTTGGAAAAGAAAATTTAGGAGTGGGAGTGAGGAATTGAGTGCCAGGGATGGGGATGAAAGCTAACCAATCTGATCACATGGACCACAGCCTTGTCTAACTGAATGAAAGGGCATGCCACGTAGGGCCACCCAAGATGGATGGGTCATGGAGGAGAGTTCTGACAAAACATGGTCCACTAGGGAAGGGAATGTCAGACCACTTCAGTATTCTTGCCTTGAGAACCCCATGAACAGTATGAAAAGGCAAAAAGATAGGAAACTGAAAGATGAACTCCCCGGGTCGGTAGGTGCCCAATATGCTACTGGATCAGTAGAGAAATAACTCCAGAAAGAATGAAGAGACAGAGCCAAAGCAAAAACAACACCCAGCTGTGGATGTGACTGGTGATGGAAGTGAAGTCTGATGCTGTAAAGAGCAATATTGCATAGACACCTGGAATGTTAAGTACATGAATCAAGGCAAATTGGAAATGGTCAAACAGGAGATGGCAAGATTGACTGTTGACATTCTAGGAATCAGCAAACTAAAATGGACTGGAATGGGTGAATTTAACTCAGATGATCATTATATCTACTACTGTGGGCAGGAATCCCTTAGAAGAAATGGAGTAGCCGTCATGTCAACAAAAGAGTCTGAAATGCAGTACTTGGATGCAAACTCAAAAAGGACAGAATGATCTCTCTTCATTTCCAAGGGAGACCATTCAGTACCACAGTTATCCAAGTCTATGCCCCGACCAGTAATGCTAAAGAAGCTGAAGTTGAATGGTTCTATGAAGACCTACAAGACCTTCTAGAACTAACACCCAAAAAAGATGCCCTTTTCTTTATAGGGGACTGGAATGCAAAAGAAGGAAGTCAAAAAATACCTGGAGTAACAGGCAAATTTGTCCTTGGAGCACAGAATGAAGCAGGGCAAAGGCTAATAGTATTTTGCCAAGAGAACACACTGGTCTTAGCAAACACCCTTTCCAACAACACAAGAGAAGACCTACACATGGACATCACCAGATGGTCTATACCGGAAATTACCTATAATTTTCCCATCATCCAAATGTTATATCTGTTAACATTAATATATTTCTTTCAGATGATTTTCTCTGTGTGCATGAATGCATTCATATATGTGTTCATGTGTACATACACACATTATTCAATGAAAATGGACTCATACTGTTTGGTACATCTTTTTATTTTTACTTACCATTTTATTTTTCTATAGTACTTTAATTTTACATAATATTGTATCCTATGGATGCCCTGTAAAGTATTTAAGCTGTTCATAATTATTGGGTATCAAGATGTTTCTAACTTTCTTTTTCTTTTTTTGGTATTAGCCATGCTGTGGTAAAACTCCTGCATTTAAATCTTTGTACAGTACAGGATGATTTTTTTTGTGATATGGTTCTACAAGTAAGTTTTGGGGTCAGGTTCATGGACTGTAAATGACATTGACGCAGTTCCTTCTCTTGTGTCCCTCTGTTAATCTGTTTTCTCAGATCTCTGCCCCTTTCCCAGAAGAGCCAGAAATGACCAAGTCCCGGGTAAGTTCTTATTTGTTCATTTATTTATTTGCTGCTTTCCTTACTTTTCAGTGAGTTGTAGAAGGTATCTCTTAACCCATATAGTGAATGGACAAGTATAAATAAATAAAAACTAAGATCAAAGACAGTAAAAAGAGACAATCAACTCCAAGTCAAACTTGGATTATAGGTATATGTGAGTTGTGTGACTTAACAGTTATGAACTTTGAACTACAAAATTGTCTCTGATCTTCATGAAAGACATAGCAATAATAGAAATGAAATACATACTTTATATTGTTAAGAAGTAATTTATTTCATCTACAATAACTATTTCCTGGTTCTTGATGTTTGAGAAAATTTTTGATAGATTTTTTTTTTTTACTTTATATTTTATATTGAAGTATAGCCAGTTAACAATGATGTGATAGTTTCAGGTGGACAGCAAAGGGACCCAGTCGTACATATACCTGTATGCATTCTCCCCCAAATGCATTCTCCCCCAAACTTTGCTCCCATCCTGGCTGCAACATAACATAGAGCAGACTTCCTTGGCCTATACAGTAGGACCTTGTTGGTTATCCATTTTAAATATAGCAATGTGTATATGTCAATCACAAACTTCCTAACTGTTCCTTCCCCATATTCTTCCCCCCATCCCACCCTGCCCTGGCATCTAGGTTTGTTCTCTAAATCTGTGAGTCTGTTTCTGTTTTGTAAATAAGTTCATGTGTACCAATTCTTTTTAGATTCTTAGAAGGGGTATCATACACTGTTTATCCTTCTATGTCTAACTTACTTCACTAAGTATGACAGTCTTTAGATTCATCCATGCTGCTGCAAATGGCATTATTTCATTCTTTTTAATGGCTGAGTAATATTCCATTGTGTATATATACACCATATTTTCTTTCTCCGTTCCTCTGTAGATGGACATTTAGGTTGCTTCCATGTCTTAGCTATTATAAACATCACTGAAACAAACTCTGGGGTGCATATATCCTTTTGGACCATGATTTTCTTCAGGAATATGCCGAGGGATGGGATTGCAAAGTCATATGGTAGCTGTATTTTTAGGTTTTTAGAGAAGCCACCATATTGTTCTCCATAGTGGCTATGCCAATTTGCATTCCCACCAACATTGTAGGAGGGTTCCCTTATCTCCACACTCTCTCCAGCGTTTATTCTTTGCGGATTTTTTTGATGATAGCCATGTTGACTGGTGTGAATGATATCTCATTGTAGTTTTGATTTACATTTGTATATTAATTAGTGATGTTGAGCATCTTTTCATGTGCCTCTTGGTCATCTGTATGTCTTCTTTGAAGTAATGTCTATTTAGGTCTTCTGCCCATTTTTTGTGTGGGATGTTTGTTTTGATTATGTTAAACCTCATGAGCTGTTTGTAAAGTTTGGAGACTAATCCCATGTCAGTCACATCATTTGCAAACATTTTATCCCAATCGTGGGTTTTCTTTTCATTCTGTTTTTTGTTTTCTTTGTTGTGCAAAATCTTTTAAGTTTAAGTAGGCCCCATTTGTGCATTTTTGTTTTTATTTCCATTATTTGGGGAGACCGATAAAAAAGATATTGCTACATTTATGTTGAAGATTGTACTGCTTATTTTTTCCTCTAGGAGTGTTACAGTGTCTGGTCTCATATTTAGGTCTTTAATCCATTTTGAGCTTATTTTTGTGTATGGTATTAAAGAATGATCTTTTTTTTTTTTTTTTACAGGTAGCTGTCTAGTTCCCCCAGTACCATTTGTTGACGAGACTGTCTGTCCAGCATTGTATTTTCTTGCCTTCTTTGTCATAGATTAACTGACCAAAGGTGTATGAATTTACTTCTGGGCTTTCCATTCAGTTCCATTGATCTATATTTCTACTTTTGTCAGGAAGTCTGATTCCTCCAGCTTTGTTTTCCTTTCTTAAGATTGCTTTGGCTATTCAAGGTCTTTTGTGTCTCCAGACAGATTTTGAGATTTTTTTGTTCTGTGCTGTGCTGTGCTTAGTTGCTCAGTTGTGTCTGACTCTGCGACACCATGGACTGTACCCACCAGGCTCGTCTGTCCATAGGGATTCTCCAGGCAAGAACACTGGCGAGGGTTGCATTCCTTGAACCTGGGGATCTTCCCAACCCAGGGATCAAACCCAGGTCTCCTGCATTACACGCAGATTCTTTACTGTCTGAGCCACCAGGAAAGCCATAGTTCTGTGAAAAATGCCATTGGTCATTTGATCAGGATTGAATTAGATCTGTAGATTGCTTTGGGTAGTATATTCATTTTGACAATATTAATTTTTCCAGTCCATGAAAATGATATATCTTTTCATCTGTTTGAGTCTTCTTCAGTTTCCTTCATCGAAACCTTATAATTTTCAGAGTATAGGTCTTTCTTTAGTCTCTTTAGGTAGGTTTATTCATAGGTAGTTTATCCTTTTGATATGATTTTAAATGAAGTTGTTTCTTGAGTTTCTCTTTCTGATCTTTTGATGTTATTGTATAGAAATGCAACAGTTATTTTGTGTGTATTCATTGTGTTACCTGCAACTTTACTAGATTCACTGATGAGATTTAATAGTTTTGTAGTAGCATCTTTAGGGTCTGCTATGAACAGTATCATGTCATTTGCAAACAGTGACAGTTTAACTTCTTCATTTTCAATTTGGATTCCATTTGTTTCTTTTTCTTCTCTGATTGCTGTAACTAGGACATCCAGAACTATGCTGAATAATAGTGGTGAGAGCGAACATCCTTGTCTTATTCCTGATCTTAGAGAAAATGCTTTCAGCATTTCAACATTGAGTACGACGTTAAGCGGTAGATTTGTCATATATGGCTTTTATTATGTTGAGGAATGTTCCCCCATGCCCACTTTCTGGAGAGCTTTTATCATAAAAGGGGGCTGAATTTTGTCTTTCTGCATCTACTGAGATAATCGTATGGTTTTTATTCTTAGTTTGTGTGTCACATCGATTGGTTTTCAGATATTGAAAAATCCTTGCATCCGTACATGAGTCCCACTTGATCATAGTAAATGATCTTTTTAATGTATTGTTGGACTTGGATTGTTAGTATTGTGTTGAGGATTTATGCCTCTAACATTCAACATTGATATTGGCCTGTAATTTTCTTTTTTTGTGGTGTCTTTGTCTGAGGGTGATGGTGGCATCAGAGAATGAGTTTGGAAGTTTTCCTACAGCTGTAATTTTGTGGAACACTTTCAGAAGGTTAGGTGTTTTGTTGCTATTGTTTTTCAGTCAGTAGGTCATATCCGACTCTTTGTAACCCCATGGACTGCAGCACCCAATCTCCTTTGTCCTTCACTATTTCCCGGGGCTGGCTCAAATTCATGTCCATTGAGTTGGTGATGCTAGCTAATCATCTCATCTTCTGTTGACTGCTTCTCCTCCTGCCCTCAATCTTTCCAGCATCAGGGTCTTTTCCAATGAGTCATCTCTTTGCATCAGGTGGCCAAAGTATTGGAACTTCAGCATCAGTCATTCCATTGAATATTCAGGGTTGATTTCCTTCAGGATTGACTGGTTTGATCACCTTGCAGTCAAAGGGACTCTCAAGAGTCTTCTCCAGCTCTACAATTCAAAAGCATCAGTTCTTTGGCACTCCCTCTTCTTTACGGTTCAGCTCTCCCATCTGTCCATGACTACTGGAAAAATCATAGCTTTGACTAAAGGACCTTTGTTGGCAAAGTGATATCTCTGCTTTTTAATATGCTGTCTAGGTTGGTCATAGCTTTCCTTCCAAGGAGCAAGAGTCTTGTAATTTCATGGCTGCACTCATTGTCCACAGTGATTTTGGAGCCCAAGAAAATAAAACCTGTCCTTGTTTCCACTTTTTCCCCTTCTATTTGCTGTGAAGTGATGGGACCAGATGCCATGATTTTAGCTTTTTGATGTTGAGTTTCAAGCCAGCTTTTTCAGTCTCTTTCACCTTTATCAAGAGGTTCTTTAGTCCTCTTTACTTTCCACCATTAGAGTGGTATCATCTGCATATCTGGGGTTGTTGATAATTCTCCCAGCAGTGTTGATTCCAGCTTGTGATTCATCCAGCCCAGCATTTCACATAATGTACTCTGCATATAAGTTATACACACAGGGTGAACATAGCCTTGCCATATTCCTTTCCTAATTTTGAACCGATCAGTTGTTCTATGTCTGGTTCTAATGACTGCTTCCTGATCTACATACAGATTTCTCAGGAGACAGATAAGGTGATGTGGTATTCCCATGTCTTTAAGAATTTTTCACAGTTTGTTGTGATCTATGCAGTCAAAGTGTTTAGTGTAGAACAGAAGTAGATATTTTTTGGAATTCTCTTGCTTTCTTCATGATCCAGTGAATGCTGGCAATTTGGACTCTGGTTCCCCTGCCTTTTCTAAACCCAGTTTTTATGTCTGGAAGTTCTTGGTTCATGAACTGCTGAAACCTAGCTTGAAGGATTTTGAGCATAACCTTGCTAGCATGTGAAATGAGTGCAGTAGTATGATAGTTTGAACATAGTCTGGCATTGCCCTTCTTTGTGACCGGAATGAAAACTGACCTTTTTCAGTCTTGTGGTCACCACTGTGTTTTCCAGATTTGCTGACATATTGAGTGCAGCACTTTACCAGCATCATCCTTTAGGATTTGAAATAGCTTAGTTGGGATTCCATCACCTCCACTAGGTTTGTTCTTAGTAATACTTCTAAGGCCCACTTGACTTCACACCCCAGATGTTTGGCTCTAGGAGAATGACCACACCTTTGTGGTTATCTGGGTCATTAAGACCTTTCTTGTATAGCTCTTCTGTGTCTTCTTGCCACCTCTTCTTTATCTCTTCTGCTTCTGTTAGGTCCTTTCCCTTTCTGTCCTTTATTGTGCCCATCCTAACATGAGATATTCCCTTGATAGTGCCAGTTTTCTTGAAGAAGTCTCGTCTTTCCCATTCTATTGTTTTCCTCTATTTTGTTGCATTGTTCATTTAAGAAGGCCTTCTTATCTCTCCTTCCTATTCTCTAGTGCTCTGCATTCAGTTGGGTATGGTTCTCTCTTTGTTTCTTGCCTTTTACTTTTCTTTTTCCCTCAGATTCCAGCTTCTCAAAGGTAATCACTCTAAACTCAATCAAACTAATTCTTTTGGTATTTACAGTCCTATGTCTAAATCACATGTTTACATTGGCATCTCTTGATTTTCAGTTTTAGGTAGTATCTACTGACTTAGCACAATGGAAAATAAGGATTTAACTCTCAGACATTTAAGGCTTCAGCACTTATATGGACATTTCTTCTTCCCCTCCTTCTAATATAGGTATATCATAATTTGGGGTAAATCAATAGACTGTATTTATTAATATGTTTATTTTAATTATATTCACAGTTGAACCATTTCTTTTATCTTTTATGCACTGTTTTTTATTTTACTTGGAATTAATTATTGTTTGGTTTAATCATTTGTTTCATTTTCCATATCTGGATCACTAAATCAACTCCACAGTCTTCCCATGTATATAAATATCTTTACAATATGTTAAAATATATTAGATAATGACAGTTAACACCAATCATTAATATAGTGCTTACTGTATGCTAGGCATTGTAAACACACACACTCTCTCTCTCAACTGATTTAATCACATCCCCTTTGAGGTATCTATAATCATTATCCTCATTTTACAGAGAAGGAAGTAGGTCCACAGAGAAGTTAAGTAAATTGCTCTGGGTTGCACTGCTAGTAAGTGGTGAAACCAGGAGTAAGACCCAAGCAATTTGGCTCCAGAATACAGGCTATTTATTTCAGCAGTTGAAAGAAACTTCCCTTGGAGTTCTTGACATTACCAAAGTTGTTCTCTATTTGATTCTCATGCACTGACTTGGGGGTATTCCTTTGGCATGCTGCTAGGAATTCCTTTCATGTCTCCCAAGTATTGGATCTCTTGTTTTTTGGCTCTTTCTTGAGTCATGCTTTCATTTTTAGAAAATATTATCCAGAAGGTATTGTATGGCAATTAGGTTTTTTGAGACCTTGCATGTCTAAAAGTATTTTTATTTGACCCTCAGTAATTTTGTAGCTATTTCTAGATTGTAAGTCATTTTTACTCAGAAATTGTAAGAAATTCTTTCTACTTTAATCATCCCACCTTTTCTTACTGCCTGTGATAGGAAGATCCAGATAATAAATTTGTGTTGCTTTAAGTTTGCAGTAATTTGTTGCAGCAGCAATAGGAAACCATTACAGATTTTGGTACCTGGACATGGAATGATGCTGTAACAAATACCCCAAAATGTCAAAAGACTTTGGAATTTGATAATGAATAAAAACTGTAAAAAATTTGAAGCATATAATAGCAAGAGCCTAGATTTTCTTGAACAGACTGGTAATAGAAATATTGTTGTTAACTCTGCTAGAGAACTCAGGGAAAAACTAGGTTGTTTTAGAGAATATCTCATTATTTTAAACAGACTGTTGACAGGAATATGGGTGTTAAAGGTGCTTCTGGTGAAGACTCAAGAAGGAACTGAGAAAGTAGGGGAGGGAGCATCTCTGGTATATAGTAGCAGAAAGCTTAGCTGGATTTTGTCCTGTAGTTATATGGAAAGCAGATTTGTCAGTGATGGACTTGTGTTTTTCTCTGAGGTGATTTCAAGTAAAGGATTGGAGATGTGACATGGTTTCTTTTTCCTGCTTACAATAAAATATGAATATTAAGCAATAGATTGGAGGAAGAACTGTTAAGCAAAAAGGAACTAGACTTGATGATTTGGGGTATTTGGGGGCTATCAAGATTACAAAAGATGCCATAATTAGTTTCACTGTAGGAAAGTATGTTCTTGAGAGAAAGTCAAGGGTGTAGATAGATGCTTTATATATGAATATTTTTCTAGGTTTTTAGGTGTCTAGCAAGGTGAACAGGGTAGAATGCACCTTACTAAATTTTTTTAGCTGGATGTCTCAGTCTTTGGTGTTAACTTGATTGTTTAGTTTATTTACATTTAATGCAATTATGATATATTTGAATTTATATCCAGTTTTATTAGTTTCATATTTGAATTGTCTGTTTAATACTATCTTTCCACTCTTTTCTTGACTTTCTTTTAGATTAGTCAAGTTTTAATTTTTATTTTGTTACCTTGTTTGTGATGCATTCTTTTGTTTCCCTAGATATTATAATATCCATCTTTAACTCATTACTATCTTACCCCCTTCTTAATAGATGCTAAAGCATCTTAATTCCATTTACTGCTTCTCATTTTTATATTATTATTTTTATGCATTTGAATTCTACATATGTTTTAAATTTCACAAGATATTATTGTTTTTGCATAGTCTGTATTTACAGTTTTATAAAGTGGGACTTGAGAAACTTTTTGAGTCTTTGAGTTGATGTCATTCACCTTTTCTTTTCAAATTTTGCTTCTGCCTCATATTCTTCCTCTTTATTGTCTCAGACAACAGTATGTTTTTTCTTTCCAAGGTGCTGTACATGTGATACATCACGTGCTCTTGTGCTTATTTTTATTTTAAAAAACCTGTGTGGTTCAGTTTGGATATCTTCTGTTTGCTTGTCTTCCATTTTAGTAATTCTGTTATTCTGCTATTAAACCCCTCTCAGTTCTTAATTTTAGATACTGAATTTTTCAATTTAAAAATTTTTTAGTATAAGTTCCATTTCTCTGATGAAATTTTCCACCTTTTCATCTAACTCCAAAATCCTGTAAGACTGTTTCTATTGAATTTTTCCCCCTGTGGTTTTAGATATTTTGTTCTGTTTTTTGATAGGCATTTCTTTTATTGTATCAAAACACATATAAAGCATTGTCAAAGATCTAGAGTATGGTATCTTTCTCAGTTATTTAACTTATATGCAGAGTACACCATACGAAATGCTGGGCTGGATGAAGCTCAAGCTGGAATCAAGATTACTGGGAGAAATATCAATAACCTCAGCTATGCAGATGACACCACCCTAATGGCAGAAAGCAGAGGAACTAAAGAGCCTCTTGATGAAGGTGAAAGAGGAGAGTGAAAAAGCTGGCTTAAAACTCAACATTCAAAAAACTAAGATCATGGCATGTGGTTCCATCACTTCATGGCAAATAGATGAGAAAAAATGGATACAGTGACAGATTTTATTTCTTGGGCTCCAGAATCACTGCAGCTGGTGATTGAAGCCTTGAAATTTGGAAAGCTATGACAGACCTAAACAGCGTGTTAAAAAGCAGAGACATTATTTTGCCGACAAAGGTCCAAATAGTCAAAGCTGTGATTTTTCCATTAGTCATATATGGATGTAAGAGTTGGACCATAAAGAAGGCTGAGCACCAAAGAATGTTGCTTTTGAGTGGTGGTGGTAGAGAAGACTCTCGAGAGTCCCTTGCACTGCAAGGAGATCAAACCAGTCAATCCTAAAGGAAATCAGTCTTGAATATTCATTGGGAAAGATTAAGGGCAGGAGGAGAAGGGGATGACAGAGGATGAGATGGTTGGATGGCATCACTGACTCAATGAACATGAGTTTGAGCATACTCCAGGAGATAGCAAAGGACAGGGAAGCCTAGTTTGCTGCAGTCCATGGGGTCACAAAGGGTCAGACACGACTTAGTGACTGAACAATAACAAACTTTCTCAAGAGAGGATCCTTGTTTCCCTTAGCAGATAGAGTGGAGGATGAACACCTTTATCTAGTCAGGCATAGTGTTATGTTGAATCAAGACTTAAGTTGAAGCCCTGATATTAGTCTACCTCTGGTTCACTCTTGACTATCCAGGATTTTCAGCTGAGAGGCCAGTTTGCCCTCTGTGGACCCTCCTCTTGATAGGTGCCAACAGTGTTTTCTTATCAGACTGCTAACATTTTGCCTTGCTTTTCAGAGGCTATTTGCTTAAGTGTTTAGTCTTCTGCTCATACAGCCCTAGAATTTGGCAGATGTCTTAGGGGAAAAACTGTCCATGTGTTTGAATTTTGGTTTCTCTATCACCCAACTTGAGCCTTCTACTGGTTCAAAGCCTGGGTTTTCACCTTTTACCACACCCAGAATTGATAAATACTCCTAGTGTAAAAGTGGTTATGTACATCAACTCAAACTTTAAATGTTGTCTGTAGAGTCTTAGCACCTAACTGCTTCCAGTATTTTCAGTATTTCAGTATTATAAACAGACAATTTCAGTATTTCATCTGGCATGTACTTCTTCCTGGAAGAAACCCTGGACTGTCACAAACCCTTGTATGCCATCTGGATATGACAGTGCCTCAAAAGGTTCACCTAAACATATCATATGTACTGTCCATTTAAAGTGTACATTCAATCATTTTTAGTATATTCCTGGAGTTGTGCAGTCTTTATCCAATTTTAGAACACTTTCTTTCCCTCCCCTGTCCAAAGTCATACCTTTTAGCTGTTGCTACCTCCCTCCCCACCACATCCTTCCATTACCCCATTCCTGGGCAACCAGCAATCTTCTTACTGTCCTAATAGGTTTGCCCATCCTGGACATCTCATGTAAATGGAATTGTGTAATATGTGGTCTTTTGTGATTGGCTTATTTCACTTAGCATATTTTCAAAATTCATTCACAGTGTAGCATAAATCAGTATTTCTTTCCTCTCTATGGATGAATAATTTCTTTTATGAATATGCCACATTTTGAAATTCATCATTGGCTGATACCCTGGGTTGTTTCTGTTTTTGACTATTAAGAATATTGCTACTATGAACATTGTTGATCTCTCTTGGGTATCTGCCTAGAAGTGGAACCATTAGCTCATATTACTCCTTTTGAGGAAGTGCCAGACTGTTTTAGATTCCCACCTTTACTATTTGAGGGTTCCAATTTCTCCACTTCCCCACTGGCACTTGATATTATGTGTCCTTTGGTTTTTTATTATTATAGCCATCCTAGTAGGTGCACTTTCCTGATGACTAATGATTGGAGCATTTTTTAAATTTCAGAATTCAAGATTTAATTGCATTTATTATTTTGCTACAAAAATAATAAAAATACAAATACACACAAGCAGAGCATTTTTTTTATTTTATAATCATCTTAGTGACTTTGAAGGGGTATCTCTTTGAATTTTGATATCCCTTTTGACTATATTGACCTGTATTGAGAACCTTTCATGCTTTTTGGCCATTTGTATATCTTCCTTGGATGTATGTATATTCTGCTTGGTCCATTTGTTTATTTGACTGTGCCAGGTCTTAGCTGTGGCATGAGGGATGTTTGAGCTTTGTAGCAGAATCCAGGATCTTTTGTTATAGCATGTGGAATCTAGCTCCCTGACCAGGGATCAATCCCAGGCCCCCTGCATTGGGAGCATGGAGTTTTAGCCACTGGACCACCAGGGAAGTCCCCTTGGTCCATTTTTAATTGCATCATTTATCTTTTTATTGAGTTGTAAGAGTTCTTTATATATTCTTTACACAAGTCCTTTATCAGATATATAATTGCAGACATTTCCCCATAATCTTTGAGTTTTTACTTTAAGTAAACACTTTGTTCTGTTTGTTGTTGTTATTGTTGTTTCTTTTTCATTTTGGGCCATTGGGTATAGCATGGGGATCTTAGTTCCCCTCCCAGGCGTTGAACCCATGCCCCCTGAAGTGGTGGTGCAGAGACCTAACACTGGACTGCCAGCAAATTCCCTTATCTTATCACTTTCTTAATGGTATCTTTTTTAGCACAAAGTTTTAAATTTTGATAAAGTCCAATTTATCTATTTTTTCTTTGGTTGCTTGTGCTTCTGATTTTATATCTGAAAAAATCATTGCTTTTCTAACTGAAGTAAGTGTTAATGAAATATGGCATACATGGAAACGAATGCAGAAATCAGGTTTGCAGCTTGATGACTTATCAGTTTATTCTTTTGTAACCAGCACACAGATAAAAACAAAACTTCAGAATGTTATTAGAGCCACAGAAAGAATGACCTAATACTTTTAATATTTATTTTTCCCTTGAAATAATAATGTCCAATTTAGGTATTTAGTGAGAATCTTATATGTTGTATCATGTTAAAAATTATTAAAAATAAGTTCATAAATATCTTGCTCTTATCCTACAGTCCTGATGCTTTTCATTGAATAAACATGTGTTTTTCCAGGGATCAGTGTCCTTCAAAGATGTATCTGTAGACTTCAGCAGGGAGGAGTGGCAACAATTGGACCTTGCTCAGAAAAGTCTATACAGGGATGTAATGCTGGAAAACTATTTCAACTTGATCTCAGTGGGTAAGCACAGCTCTGCTGGGTAAGGCTGTACCTAACTGAGTGGTTTTTTTTTTTTTCATAGTGGAATTTCTGAAATTTGGTGTTTCTAAGGTATGTGGGACTTCTAAAGACTGTAGGACATCTGAAGTGTGTAATAGTTTTGTCCTTATTTTGTTCTATGTTCTTAACAGTCTCTTTTGGACATTAAGAATATACTTCTGTTCCCCATGAACTTTTCTGAAAAGTAAATGGAGGGCTTTTTTGTTTCCTATCATCAGGGTGTCAAGTTCCCAAAGCAGAAATCATTTTCAACTTGGAGTGGGGAGAAGAACCATTTACGTGGAATGGCAAAATCTCAAGCCAGAGCTGTCTAGGTGAGTAGGAACCAAAAGCATAGGAGATTGTATAACCAAATCACAGTTTTACTGGCAGAGTTGGGCAACTTTGAAGTGCTTTTATTCTTTTTCTTTTTTTTTTTGAGGTGCTTTTAATATGATATTTCCCTAACATTCTGAACTTTTGAAACTGCATGGATAGAGCTGATATTGGTCTCTTACACATCTAAATCCCATTCCCACTTAGTGATGTCACTCAGTCGTGTCCGACTCTTTGCGACCCCATGGACTGTAGCCCACAGGCTTCTCCGTCCATGGGATTTTCCAGGCAAGAATACTGGAGTGGGTTGCCATTTCCTTCTCCAGGGGATCTTCCCAACCCAGGGATCGAACTCCAGTCTCCCACATTCCAGGCAGACGCTTTAACCTCTGAACCACCAGGGAAGCCATTCCCACTTAAGGCCCCTTCCAATATCAGTGTCTTCTTTGCTTGACTCTTTAAGAGGGATATGCTACAGTTACTGGTACATTGGCTGTAGGATCCTGCTGTTTTGCTTTTTCTCCCTTTTTATAGCATTAAAATTTTTTTTTAAAAAATCTCTGTCAATGTCTTAAATCCTTTCCTTACACATTCAGGTACTCAAAATTGCCTTTAAAAAAAAATTACTTTGGGTCACTCACCTGCTTATTTCTCTTCATTTTCTTTCTTTTCCCTTAAGGTGCTTCAGAATTGTCATCTAGAGATGGCTGTATTATATCATCTCCCATGCCTCTCCCTCAACTGTTGGCTTTGAGATTTCCATTACTTACATTTGGGGATAGCTTCTTATTTTAAGTCTGTAATTTTGGGGGACCACACTCCACAGCATGTGGGATCTTAGTTCCTCTGGCCAGGGATTGAACCTGCACGCCCTGCAGTGGAAACTCAGAGTCCTAACCAGTGGATAGCCAGGGAATCACCTATTTTACAATTTTTAAAAAAGTTTTATTTTATTTTTTTATTTATCCCTTTTAATCCTCACTCCCTACTTCATTTTTATTCTTCCCAGAGGCAGTTGCTCTACTGTATTTTATATGTTTGCTTGCAATTTATTCTTGAATTTGTCAGGTATTTGTAAAATTCAAATTGTTGGTCATTTTAATTTCTAAAAATGGTACTATTCTGTGAAAGTGAAGTTGCTCAGTTGTGTCCGACTCTTTGCGACCCGTGGACTGTAGCCCACCAAGCTCCTCTGTCCATGGGATTCTCCAGGCAAGAATACTGGAGTGGGTTGCCATTTCCTTCTCCAGGGAATCTTCCCAACCCAGGGATTGAACCCAGGTCTCCCACATTGCAGGCAGACGCTTTAACCTCTGCACCACCAGGGAAGCCCCACTGTGCCATATATCCTACTTAGTTTATTTTTTTTCCTCTCAGCACTAAATTGGTTCATGTTACACTGTTTTTCTAGCTCATTGCTTCTAATTGATGCTTACATTCCATAGTATATATATATGCCAGATTTACTTTCCAGCTTTCTAGCTACTATAGCTAGTACTATAATAAATTTCTTCAAGAACTATTCTTTTAGGAAACAAGAATTTCTTGAGGAAGAGTAGTGGGAGTGTTTTATTAATGAATATACTAATGCTTTATTTCACTAAGTATAGCCATATTGTTTTTCAGATTGGATGTATTGGTCTACAGTCCTCTAAACATACAAAAGCATCAGTTTCTCCACATCCTTGCCCATATTTCTAATAATTTCTCATAATCTAGTGGATTTTAATTTCTATTTGTTTTAATTTGTGTTTCTCTAATAACAAAATGTTTTGAACATCTTATCATGTATCTGGTAATAGATTCTGATTTCATTTTTGGTATTTGACTACTGACACCTTCCAAACGTCACCACTCTCTCTTCATCTTCTGCCCCACATCTGGACAAACTACAAGAAAACCCAGATGCTCTTTCCATTAGTGCTAGTGGCAAGTTGCTCTGTACCAGTCAGCTTAGCACCATCCCCCAACTACTATAAAAAACCCAAGCCAGTTTCCTTTTCTCACTGTTAAGCCACTTTTAGACCTGCTTGGGAACTTTCCCTTCAAAAGCCTCATTAAATGAGTAATGAACTTTTTCATATCTTATTGGTTGTGTGTCAAATCATCACTCTTGACATCTGAACCAAATTTGGTGTGGGAGTCCATTGCTTCTCTGCAGGTGACTTAACAGTTTAGGTAGTAAGCAGGATCTTTGGATGATGACCACCACCAAGGGGGCTTTCTTCTCTTGTTCTCTGGATTTACTGCCTGCTCCTGAGTACATACTTTGAGCTGTGCTACTTTATGCTGCATTTGCTGATTCCCACAAGTCTGTGTCATATATTTAACCAATTGAAATTGGAAGTTATAGTTGGTATTCTGGGACAGATATAAGGAGTAGGCCCTCCTTAAAGTGGCCTAAGACCTATGTATGTGTCTCAAATTGAATCATTTGTCTCAATTCTGGCATAAGCCATGAATGACACCAGAATTAAGGAAACAGATCAGATTGGTTCTCATTGTATAAGCTTTCAGGGGAACAATTGATACCTTATGCATATAAGGGCCCATCAGGCAGCTACTTGTGTGAAGGAAGAGCAGTTACAATGTAGCATGGTAAAGCAAGTGGCACACCTTTCTAAATGTTGTCATATTTTATTGTTTATTGTTTTAATGTTGTCATATTTTTGCTTTTCCCTGTGACTCATCTTCTCAAACAATTCTTTATGCTCTTTCTACTATTTTTTCTCTTTTAGAAAGTATCATTTAGATGCCCTCCTCCTTTTCCTTTCCAGTGAAAAATAAAACCTAAAACCATGTCTGCATTCACTTATGCTTGAATTATTCTAACTCTGTTTTGATGTTTAAAAAAAATTTTTTCCTAGGTGCTACTGGTTAAAATATTGTACTTATCTTGTCATAGCTATATGATGCAAAATATTACCTAACATATGAGAAATTCTCTCAATGGATTAATAAACTAAAGGAAGAACATGCCTCATATTTGCAATTCACATTTATCTTTGTTTAGTTTCCATAATCATTTTTGCTTCATTTTAACATTTTCTTTAATTATTCTCCTGTATCTGACCCTTTATTTTCTGATCTGTCTCCCTATTCAGATAATCTACATACTTATACTTTGCTCTCATGTTTTACTTACTTCTCTTATTGGATGTATTATGGTATACATTGCTTTTTCCCTTTTCTAATTCTCTGACCCACAGAAACTCAGAGAAAATGACATTAATTTGAATGACAACTGAGTCTTTTATCTATTTCAAAAATGTTTCTCTAGAGAATATTTAGTGAAATTAAATTCTTTAGGTGATATTTTGCTCTATTGCAGAGGGATTTGAAATTTTTTCTGCTAAGAGTAATTTAAAGGACCAATAATTGTAATTGGAAAGGGAAGACAACTGAAAAAAATGTTTAAAATTTAAGGCTTTGAGCATTAAGCATTTATTTTTGTGTACATCTATGCCAATTAAATATGACTTTGTAAGGCTCAGAATATCTGTGTTTATTTTTAAGTTAAGAGAAACGAGAGCCTTCCTAGAGTTTTGCTGAGGTTTGAGATTCATTTTTAGATCATAGAACCCTATGAATTTTGAAAAGGAATAAAGGATCAGGAAAAGGAAGCTTAGTGGGGAAAAGGAAAAGAATATACGTTTAGATTCAGTAATAAAATAGACTTTAGTGACTGGTGGAAAGATAGCTTACATACATTCATTTTATTGGCCTGAATTATGACTTTGTATTTTATTGAATTGGTAATTCAGTTTGTGACAGAGGAATTATGAATAATTAAACTTTTTACCACAGGAGCAAATTCTTTACATTGAACATCATTGATAATAATGTAAATACTGTCAAGCATAGCAGTGGGTTTATAAGCTAAAGAAAGTGAAAAGTTGCAAAAGATGAAAGCCATGTCTAGGAATCTAGTATTAGAGGTCCTCAGGCTTAATGAAAACATTAATATGTGTGAGTAAAACTGTAATGTGTGCCAAGTCACTTCAGTTATGTCCGACTCTGTGCAACCCCATGGACTGTATAGCCCATCAGGCTGCTCTGTCCATGGAATTCTCCAGGCAAGAATACTGCAATGGGTTGCTGTTTCCTTCTCCAGGGGCTCTTCCCAATCCAAGGATTGAACCCATGTCTCTTAAGTCTCCTGCATTGGTAGGTGGGTTCTTTACCACTAGCCCCACATGGGAAGCTCAAAAATATAAAAGTTAAAAGAATGTGTTTGGGGATATTACAAACATTGTACGGTCCTGGAGATAGAATGAAGTGGATACAAGGTTAGACTGTGTCTTAAAGAGTAATCTGATTTTTATGTAAGTTTTTACTGAGAATCTACTATGTCTTTAAAAATACTTTTTTTAATTGAAGGATAATTGCTTTACAGAATTTTGTTGTTTTCTGTCAAGCCTCAACATGAATCAGCCATAGGAATACATATATCCCCTCCCTTTTGAACCTCCCTCCCATCTCCCTCCCCATCCCACCCCTGTTACAGAACCCCTGTTTGAGTTTCCTGAGCCATACAGCAAATTCCCATTGGCTATCTATTTTACACATGGTAATGTAAGTTTCCGTGTTACTCTTTCCATACATCTCACCCTCTCCTCCCCTCTCCCTGTGTCCATTAAGTTTATTCTCTATGTCTGTTTCTCCATTGTTGCCCTGTGAATAAATTCTTCAGAACCATTTTTCTAGATTCTGTATATATGCATTAGAATACGATATTTATCTTTCTCTAACTCACTTCACTCTGTATAATAGGTTCTAGGTTCATCCACCTCATCAGAACTGACTCTGCTATGTCTTATACACTATTCCACAGTTGGGGATATTAGTGATTCTTATTGTAGGTAAGAATGGTATATTGGAGTAAAACCCACCTCCTGTCATTGATAGACCCCAAGAAACAGTGACTTAGAGAACATAAACATTAACCTGGCCTGGATTTAGCCTGAGGGCTGTAGTTTTTCTAATCTCTTGTCTCGGGCATCATCAGCAACATAGAACTGAGCTAGCAAGTCTGTAATATAGCCAGTGGGAAGAGTTATGGGAGACATACTTACTTCCTTAAAACATTGACCTGATTACAACAAATATAATTCATACTCTTATTTGAATGGTGATAGGTGAGTTACCTGGATTTACCTACAAATGAGGCTGTATATGCCTGTGTTTTGAGACAGACACATGCTTGGCTACAAGCTTAATACTGTTGAAGGAAGAGGACAGCTTTTCTTTTTTTAATTTTTATTTTTACTTTACTTTACAATACTATATTGGTTTTGCCATACATTGACATGAATCCACCAGGGGTGCACATGAGTTCCCAATCCTGAACCCCTCTCCCACCTCCCACCCCATATCATCTCTCTGGATCATCCCTGTGCACCAGCCCCAAGCATCCTGTATCCTGTGTTGAACATAGACTGGCAATTCATTTCTTACATGATAGTATACATGTTTCAGTGCCAATCTCCCAAATCATCCCACCCTCTCCCTCCCTCAGAGTCCAAAAGTCCGTTCTATACATCTGTGTCTCTTTTGCTGTCTCACATACAGGGTTATCATTACCGTCTTTCTAAATTCCATATATATGTGTTAGTATACTATATTGGTGTTTTTCTTAAGCTTAACACTGTTGAAAGAAGGGGACAGCTTTTAATGAACAAATTCTGTCTCTGCTTCAGAGTTGGCCCTTTTTGCTGTTACATTCTTCCTTATTAAGTGTGTGTATCTGCACCGTAAAACCAGGCATAAAGAATTGAATCATAGATATATATTTACTGTTTGTAATGGTAAAGCTAATTCAGGATGACTGAGGCTACAATATATTTCTGTACATAAATATATTTAGGGCACAGTGGTTAATAGAGAAAGCAGAGAGATTAAGATTTATAGATGAAGGATAATAAGAATCTAGACTCAGAAATATTTTTTAGCCACATGGTTTGTCACTTTGTTCTTCTAACACCTATTATGTAGTTCTGCTACATGTTCAGAACAGCATATTTCAGTTTGAATCTCATCTTCCCCAATTACTAAGCATGATTTGGGCACATTACTTAACTCTTCTGTGGCTCAGTTTCCTCATCTGTAAAGTAGGGACAATAATAACATTAATAGCAAAAAGTTATGTTGATGTTGAAATGAGTTAGAACAATGGCTGAGACATCTAAATTCTATTGTTTATCAGACAGTAAATGTAATGTAAGGGCTTATTTTATTATTGCATATTATTTCATATAAAGAGATTATTATATATATTCTTATTTTATATATTTATCTATATTTATTATTACATTTATATAGAACCTCTCCCATTTCTCTGTGTTCATCTTGTATCCACTCTATCATCCCTTCTGTGTTTTGCTAACTGTTCTTTGTGTATTTTATTTTCTAGATCAGCATATTGGTTTTGAAACATCAAAACAGGGAATATCTGAAGATGTTTCAGTCTGGTTTGAGGGAATTCGTCTCTTCCCAAGAGATGACCTATATTCCATTTTAGAAGAATTTTGGCAAGATGATAAACAGACAGGAAGAGATAAGGAAAACCAGAACAAACATTTAAGTCCTATCATCTTCACCAACAAGGATACACTAGCTAATAAGGGGAACTGTGACTATGATAAAGACATTGGGAAAAAATTTCATGTAAACACAAACCTTGTTCCTTCAAGAAAAAGACTCCATAACTATGACTCATTTCAAAAGAGTTTGAAGCCTATTGTAAGCTTATGTAATTGTAATAGAAACAATGCAACAGAAAATTTTGATAAGGTTATTGGATATGGTAATACTTTTACTCATATGAATTCTCATACAGAAATGAATGCTTGTGAATATAATCAATGTAAGAAACTTCTGAGTAAGCAAGCTCTCATTCAGCATCAAAAACATCATAGTAGGGAGGACTTCCATTTATTTTCTGATTGTGTAAAACTCTCTACCCATAAGACACACCTTTTTGCACATCAAAGGATTTATACTGAAGAGAAACATCATGAGTGCACCAAATGTGACATGATCTTCACTCAGAAGTCCCAATCTGCTGTGCCTCAGGTTTATACAAGAGAAAAATCCTATGTAAGCATTGAATATGGGAAGACATTTTCCCTCAACTCAAACCATGAGAAAACTCCTCATACTGAGGAGACTGACTATAAATGCAGTTTACATGGAAAAGCCTTTTTCAAGAAGTTAGATCTGTTCAGACTCCAGAGAATTCCTACTGGAGGAAAAAACTCCTGTGATTACAGTGAATGTGGAAAAAATGTCTCTCGCAATTCAAATCTCAGTATACACAAAAAAGCTCATACTGGCAAGAAACACTTTGAATGTATTGAGTGTGGAAAATCTTTCACAAGAAAATCAACACTAAGTATGCATCAGAAAATTCACACAGGAGAAAAACCATATGTATGTACTGAATGTGGGAAAGCCTTTATCCGAAAGTCACATTTTATTACACATGAGAGAATTCATACTGGAGAGAAACCTTATGAATGCAATGACTGTGGGAAGTCCTTTATAAAGAAGTCACAACTCCATGTGCATCAGCGAATTCACACAGGGGAGAATCCCTTCATATGTTCAGAATGTGGGAAAATCTTCACTCACAGGACAAATCTCATTATACACCAGAAAATTCATACTGGTGAGAGACCCTATGTATGTACTGAATGTGGGAAGGCCTTTACTGACAGGTCAAATCTCATTAAACATCAAAAAATTCATACTGGAGAGAAACCCTATAAATGCAGTGACTGTGGGAAATCATTCACCTGGAAGTCACGGCTCAGGATACATCAGAAATGTCACACTGGAGAGAGACATTATGAATGCAATGAGTGTGGGAAAGCATTTATTCAGAAATCAACACTGAGTATGCACCAGAGAATTCATAAAGGAGAAAAGCCCTATGTTTGCACTGAATGTGGGAAGGCCTTCTTCCACAAGTCACATTTTATTACACATGAGAGAATTCATACTGGAGAGAAACCTTACGAATGCAGTGACTGTGGCAAGTCTTTCACAAAGAAGTCACAACTTCATGTACATCAGCAAATTCACACAGGAGAGAAACCCTACAGATGTGCTGAATGTGGCAAGGCTTTCACGGACAGATCAAATCTCTTTACACACCAGAAAATTCATACTGGCGAGAAACCCTATAAATGTGGTGACTGTGGAAGAGCCTTCACTCGAAAGTCAGGCCTCCATATACATCAGCAGTCTCATACTGGAGAAAGACATTATGAGTGTAGTGAATGTGGGAAGGCCTTTGCACGAAAATCAACACTCATTATGCATCAGAGAATCCATACAGGAGAGAAACCTTATATTTGTACTGAATGTGGGAAGTCGTTCATCCAGAAGTCACATTTAAATCGACATAGGAGAATTCATACTGGAGAAAAACCCTATAAATGCAGTGACTGTGGGAAGGCTTTTATTAAGAAGTCACAACTCCTTGAACATCACCGAATTCACACAGGAGAGAAACCTTATATGTGTACTGAATGTGGAAAGGCCTTCTCCATCAGATCAAATCTTATTAAACACCAGAAAATTCATACTAAACAGAAACCTTATAAATCTAGTGACTTTAGGAAAGACTTTAACTGGAAAGCACAATTCAGTGTACATCAGAAATCTAATACTGAGGAAGTAGAATGCCCAGTGCCACAATCATGGGGTAGGGATACAAAGTTGTGAGGAGCTATAGCTTGACTAAGAAGCAAGGGGTAACCCAATACAATTTTCCTCTAGTCAGAAGTATGAATATCTGGATCTCATAGCTTATGTCCAGTTTTATACATATGGGCAGACACTTTGGAGAAAGTGTTTAAGCAGTGATTAAGGGCATGCTTGTTTACTTGACAGATGCTGGGATTTTTAAGCACCTGCAGATAATAGTACATGTGCAAGGAGATGACTTGCCAATAGTTCTTATTTCATGTTTTGGATAAGCAGCTTTATAAATCAGGGCTGTTGAGTTGTTCATGCCCTGTATAAGCAAAAATATTCAATGTTGACCAAAGGAATTTCTTGAGTAGATTTCCAAGAAAATTTTTCGTTGTCCAAGCACTCTATGGACACTGAAATCAAGGCAACAGTGTAGACAATTCAGATGTATAATAAAAAGAATCTAGACGTTTTTGTGAAAATTACATTAAAGATACAAAGATGGACTCTACTTTTTTCTTTGGGACATCACTATTATTTATAGCTTACAATGTTTATTAGTGTGTGGAAATTTGGATTAATAAGTTTAAAATTTATAATTTGACTTCGAGATTGGCAAAAACCACAGACTTACTTGAATATTCACAGGCATCTTTAGGTAACTAACATGTTCCCTTGTTTATTAATTCCCTACCATGGCAGCAGGTAACTCATGCCCAAGAGGTGTAAAGTGCTCCCAGACTATATCTCAAAAGTGATCAATGATGTAAGCAGCAGCTCCAAAGATTACCTGTTACACTATAGCTGGTTCTGAGATCATGAAAGTCAGCCACAAGTTACAGATTTGGCACTCTGGATTCTCATTGTCTTTTACAGAAACCTCTTCTTTTTGAATTATTTCTTTTTCTAAAGAGACAAGAAAGTGAGTTTTAAAACCTAGAATTCTTTCCTTCCAATTTTGTTAATGCATCCTCTGCTTATTTATTACATACTAAGTTTATTGTGGTGGTGGTTCAGTCATGTCCCACTCTCTGCAACTGCATGGACTAGAGCACACCAGGCTCCACTCTCTCCCATTATCTTCCAGAATGGGCTAAACTTCATGTCCATTGAGTTGAGGATGCTAGCTAACTATCTCTGTCAACCCATTCTCCTTTTGCCTTCAGTCTTTCCAGCATCAGGGTCTTTTCCAGTGAGTCAGCTCTTCATATCAAATGACCAAAGTACTAGAACTTCAACTTCAGCATCAGTCCTTCCAATGAATCTTCAGGGTTGGTTTTCTTTAGGATTGACTGGTTTGATCTTCTTGCTGTCCAAGGGACCCTCAAGATTGAGTCTTCTCCAGCACCACAGTTCAAAAGCATCAATTCTTTGGCGCTCAGCCTTTTTTATGGTTCAACTCTCGTATCTGTACATGACTACTGGAAAAACCATAGCTTTGGCTGAGCAGACCTTTGTTGGCAAAGTGATGTCTCTGCTTTTTAATATGCTGTCTAGATTTGTCATAGCTTTCTTTCCAGGAGCAAGTGTCTTAACTTCATGGTTGCAGTCACCGTCTGCAGTTATTTAGGAGCCCAAGAAAATAGAATCTGTTATTGCTTCCATTTTATCCCCTTCTAATTGCCATGAAATGATGGGACAAGATACCATGATGTTAGTTTTTTGAATGTTGAGTTCAGGCTAGATTGAAACCTTTCACCCTCATCAAGAGGCTCTTTAGTTTCTCATCATTTTCTGTCATTAGAGTGGTATCTGCATGTCTGAGATTGTTGGTATTTCTCCAACCAGTCTTGATTCCAGCTTGTGATTCATCCCATCTGGCATTTCACATCATGTACCCTGCATGCATATGAGTTAAATAAGCGGGGTGACAATATACAACCTTGTCATACTCTTCTGAATTTTGAACCAGTTGTTCCATGTCTAACTGTTGCTTCCTGGCCCACATACAGGTTTCTCAGGAGACAGGTAAGGTGGTCAGGAAATCCCATCTCTTTAAGAATTTTCCAGTGTGTTGTGTTGTGATCCACACAAACAAAGGCTTTAGTGTACTCCATAAAGCAGAAATAGATGTTTTTTCTGGAATTCCCTTGCTTTCTCCATGATCCAATGGATGCTGGCAATTTGATCTCTGGTTCCTCTACTTCTTCAAAACCCAACTTGGACATCTGGAAATTCTCAGTTCATGCACTGCTGAAGCCTAGCTTGAAGAATTTTGAATATAACCTTACTAACATGTGAAATGAGTACAATTGTATCATAGTTTAAGCATTGTTTGGCATTGCCCTTCTTTGTGATTAGGCTAGACGGTAAAGAATCTGCCTGCAATGCAGGAGACCTGGGTTTGATCTCGGGGTTGGGAAGATCCCCTGGAGAAGGGAAGGGCTACCCACTCCAGTACTCTTCTCTGGTGAATTCCGTGGACAGAGGTGGACTATAGGCCATCGCATTGCAAAGAGTCAGACACGACTGTGCAACTGACACTTTCATACACACTTTCTTTGTGATTGGAATAAAAGTTGACCTTTTCCAGTACCATGGCCACTGCTAAGTATTCCAAATTTGCTGACATGTTGAATGCAGCACTTTAACAGCATCATCTTTTAGGATTTGAAATAGCTCAGCTGGAATTCTGTCACTTCCACTAGCTTTGTTTATAATAATGCTTCCTAAGGCCCACTAGACTTCACACTCCAGGATGTCCTGCTCTAGGTGAGTCACCACACCATTGTGATTATCCAGGTAATTAAGACCTTTCTTGTATGATTCTGTGCATTTTTGCCACTTCTCAACCTCTTCTGCTTCTGTTAGGTCCTTACATTTTCTGTCCTTTATAGTGCCCATCTTTGCATGAAATGTTCCCTTGATATCTCCAGTTTTCTTGAGATCTCTAGTCTTTCCCATTTTATTGTTTTCCTCTATTTCTTTGCATTGTTCATTTAAGAAAGCCTTCTTATCTCTTCTTGATATTCTCTGCATTGAATTGGGTATATCTTTGCCTTTCTTGCCTTTCACTTCTCTTCTTTCCTCAGCTATTTGTAATACCTCCTCAGACAACCATTTTGCCTTCTTGAATTTCTTTTTCATTGGGATTGGTGTGATCACAGCTTCCTGACCAGTGTTAGAAACCTCTATCCTTAGTTCTTCAGGCACTCTGTCTACCAGAGCTAATCCCTTGAGTTTATTTGCCTCCTCCATTGTATAATCATAAGGGATTTGATTTAGGGATTTGATTAACCACTTAAATGGCCTAGTGGTTTTTCCCTACTTTCTTCAATTTAAGTCTGAATTTTGCAATTAGGAGCTCATGATCTGAGTCACAGTCAGCTCCATGTCTTGATTTTGCTGACTGTATAGAGCTTCTCCATCTTTGGCTGCATAATCAATCGGATTTCAGTATTAATCATCTGGTGATGTCCATGTGTAGTGTTATCTCTTAGGTTTTTGGGAAAGGGTCTTTTCTATGACCAGCGTGTTCTCTTGATAAAACTGTTAAGCTTTGCCCTGCCTCCTTTTGTGCTCCAAGGCCAAACTTGCCTGTTATTCTGGTTATCTGTTGACTTCCTACTTTTGTATTCCAGTGCCCTATGATAAAAAGGACATCTTTTTTGATATTAGTTTTAAGGTCTTGTTGGTTTTCATAGAATCAGTGAACCTCAGCTTCTTTGGCATTAGTGATTGAGGCATAGCCTTGTGTTACTGTGATGTTGAATGGTTTTTCTTGGACACAATGGACATCATTCTATCATTTTTGAGGCTGCACCCAAAATGCAGACTGTTCTGTTTCAGACTGTTCTGTTGACTATGAGAGCTACTGTATTTCTTCTTCCTGTCCATTTTAGTTCACTGATTCCTAAGGTGTTGATGTTCACTCTTGCCATTTCCTACCTGACCATGGCCAATTTATCTTGATTCATGGACCTAATACTCCAGGTTGCTATGCAATATTTACTGTTCTTACAGCGTTGGACTTCATTTTACCACCAGGCTCATCCACAGCTAAGCATGGTTCCTCCTTTGGCCCAGCCATTTCATTCTTTCTGGAGCTATTAGTAATTGCCCTCTGCTTTCCCCCTATAGCATATTGAACACCTTTTAACCTGGGGGACTCATCTTCCCATGTCATACCTTATTGCCTTTTCATACTGTCCATGGGGTTCTCTGGCAAGAATACTGGAATGAGTTGCCCTTTTCTTCTCCAGTGGACCGTGTTTTGTCAGAACTTTTCACTATGGCTCATCCATCTTGGGTGGCTCTGCATGGCATGTTTCATAGCTTCATTCAGTTATGCAAGCCCCGTCATCACAACAAGGCTATGATTCATGAAGAGGATATATTAGGTTCAGTTCAGTTCAGTTCAGTTCAGTCGCTCAGTCGTGTCCTACTCTTTGCGACCCCATGAATTGCAGCATGCCAGGCCTCCCTGTCCACCAACTCCTGGAGTTCACTCAGACTCACGTCCATCGAGTCCGTGATGCCATCCAGCCATCTCATCCTCGGTCGTCCCCGTCTCCTCCTGCCCCCAATCCCTCCCAGCATCAGAGTCTTTTCCAATGAGTCAACTCTTCACATGAGATGGCCAAAGTACTGGAGTTTCAGCTTTAGCATCATTCCTTCCAAAGAAATCCCAGGGCTGATCTCCTTTAGAATGGACGGGTTGGATCTCCTTGCAGTCCAAGGGACTCTCAAGAGTCTTCTCCAACACCACAGTTCAAAAGCATCAATTCTTTGGCACTCAGCCTTCTTCACAGTCCAACTCTCACATCCATACATGACCACAGGAAAAACCATAGCCTTGACTAGACGGACCTTAGTCGGCAAAGTAATGTCTCTGCTTTTGAATATGCTATCTAGGTTGGTCATAACTTTCCTTCCAAGGAATAAGTGTCTTTTAATTTCATGGCTGCAGTCACCATCTGCAGTGATTACCATGAGGCAATTGTCTTGCATTTGAGTTTGTGTTCTTAGAAGAAAGTTGCAATGGCAACCCACTCCATCACTCTTGCCTGGAGAATCCCATGGATGGAGGAGCCTGGTGGGCTGCAGTCCATGGGGTTGCAAAGAGTTGGACTCGACTGAGCAACTTCACTTTCACTTTTCACTTTCACACATTGGAGAAGGAAATGGCAACCCACTCCAGTGTTCTTGCCTGGAGAATCCCAGGGACGGTGGAGCCTGGTGGGGTGCCATCTGTGGGATCTCACAGTCGGACACGACCGAAGTGACTTAGCAGCACATTTGAAAGAGTATTCCTATCTCCTCTTAATCTCTACAAATTGATTTTAATTAATTTTATCTCAAATCCTCTATTTCTAAAAAACTTTTTTTGTTTTTTTATTCTATTAAGTACTGAATGAAGTGTGTTCTAGTCTTCCAGAGTAATTGTGAATCTGTTTCTCCTTATACCAGTGTTCATTTTATGTATTTTAAGTCTTTGGTTCTACATCCATTTACATTTAGACTTGTTATACTCTTTCTGGTTAATTGAAACTTAGTGAAGTGAAGTGAAGTGAAGTTGCTCAGTCTGACTCTTTGCAACCCCATAGACTGTAGTGTACCAGGCTCCTCTGTCCATGGGATTTTCCAGGCAACAGTACTGGAGTGGATTGCCATTTCCTTCTCCAGGGGATCTTCCCAACCCAGGGCTCGAACCCAGGTCCCCCGCATTGTAGACAGATGCTTTACCATCTGAGCCACCATAAATGCAGACACATAACAGGTACTCAACTCAGTCTCAGAGCCTGAAGTTGTCAGTTTTTAGAACCAAACCATGATTCTCTCCTTAGTATCATCCTGTCTTGCATCAGACTTACAGACCCTAAAATCTGAGTTGACAAAATTAAAATGATATCATCCAACTGGCATGAGGCACAACGATGGATTTATATTCCTCTTTATCTCTAGTCATGCTTTTTGTCTCAAATTTTACTATGTAAGATATTAATCCACTATGCATACTTCACTTATTAAGGACTAATGTAAATTAGTACTCACCATTTTCTTTGTAAGATGAATAGAACATTGTTATTTCCTTTTTGACTTATATGGTATTGATGTCATGCATTTTAATTCTATATGTATTTGACATGTTCAATCATTACTATTTCATTAATCATTACTGTTTCAATATTCACTTAAATTAATGCACATATTTACCCTTTTTGTTACTTATCTTGTCCTTTAATTTTCCTTCTTGAATCTCTTTTCTTCTGACTGAACAACAGCCTTTAGTATTTCTTTTAGTGTATGTTTGCTGGGGACAAATTGTTTTCATTTGTTGGAAAATGTCTTAATTTTGCTTTCATTTTTAAAAGATGCTTTTACTGAGTTTAGAATTCTAAGTTTTATTTTCTATTAGTATTTTGAGATATTTTGTTATGATTTGTCTTTCATTGTTTTGTTGAAAATTAAGCTTTCAATCTAGTTATCTTTGAAGGTTATGTTCCTTTTAAAATTCTTTTCTCTCACTCCTTGAAAATCTATGTCTTTGTTTTAGGCTGTCAACAGTTTGACAGTGATATGCTTAGGTATGATGTTATATGTATTCTGCTTGGGATTTGCAGTCTTTTTTAAAAATCTGTAGCTTAGTGGGGTTTTTTGCATACTTGGGGAAATTTTTAGTTATTATTTATTCAAATTATGCAGTTACTTGATTATCTTCCATCTCTTCTCCTAGTGATGACCCTATTGTCTAGATTCCTTGTTAGCCCTTTTCTATTGGTTGTTTTTTCTATTGGGTTTTGGTGATATCTTGTTTTCTCATATAACTTGTGATTGTAGATGAACAGCTTAGATACTATATATTAAAAATTGTAGATATAATTAGATGGTCTGGATGATATCATCTTTCAGAGAGGGTTTGTCTTTGCTTTTAACAGGTGAACAGTCTGGGAACACGAGTAGTCCCTGATTGCCTTCATCCAATCATATATTGAGATTATTTGAAACTGGGTTTCAGTCCCTGTGAAGGCTTCTTTATTTTTTTTCACTCTTATTCTTAGGGGATACTCTTCAAGACTTAGGTCTTTGAGAGATTTACCAGGCCTCTCCTCCACTGAAGGACCTTAATTCTACTTTTGTCCATTTGTTGTCTGGTCTCTAAGTCATGTCTGACTCTTTTGCAACCCCAGGGACTGTTGCCTGCCAGGCTCTTCTGATTTCCCAGGTAAGAATAACTGGAGTGGGTTGCCATTTCTTTCTTCAGGGGATCATCCTGACCCAGGGATAAAATCTGTATCTCCTGCATTGGCAGGCAGATTTTTATCAACTGAGCCTCCTGGAAAGCTCTTCATTCCTTTCAGTTCAGTTCAGTTCAGTCGCTCAGTCATGTCCAACTCTTTGCGACCCCATGAAGTGCAGCACTCCAGGCCTCCCTGTCCATCACCAACTCCCAGAATTCATCCAGACTCATGTGCATCGAGTCAGTGATGCCATCCAGCCATCTCATCCTCGGTCATCCCCCTCTCCTCCTGCTCCAATCCCTCCCAGCATCAGGGTCTTTTCCAATGAGTCAGCTCTTCGCATGAGATGGCCAAAGTATTGGAGTTTCAGCCTCAGCATCAGTCCCTCCAATGAACACCCAGGACTGGTCTCCTTTAGGATGGACTGGTTGGATCTCCTTGCAGTCCAAGAGACTCACAAGAGTCTTCTCCAGCACCACAGTTCAAAGGCATCAATTCTTTGGCGCTCAGCTTTCTTCACAGTCCACCTCTCACATCCATACATGACCACTGGAAAAACCATAGCCTTGACTAGATGGACCTTTGTTGGCAAAGTAGTATCTCTGCTTTTTAATGTGCTGTCTAGGTTGGTCATAACTTTTCTTCCAAGGAGTAAGTGTCTTTTAATTTCATAGGTGCAATCACCATCTGCAATGATTTTGGAGGCCCCCCCCCAAATAAAGTCAGCCACTGTTTCCACTGTTTCTCCATCTATTTCCCACGAAGTGATGGGACCGGATGCCATGATCTTCGTTTTCTGAATGTTGAGCTTTAAGCCAACTTTTTCACTCTCCTCTCACTTTCATCAAGAGGCTTTTTAGTTTCTCTTCACTTTCTGCCATAAGAGTGGTGTCATCTGCATATCTGAGGTTATTGATATATTTTCCCAGCAATCTTGATTCCAGCTTGTGTTTCTTCTAGCCCAACAGTTTGACAGTGATATGCTTAGGTATGAAGTTATATGTATTCTGCTTGGGATTTGCAGTCTTTTTTAAAAACCTGTAGCTTAGTGGGGTTTTTTGCATACTTGGGGAAATTTTTAGTTATTATTTCTCATGATGTACTCTGCATATGAGTTAAATAAGCAGGGTGACAATATACAGCCTTGACGTACTCCTTTTCCTATTTGGACCCAGTGTGTTGTTCCATGTCCAGTTCTAACTGTTGCTTCCTGACCTGCATATAGGTTTCTCAAGAGGCAGGTCAGGTGATCTGGTATTCCCATCTCTCTCAGAATTTTGCACAGTTTATTGTGATCCACACAGTCAAAGGCTTTGGCATAGTCAATAAAGCAGAAATAGATGTTTTTCTGGAACTCTCTTCCTTTTTCGATCATCCAAGTCACATAAATTTGTCGAAAGGCTGTGTTAATCTTCTGTTGTCCAATATTTGCTTTAAGAATTAACAGACACCTCTCTTTAAAAAAAGTGTTCCAAATTCCAGAGGTTATGTCTCATCTCAGGGCTTCCCAAGTGGTGCTGCTGGTAAAGAACCCACCTGTCATTGCAGTAAATGCAGGAGATGAGGGTTTGATCCCTGGGTCAGGAAGATCCCCTGGAGAAGGAAATGGCAACCCACTCCAGTATTTTTGCCTGTAGAATCCCATGGACAGAGGAGCCTGGCAGGCTATGGTCCATAAGGTTGCAAAGAGTCAGACACAATTGAAGTGACTTAGCACACACAAACATCTTATCTCTAATTCCTACAATTTCTCACTTCCTTTGTAGCTCTCCAATACTATCACAAAATTAAACATATTTAATATTTTCTTCCACCTTTTTTAATTCACAGAGGGAGTGCTGGTACAGACTACCTACACTGCCATTAGCAGGAAATTTCAATTTATTGAGATAGCTGTTTCTGGAATGCAGAGTCCAGAAATATATATATACATAAATTACCAAAACTTTCCAACTAACATAAAAATGAAAGTGCTGTGATTTGTAACATGACTTTAGTCCCAATTTTTGTTGTAGAACTTGTCATTCACTCTTGTGTTAAACACTTTATAAAATAATATGAGAAAATTTCTGGTGGTATAAAATTTTATTATAGTAATTGTCACTTTAGCAAAAGGAGGAGATTGGCAAGGAGTCTCTTAGATTTCTTTTTTGAGAGTATGTTTTTATTTTCTTTGGATGATTAATAGAAAATTAAGTTAATGAAAACTAGTGTTGGAGTCAGTGACTTAAAAATATTGAGTTGGCCAAAATGTTTGTTTTTCCATGCAATAGTATGGAATAACCCAAATGAACTTTTTGGTCAACCCAGAAAGATGATTTTCAACCTTTTTATTTTCAGATACATTAAAAAAATACAGTTTATATGACTAAGACCCTCACCCCCCAAAAAGAGACACTTTTCTTTTTATAAACATACTGTTAATTCCTAGGACAAAGGAAGACTGTTTTGTGGGCCTCCTTGTATCTCAAGGAATACTTGGGAATTAACTGAGGAATGGATGATGGAAAATTATCAGTGGAATGTGAGAACTAAATCTTAAGTAGGTAAATCCCAAGGTCAGTATAAACTCATTGAGGGAAATGTAGGGTACAGACTTGACTAGGGAAAGTAGTGTGAGTTAGCCATATCTTTTAATGACAGTACTATAATACAATTCATTTGTATTTACAGCAAAACTATTTTAAGACAGCTTAAAATACAAATTTTTAAATTAAAGTGCAGTTTATGTTAATTTTTCAAAAAAGAATCTTGTTCTATTAATTCAGTAAGTATGAGAACGCTTTCACTCAAACCAATATTTATGCATCAGATAATTCATAGGGGAGAGAACTTTGTCTGATTAAATTTGACTAGAAGTGCATTCATAAATTATACTTCATTGGAGAAACTCATTTTGGAGGGAAAAACCTATAAAAACAGTAACTAGAGAACTCCACAGTTGGAAGTTATCAGAAATTTTCTGTTAGAGGAAGATTAATGCACTAAATGGAATATTTTCTTTCATAAATCAGTTTTCAGTATTCTGTATTTATACACAAGTAAAATTGTCTATTTCTTAAAAGTGAGAAAGTTTTCTCACACAAGTCAGAATTATAAATTATTCATTTATAATTTATGTAATTTATAATTATATTTTTTAAAAGGCTTCCCTGGTAGCTCAGATAGTTAAGAATCCACCTGCAATGCAGGAGACCTGGGTTGGGAAGACCCCCTGGAGGAGAGCATGGCAACCCACTCCAGTATTCTTGCCTGGAGAATCCCCATGGACAGAGGAGCCTGGTGGGCTAATCCATGGGGATGCAAAGAGTTGGACATAACTGAGTGACTAACCATACACAATAGAGAGGCCCTATGATTATTGTAATTTGTATATGTCTTTGTCCATGAGTTACACCTTACTGACAACAGATAAATAACCAAGAAAAGTAAATCTTCTAAGAATATATAATTTTCTTAAAATACCACAAAATTAATACTAGGAGGAAACTATATATTTGATACAGTGGAAGAAGTCTTCCTCTAGAAGCAATTTTTCATCTTGTTTATTGCTTTGATTTCATGCTCATGTCTGTAGAACAAGTGAGGATAAATAGGCCAGTCCAAAAATTGCCTCTCTTTTAATTAAAAACACACACACATGTGCATACATGCAAAACTTTATTAAGTGTGACATATTTTGTCTCTTGAATTGTATACTTTCTCCATTCTCAGTAACTCCAGCCATCAACAGTCTGTCAACAGATAAGCAATATTGATGAGCTTCTTATATTTTTCTTTTTACACATGATCACATATGGACAACTTAATATGTTATTTGTGCACACGTATGTGTGTTTTCTGGAGAAGGAAATGGTAACTCACTCCAGTATTCTTGCCTGGAGAATCCCATGGATGGAGAAGCCTGGTAGGCTACAGTCCACGGGGTCGCAAAGAGTTGGACACGACTGAGCTACTTCACTCACTCATGTGTGTTTTCATTATCTTAATTAGAATTATACATGCATTTTGGCATCTTTTGCACTCAATAGTACTTTTAACCAGCTGAAGAGCCCATGGTATGGACATGCCATATTTTTTTCAACCACTTGCCACTGTTTATTGACAGTTTTGTCACAAGTAAAACTGATCCACCAGCCTCAAGAGGTGGCACAGAAAACAGGTTACAGGACAGCATAATTATGCTCTTACATACTAGAGCCTTCTTTTCCCTTGTAAAAATGAGATTGATGGATTGAATTATGTTTTCTTATTTTAATAGAGGTTGCCAGATTTCTCTTGAATAAGACTAATATTTCATAATTCTAATAGTATAAAAATGTGCCCTTCTCCTCTATTAAAAGTAGCTATTATTCTTTAACCTTGAGGAATTTTATGATTTCAAAGTGATAACTAGTTTTATTTTAATGGACATATTGATATACCTGTTTAAAAGTTCCCTTACCACTTTGCTAATTTGCAGGTTGTCTTTATAAACTGTTCAGAAATTTTGCTTTTTGGATTGTCTTGTCAGTATGTTACAGCTCTTTATATACTAAATGTAGTAACTTTAAAAAAAACTTATTGTCTCTTGACTTTGTATATGATAGTTCTCATTCACAAGTAATTTTTACATGTTTAAATATACCCGTCTCTTCTTTCATAGTTTCTGAATTTCTAGTCCTAGTTAAGCTTTATATATTACAGCAAGTCCCCTACTTATGAATGAGTTCCATTCTGAGCGTGTGTTTGTAAGTCAATTTGTTCACAGAACACTTTTCCCTGACATCTTTTCTCACGGAATGGTACAATATGTCCAGGAATCATGCTTTTGTAACCCTGGGAATTGGGCCCTGATGCTAAAACCTGTATTTTTCACCTTAGGAAGCTGGAAATATGCGACCTCATCCTGCCAGGAAAACCCACTGCTTCATTTTTCTTTTCATTGCAACAGCTTTGGTTGAGTTGTTTATTTTTCTGAAAGAAACGGGCTCTTTGCCACTTCTTGCTGGGAAGTCCCATGACTACTATTTCACTTAGTGTCACAGCAGGTATGGCAGTCAACACTCAAATAACACTTTCCTCTGACCTATTTTCTCATGGAAAGGTACAGTGTGTCTTAGGAATGTCTTTAAACAGTTCTGAAACTGCCGGGAAACATGATTTTGTGAACCTGGGAATTGGGGCCTGATGGCAAAAGAAGTATTTTCCCACTGTGAAAGCTGGATAGTTTCAGCCTCAAAGCTGCCAGAAAAACACAATCTCATTTGTCTCATTAAAGCAATAGCTTTGGTTAAATTTTGGTTTTATGAAAGCGGCAGGCTCCTTCCGACTTCAGGCAGGGAAGGCACCTGGCAGCATCGTTTCACCTAATGAGAATAACAACAGGTATGGAGATCAACTCTCAGAGAACAATCTCCCCTGACAGCTTTTCCCATGGAATGGTACAGTGTGTCCTAGGTGTGTCTTTACACAACTCTGAAGCTGCCAGGAAACATGCTTTTGTGAAACTGGGAATTGGGCCCTTTATGGTAAAACATGTATTTTCCACATTTATAAGCTGGATTATTCGAGCCTCAAACCTGCCAGAAAAACACACTGGTTCATTTTTCTCTTCATCACAGCAACAGTTTTGGTTAAGTTTTTGAGTTTTCCAAAAGAAGCATGCTGCTTGCCACTTCTTGTTGGGAGGTTGTCTGACTGTACAAAATCACCTAGTCAGGGTAACAACAGATATGGCAGTCAACACTCACAGAACACTGCCCTGACAACCTTTTTCATGGAATGGTCCAATGTGTCATAGGTGTGTCTTTACACAACTCTGAAACAGCCAGGAAGCATGCTTTTGTGAACCTGGGAATTGGGCCCTTATGGTAAAAGTTGTATTTTTCACCATTGGAAGCTGGATAATTCCAGCCTCAAACCTGCCAGAAAAACACACTGGTTCATTTTTCTCTTCAATACAATAGCTTCTGTCAAATTTTGGAGTTTTCTTAAAAAAAAAAAAAAAAAAACACAACAGGCTGCTTGTCACTTCTTGCTGGGAAGTCACATAACAGCACCATTTCAGAGTAACAGCAGTACCTAATCAGGGTAAAAGCAGGTATGGCAGTCAACATTCACAGAACACTCTCCTCTGACCTGTTTTCTCATGGAATGGTACAGTGTATCCTATGAGGTCTTTACACAGTTCTGAAACTACAGGAAAGCATGATTTTGTAAATCTGGGAACTGGGAACTTATGGCAAAAGAAGTATTTCCCCCAGTATAAGCTGCATAGTTGCAGCCTTAAACTTGCAAGAAAAACATACTTCTTCATTTTTCTTTTCATTACAACTGCTTTGTTCACAATGTTGAGTTTTCTGAAATAAAAAGCATGCTTCCAACTTTTTGCTGGGAAGTCATCTGACAGTAAAATTTCACCTAATCAGAGTAACAACAGGTATGGCAGTCAACACCCATAGAACACTATCCCCTGACATCTTTTCTCAAGAAGTGGTACATTGTTTCATAGGAGTGTCTTCTTTACAGAACTCTGAAAATGCAGGGAAACATGTTTTTGTGAACCTGGGAATTGGTGCCTGATGGCAAAGTGTTTTCTCATTGTGAAAACGGAATAGTTGCAGCCTCGATTTGGCCAGAAAAACACACTGGTTCATGTCTCTCTTTATTATAACAACAGCTTTGGTTTAGTTTTTCAGTTTTCTGAAAGAAACAGACTGTTTGCCACTTCTTGCTGGGAAGTCTTCTTTTTTTAAAAAATTAATTAATTAATTAATTTATTTATTTTAATTTATTTATTTTTTATTTTACTTTACAATTCTGTATGGTTTTGCCAGGGAAGTCTTCTGACAGGATAGATTCTTTGATTAGGGTAACAACAGCTTTGGCAGTCAACCCTTAAAGAACACTCTCCCCTTACATCTTATCTCAATTGGAATGGTACAGTGTGTCCTACCTGTGTGTTTACACAACTCTGAAACAGCCAGAAAACATGCCTTTGTGAACCTGGGAATTGTGCCCTTATGGTAAAAGCAATATTTTCCACCTGTGGAAGCTCTATAATTGCAGCCTCATTCTGCCTGAAAACCACACTGGTTCATTTTTCTCTTCATTCACAAACAGCTTTGGACAAGTTTTTGAGTTTAATGAAAGAAACAGCCTGCTTGCCACCTCTTGCTGGGAAGTCGCCTGACAGTACAGTTTCACCTAATCAATGTAACAACAGCTATGGCAGTCAACACTCAAAGAACACAGAACATTCTTCCCTGAACTTGTTCTCATGGAGTGGTACAGTTTCCTACATGTGATTTACAAAACTCTTTACAATGTAGGAAAATATGTTTTTTTTAAAACATGGGACCTGGGGTCTAATGGTTAAAGAATTATTTTCCAGCTGTGAGAGGTCAGTAGTTGCAGCCTCAGCCCTGCTAGAAAATCACACTCATTCATCTCTCTATTCATCATAGCAACAGTGTTGGTCTAGTTTTTCTGTTTTCTGAAAGAAACAGGCTGCTTGCCACTTCTTCCTGTGAAGTCCTCTGACAGGACAGATTCACTAATCAGGGTAACAACAGGTATGGCAGTCAACACTCACAGAACACACTCCCCGACCTCTTTTCTCATGGAATGGTACATTGTGAATTTCTCCATATTTCAGCACGGAAACTGGGGGCACAGATTTTCCTGCCTGAAGTACGAAATTTTCCATATTTTAGCCCAAAACCTGTGGTGCAGATTTTCCTGCCTGAAATATGAAATTCTCCATATGTCATCCAGGAAAATTGGGGTGCAGGTTTTCCTGCAAGAAATGTCAAATTCTCCATACTTCATGCAGGAAAATTGAGGTGCAGATTTTCCTGCCTGAAGTGTGAAACTCCCCATATTTAATTCAGGAAAACTGGGGTGCAGAATTTCCTGCCTGAAATGTGAAATTCTCCATATTTCATCCAGGAACGCTGGGGTGCAGATTTTCCTGCCTGAAATAGGAAATTCTACAAATTTCATCCAGAAAAATTGGGGCTTAGATAAAAATATGGGAAATACATCTTCAGAGTTAACACCTTTTGAATTGTTTTTGAAAAAATCATGAAAATTTTTATGCATCTTATGATGGTACTCATTATCAGAACATGGGCTTGGTAAAAAGTGACTTTTGCATCACTTCCTTGTCTATATTTATCTTGTTGGTAGATTCTTTGGCCTCTTTTGACTAATTCTTTTTGGAACAAAGATTAAAGCAGTAAATCTAGTTTATGTGATTTATAATAATCTCATCCAAAGTAATTTCTCAATTGGTTTTTCTGTTGTATAAAGTTTTCCATTTTTATTTGTTTCTTTTTTCTTGTTTTTCTTTTGTTTTTGTAGCTCTACATCAAATATTTTTTGTAATTGAAGTATAGTATATTAACATAACTATATTTGTGTTGCAATACAACATAATGATTCAATATTTTTACAGAATAAATTTTATTTAAATATGACCAAATTGTGAGTTGCTTGCTGGTTTCGGAGATGAATTCCTTGTGGATATCTTGGTTTGCTAATATTTCTTCATATTCTGGGTTGCCTTCTTCATTCCTTAAGGTTTCCTTTCCTGGGCACCTGCTTTGAAATTGAAGTAGGTCATGCTTTGCTGCTTTTGGTTTATTTCTCATGGCTCTAGGATATGGATTCCAAAAGACCTTGTAATGTTGTCATCCAAACCCCAAAAGACCTTGTAGTTTATATCATCCAGTGTCCTGCCTATGTTTTCCTTAAGAATTTCATAGACCCCTCCTGACCTTGAGATCTTTATTATTTGGAGTTAATTTTGTGTATGGTGTTAGAGAGTGTTCTAACCTCATTCTCATTTTCTTAGTTTTAATTACCCTCGCACGATCCTTCATAGTGTCTGTTACAAATGTATATTCCCAGCATCAGGGGAGGAATACTCCTTTTTCTCCACACCTTCACACCTTTAGTGTTTGTCGAGTTCCTGTGGTTTCGATTTGCATTTCTAATATTTTGTGAAATTGACCTCTTTTCATGTGATTTCTTTTCAAGGGTGAGTTCATGTTACCTCTTGAGGCAGCTTCTTGTAACTTGGCCCTGTTTTGAATTCTTTTCTGATGACCACCCCTAGGACGTTTGTTGAGATCACCAGTTTTTGACACAGTTTTTGACCCTTTGGCTTTGAGAACACTCAATGCCCATCAGCACAGCTTTTCAAGCTATTGTTACAGAAAATGGCCACAAGGCGGCAACATTATTCAGTTCAGTTCAGTTCAGTCTCTCAGTTGTGTCTGACTCTTTGCGACCCCATGAATTGCAGCATGCCAGGCCTCCCTGTCCATCACCAACTCCCAGAGTTCACCCAGACTCATGTGCATCGAGTCAGTGATGCCATCCAGCCATCTCATCCTCTGTCGTCCCCTTCTCCTCCTGCCCCCAATCCCTCCCAACATCAGTCTTTTCCAATCAGTCAACTCTTCGCATGAAATGGCCAAAGTACTGGAGCTTCAGCTTTAGCATCATTCCTTCCAAAGAAATCCCAGGACTGATCTCCTTTAGAATGGACTGGTTGGATCTCCTTGCAGTCCAAGGGACTCGCAAGAGTCTTCTCCAGCACCACAGTTCAAAAGCATCAATTCTTTGGTGCTCAGCCTTCTTCACAGTCCAACTCTCACATCCATACATGACCACAGGAAAAACCATAGCCTTGACTAGACAGACCTTTATTGGCAAAGTAATGTCTCCGCTTTTGAATATGCTATCTAGGTTGGTCATAACTTTTCTTCCAAGGAGTAAGTGTCTTTTAATTTCATGGCTGCAATCACCATCTGCAGTGATTTTGGAGCCCCCCAAAATAAAGTCTGACACTGTTTCCACTGTTTCCCCATCTATTTCCCATGAAGTGATGAGACCAGATGCCATGATCTTAGTTTTCTGAATGTTGAGCTTTAAGCCAACTTTTTCATTCTCCTCTTTCACTTTCATCAAGAGGCTTTTTAGTTCCTCTTCACTTTCTGCCATAAGGGTGGTGTCATCTGCATAGCTGAGGTTATTAATATTTCTCCCGGCAATCTTGATTCCAGCTTGTGCTTCTTCCAGCCCAGTGTTCCTCATGATGTACTCTGCATAGAAGTTAAATAAGCAGGTGACAATATACAGCCTTGACATGCTCCTTTTCCTACTTGGAACCAGTCTGTTGTTCCATGTCCAGTTCTAACTGTTGCTTCCACATTTCCACCCCACACCCGCTGGGTCATTTCTGTGTGGTTTTATATTGGATTCGAGGTGATTTCTGATATTATGTGTGTTTTGGGTGTACAGAAACTTGATTCATTAATGTATGAGCATTTATCTATTCTCTTTCAAGTTCTTGTTCCCACCTAGGTGATTACAGCGTGTTCAGTAAACTTCCATCTGCTATTCAGCAGGTTGTTTTCCATCATCTATTGGATATATATGTGTGTCTATGTTAATTCAAATCTCTTAATTTACTTCACCTGTATCTAGAGATGGAGGGCTTCTGCAGAGGGCAAGAGGCACTCCAGCAACATTGTGGGGTCACGCTGCCTGCCACATCCTCCTGGGACCCTGAGCCCCACAACAATCCAGCCTTGGGACCCAAGCCTGCCCAGTCTTAAGAGATGTGATACCAGCCAAAGTAACCATGGGATGAAGGGAATAGAGTCAGTATATGTTTATATATTTGCTGTGTTTATCCAGTTATATGAACTTGAGTATATACGTGAACTATAAGGCAGTGGTTTTTTTTTTTTTTTAATTCATAGTCACTTGATTCACTCACACATTAATGTGTACATGCTGTATTTCAGGGACTGTTCATGTATAGATTATGACAGAAAGTGGAGTATCATTCCTAGTGTTACCTAGTAGGTCCTTGGGGCTTATTTTCTCAATACTAGTGTACACGTGTTAGTCAAGTAGCTCACTCCAAAACTTTTCTTCTCTGCTAACAGTAAGTGAGAAGAGTTTTTTTCTAAGTCTGTGAACTGTTTATCTTGGCTCAAAGAGCTCATATGTATCCATTTTTAGATTCCACCTAGAAGTTACATCATATTCTATTTGTCACTCCCTGTCTCTCTTACTTCGCTTGCTATGATCATCTCTACCTTCTTGCCTGTGCCTGAACATGGCATTGTTTCATTGTTCCTTATGACTGATTAATATACCATTGTGTGTATAGAACCCATTTTCTTTATTCATTTCTGTGTCCTTGTACACTTAGGTCGCACCAGTGTCCTTGCTATGGAAACTGGTCTGGCAGGGATGGCAAGGGTACTCTTGTCTTTGAACATGTTGCTTTTCACTGACTGTATCAAGGCATGTGATTACTGCTTCCTAGTGGCCACAGGACTGGCAAAGGTCAGTTTTCATTCCAATTCCAAAGAAAGGCAATGCAAAAGAATGCTCAAACTACCACACAATTGCACTCATCTCACATGCTAGTAAAGTAATGCTCAAAATTCTCCAAGCCAGGCTTCAGCAATACGTAAACCCTGAACTCCCTGATGTTCAAGCTGGTTTTAGAAAAGGCAGAGGAACCAGAGATCAAATTGCCAACATCTGCTGGATCAT